>NC_090442.1:396537096-396842524 GCF_031143425.1 Pleurodeles waltl | reverse complement strand
CATTAAGACACGGCTGATATTTTGTCCACGGCCCACCCTACAGTTCTACACTGAATTAAAAGGGCAGAACCCCAATACTACAAACTTCCTTCTTAACACAAAACAAACAAAAAATTACTCTGCAAGAAAAAGATATCATAACCTAACAACACTAAACATGAAGATGAAATCGGCATAACATTCAAGAATAACATTTTCCATAAATGTATAATTAAGAAATAACTAGAAAGCACACCCTAAAAAGACAGAAAATAAAAAAACAAACAAAATATCCATTAATACTGTCCAAAATGTCTGTAATTCACTGGATATTTCTTTAATCTTACATTCTTACGAACATTATTGGACATTTCTGTGTCCGCCAACATACCACTTGAGTGAAAAGTAACCTTCCCTTCCTACATCAGGCTCCGTGGACCCTTTGCATGCTGTACTTGACTCACTATCATCATCATTGGTCGTTTTAGCACCATCCAAAATCTCCACACCCACCAAATGTATCTCTTTTTCCTGTCTAACATCAAAATGCATACCCCGACACATTCATCCATCAACGTATGCGTAGGCATGGAAGCACAATCGCATCTAAAACAAAGATTCCATATCTTACCTCCTTCCACTCTCACAGCCTTACTGAACACTTACACAAGCATCACAGGATTTGACCATTTGGTCAAGTTCCTATTAGACACACCACCCATTTTCACCCTTAAAAGGACACCAATCTTCAATCTGGAATTTAAAACTATAGATATACAATTCCTGTCTCTCCTTTCCCTCTAATAAGTTTCCACTCTTTCCCTAAACCTGTAAAAATCAATTTCCACATCATCAACACACTTCCCGCTCAACCACCACGGCAACAACCTCAAACTTGGTTTCCTTCCCATTAACAATTCAAACAGGGATAAATTAGTGACCGAATTAGGTGATGTTCTGTATGTCAATAAAGTAGCATGCTCCATCCTCCAAGCAATCCACATTTCAAAGTCAACTTCAGAGATTCTTTTACAACCCTATTGATTTGGTCCACTTGACTATTAACCTGAGAATGATAATTCAATACTTTTATGTACACCACACCTTAACAAAAAAACTGTCCAATTCATTACTCACAAACTGGAGTTCATTATCAGGTACCAGATCCTCTGGTATCCCGTGTCAAAAAAAGATTCCATCAAATAATTTGATAACATGATTGGCCGTGACCTTCTCCGCCATCTTCAATTCTGCCCATTTTGTAAAATAATCAATTACCACAATAGCATATATTTCCTTCTTGGATAACATCCCAAATGAACCCAATACATCAATTCCTAACTTCCGCCTGGGTATTTAAGCGTGCTCAATAGAACTCACATCCACCACAAACGCTTAAGCTGACTTTGCACATGCTTTGAATTCTCTCACCCAATTAATTATCAACCACACCAATCAATTCCAGACCACCAATAAGATTCACGTATTCTCCTTTTAGTATTGGACATTCCCATGTGACCTTTGTGAGCTAACATGAAGACAGTTTTACTCAAGTTCTGCGGAGGAACAGTCTTATCATCTCTCTCAACTATATCATCATTAACCATGGGATCCTGCCCTACCTTGAAAAACAATGCTCTCTCACCTCTCAACTTCCTTTCCTCTGGCCAACCTTTATTCAAATAGTCTTTAACGCCACATAACAAACTGTCAATGAGCATTGACTCACTCCAATTTTCCTCTGAAATGGTCTTTACCACTCTATCGTCTGTGCACCACATCTTAGCAGCATCAAGAGTATATATATCACATCACATTACACTTATTTCTCAAACAACCCCTCAATCATTGCAGGAAACCATGACATACGATCTGCATGCACATTTACGTCACCTGAAACATACTCCACCACATATTGGTAGTCCTATAGCTTGGCCGTCAAACTTGCTAAGCAAGCGGTTAATAGTCTTCTACCTCCAGCAGATAACATATTGACCAAAGGTTTACAGTCAATTCTTAGCACAAACTTAGTCCCCCACAAAAAGTGATGAAAATGCTGAACAGCCCTGTGCATGCTAAAAGCTCCTTTACAATAGTAGCGTTGTTATACTCAGAATCCCTCAATGAACTAAAAGGCTTATGATACCACCCATTCTTCATGTTTGTCCCTTTACATCAACACCGCACCCAATCCCACACTATTAGTAGCAACAGCCAGTATGCACTCTCTCACTACATACAATTTCAAGAAACAATTTATTTCTTAAGTAAATTGAAAGCCTCCTGTTGTCTACTGTTCCGTTCATACTTGGCATTTTCCTTTAACAATAGCCTTAGGGGTGTGTTCTTTGGTAGCAGAATCCTGAACTAACCCTATAAAAGTTAGTAGCTGGACTTCGGTTATAAGTGCAGGGGCATCTAAAATTCTTTCCAATTTTAATACCATTTTTTTTTAATCTCATGCCTCAAGTACTCCATCCTGTCCTGTCTGAACTTGCATTTTGAAAATGCAAGTGTTAGTCCTTTTTCTTGCCACCATTCCAACACATTATGCAAAACTGTGTCATGCTCCTCAGAGGTTTTTCCAAACACTAATATTTCATCCTGGACGGCAACAACCCCCACGACACCTTCCAACATGTTTTTCATCTTAAGCTGAAACACAGTCGCTGCGCTTGCTAAGCCAAATGGTATACGCAAGCACCGAAACATCCCTTTATTGGTTACAAATGCTGTAAGATGTCTGAAGTTGTCATGCAATTCCACCTGGTGATATGCACTTGCTAAATCCACAGTGGAAAAAACATTTGCACCAGATAGCATTGAGACTTTTTCCACGGATGTTTGGAAGAGGGAGTATATAAACCTAGATTTCCCTATAAGGTTACGCAGGTCTACACACAGATGAAATACCCCTTAAGAGACAGAACCACAGGGGACACCCAAGGGTAAGATTCTAAAGACTCTATGGGTTCAATAATGTTCTTCTTGAACAATCATTCAGTATGTCTTTGAGTTTGTCCCAGTAAGCTAAGGACACATTTTTTTTTATCTTGAACCTCATCGGTATTGTCCTCTCAGTCAATAATAATCTTATGCTTGAAATCCACATATTTTCCCAACCTTTCTTGGAACAAACTGGGAAATGCAGTACATATGCCTGACACATACTCCATCATGTCTTCATCAGATGTAACCACATACACAGGTGGGGAGGCAGTGGGATCCAATTTCATCCCCATTTACTGTTGATGAGGGCAGTCTAAGATGGCTTCGCCTTTGGCAGGAATATGTACTTTGCCTTTTGTTCTTCTACCCTCAAATTCCAAATCTGCCCATGTAATGATATGTGAGTTTTGATCACTGACTTCATGTTGCACTTAGCCTAGCAGCACACCGTCACAATAGCGACCACCAACTTCTTTTTGTCTAATGACTTTATTTTAGTATTAGCCACCGCCATGTTAAAAGCTGCAAGTAGTTTTCCACATTGTACACTGTGCTTATGTTTTTATTTTTCATGTTCTTTCCTACCAAAAGCTTAGGCTGATAAGAATGTACTAAGACGGCAGGGAACGGTCTTGTTTTGAAGTGGCACCTTGGGATTGTGGCCAAGTCCTGACGTGTTATTTTCAAAGCTGGCCTAAAGCAATCAGCATTTTTTTTTTTTTTTTGTAAATCAACTTCTGCAGTGAGAGGGAGGTTCTAGAATTTTCCTCTAATTTGTTCAAAGTATAAGAGGCCAAGACCAGATGGACCGGGGACTGTGAGTGTTTTCAGATATCAGGCATACCCAGGACACTGGGGTGTGTCATCCTTCCCATGAGGATAATTGATCTCGCTCTCCTCTGTCGAGTCTGGGATCTGGCGATCTGATGCTGAATAGGAAGGAGATTAAGCAGTTGTGCCCTATCCTCATGGTGACGCATATTTTTTTAATTCATTTTTTGATTTGTATTATAATATAGGTACATATATTTGCTGTGTATATTGAAGTGGAAAATCATTTGTACACGTTTTCATTTCTTTGCTGTGACCATTTTTAAACGTGTACTTTGAGCAAGCTAATCTTCTTTTACAAACCTTTCGACGTGAAATAATAAATGTCTTCTTCGGACTAAGAAGCGCATTCCAGAGATTTCTGTTTGTGCAGGTATCGCGTTCCTGATACGTGCATATGCCTTGCTGACCAGATGCTTTGCTGATGAAGATTCCAGGAATGCTGTATCCCTAGTAGGGATATCTTCCTCTCTGCCATTTGCCAATGCCCTTTTAGTTTAGAAAGTCCATTATGCTTACACTTATTTTATTGTTAGTGACCTATGTATCAAGTTCTTCTTGTTCCAAATTATTTTTGTCCAATTTACATTTTGCCCGAATGTGTTCCTCCCCACACATTTCCCAAATTTGATTTGCTGTAGGGTTGGCCTGTGCCCAGCCAAAGATTACTGACTCTGGTAAATTTGAACTGACTAGTGATTGTAATACCTGAGCATTGCGTAATTTCCGTGTCATAGATATTTCTATTGACTTTATGTATTATTCTTCTTGAATGGTTATTTTTATGGATGTTAGTATGCCTGAATCTATTTTGTTGCCTTGGGTAATGCTTGGTGATTGTGTATCTTTATAATTTGGTTTTGTGCATTGTCTGTAATACTCTGAGCTTGTGTTTGTAATATGTCTTTTAACATTATTCCTGATCGGAGTTTTCATTCCGTGGCCACATTGGTCATGGTGTAAATTATTGGGGAGGTGTTGGCATTTTTCTTGATGGCTCACCACACATCTTTCTGGGTCCAAAGGTCTGCCGACATCATTGCTATTAGTTTCCTAGGAAGGACGAAAAATGCGCAAGCAACATCACAGACGTAAAAGACAAATTAGATTTGTCAGAGATCCAGGTGCTTATTAACTTGTTTTCTGCACTCGGAGTTTAGTCCATCACAAGTGGACCACAGGGAAAACAGATGAGCGCTGCGCTTCACTCCTGCTACTCACCAGATTTTGTGGAGACAGACACACAATGCTGGATTAAATAAAATGTATCTGGTTCCCTTGAACAGCAGCTTGCCATCCACCTAACTGATTTTATTACAAGACCGGATGCTCCTATTATGCTTCCTTTTCTTGCTTTAATATCAACAGCAGCCAAGAAAAAAAGAACTCTACAATACGAACTAAATATATCACATGAATCAACAAAATAATATGTCACACGTGAAGTCACAAAGGAATGACCAGTGGCATGCTCACAACCTCAATAAGTGTCTTAACTGCGAGCAACAAGCCCTCTTTTCTTGCTGCTCGCAGTCAAGATAAGTTATTCATTTATTCCTTCGTTTTATTATATTAACTGAATTTTATTATTACTATTGCTTTCTAATTGGTGTTGTGCATGCTTGATGTTTCTTGCTACATTCCTCATGTTTTGCCCCTTACGAGCGTCTTGTTCACTCATCATTTCTGAGAGCCGAATGTTCTTCCAGAACGTTTGTCTCTCATTTTTTCTGTCAGTTCTGAGGTGCGTGCCTCAGAAAAATGCCTACCGTTAACAGCTTCGCATCACGCTTGGCAGCGCGCCTCCTCGTTGCCTTTCTTCTTCCTTGTTGTTGGTTTTAGTTCGGTTTGGAGCAGTTTCACCGCGTCCTTCACGATCGGCTCTGGACACAATATTTTCTTCGGGCGGAGCCTGTGGGTGTGTCCCTCCTTGGTTGGCCGCCTTAGCAGTCGGGGTGTGTCTTCCATCCTCTTTTCCACTCCCCTTGCTCACGCCCATTGCCCAGTACATAATTTAACCCATTCTTTTCTGGGTTGAATTTAATATATCATTTATCTTTTCATAGAAGCTTTTTTCTTTCAATTTGTGAGCTTTTCTCTCTGGTAATTAAGTTTGAACATTTAAGGATGTCCAAAAATAATACTGAAATTTCTAATAATGATGATTTCCAGGATTTTTGCGCCAATCTGAATACTTCTATTCAAGATTCGGTACAACAGGCTGTGTCAGCGTCTATGCTGCAGATGTAAAAAAAAATTAGAAACATCTTTTTAAAAAGTGGCCTTTCAAAATCCTAACGTTTCTGGGGCAAATAAAGGGAAGACGCGTACTCTTTCCAGAGTACAGTTGGTTGCTGGCACTGAAGATTCTTCCCAATTTGCTGGTCCTTCCTCCGTAAGGAAGTTCATACAGTGGAAAAGGGTCCCTCTCAATTTCATATTACACGCCTGAGGGACACAGATGATGACATGGAATATGAGGACGAGGATGTTGATGATTCCCAGGCTCTTTATGACCTCTGGCAAGGGCCTTCAGTGAAAAGGCGGAAAATGTATCTTTCTGACTCAGACCTTTCAGCGGATACAAACGATTATATTGTTCTGGATGGATTGGGGGAACCAATGTTTGATCCCTCTTTAATACACCATCCGAATTCTACTGAATGGTTCCACTCTGTACATGTGGCAGATTACATTTCTCTGCATTAAGACATTCTTTGGACAAATCCACAAGAAATAAACTTCGTTCTGAGTGTCCCCGTTCCTCCCTGCCTCATAATATTACTTCTACTCCTAATATTGATCCTAATATGGTTTTGTTTTTCTCCAAATATGGTAAGGACCCTAAAAAAAAGGGTCGATAGAGCTTGGTCCGTTTGCCAGGACCGGCTTCTAGATCTGGTGGGTCCTTTGACCAGAGTTCTTGATTTAGCAGAGGAGGCCAGGTTGGAAGGCTCACAAATTGATCCAACTATCTTATCTAATTGGGCCCAGCAAGCTAATGGCCTTCTTTTTGGGGATTCTTTTATTAAAGAACTGAGTAAATATGTTTCTACCTTCGCAACGTTGAATAAAGCTCAGTTCTCCTTGAAGAAAATCTTCAACTCCAGGGTTTTTGGCAGGGCCGGTAAAGGGAGGAGCCGCTTTACCGCCCGCTTCGCCTCGCGTGGTGGCAGTTCCCTCAGAGGCTCCTCTTTCTACTCCTCTGAATACAGACCTCAGTTCTACCCTCGGAGAGGGTTCAGGAGCAGAGGTTATCGTCAAAGAGGAGGACAGCTCTCAGGTAAGGAATTTAAATTTTGGCCCTCTTCCAGTGGGAGGTCGGTTAGCACATTTTCTTTCAAACTGGTATCAAATTACTGCGGATCCATGGCATCTTCAAACCATTCAAGGGTATTGTATAGACCTTTATCAAGTTCCTCGCCAGTTTTGTCCACCTACTCCTCTAAGGTTTTCCCAGGAACAAACCTGTTTGATCAATCTGGAGATTCTTTCTTTGATTTCAAAAAACGTTATAGAGGAAACACGTTTTCACCCCTCAGGGTTTCTCAGTACCATTTTTCTGGTCCAGAAGAAAAACAAAAAGTTCTGTCCGGTAATAAATCTGTAAACTACATAATTGTTGAACAATTTCAATCATTTCAAAATGGAGACTACTCTCCATCTCAGAGACATTTTGATGGAAGGCGATTGGTGTGTTCGCCGAGATCTCCAGGACGCTTACTTTGCAATACCTGTGTCCATCCATTTTACAGAAACTTCCTGCAATTCCAGTGGGAAGGCTCAATCTTCCAGTTCACGGCTCTTCCTTTCAGGCTCGCTTCCGCTCCTTGGTGTTTCACAAAAGTGATGAAAACTGTGGTAGCTCATCTAAGAGCTCAGGGAATAAGACTGATCATTTATCTAGACCAGGGATACTCAAAGTACGGCCCGGTGGCCTCATGCGGCCCTTCTGACCTTTACATGCGGCCCCTGGGGCAACAGGAGCACTGGGCAGCTGTTTGCTCGACTCCGCACTAACAAAAATATTAAATACACACACAATCATTTATTTCAAACTAAATTGGTGTTAAAGAAAGCAAGTAACTAGGGACTCCTGCACTTAAGAAACACCTTCATTTTTAAAGACATCTTGCAGCATAAGTGTAAAACTAAGACAGACTCTTCAAAATTAATTAAGTCTATTTAGTTAACATACAGAACCTTTTCGCCTTAGTACTATTTATTTTATCAGTGCATTTTCAAACATAAATTTGGAAGCATTAATTATTTCCCTTACCCTGAGAACACCACCAATAGTAAATTAAAGAGGCAAGTAACTTGGTATGTGCACTTTGTGGGTGGCCTGGGCTCCTATCATACATAAACAGCATTATAGTTTATTAAATCAAACAGAGGCAGGTTTTGTGCAGAGCACACCATGAATCATGTATTTCAAGGTTATCTTAAATGTGATAATGCAGAAAAAGGAGGGAAAGTGACATTAAAAAAATTGCCTATGATCACCAAATTTGAAAAGTGGGTAAGCCGGGATTAATTCCAGGTCTTCTGGTTTCCCATTGTTTATTTCAGCCACTAGATGTATATCCTTTACTTTCCCTACACCTTCCTTGCCACCAATCCCCCTAGTCACCCCCACCCAAGCGCCACTGCCCTGGCATCAATGCGGCCCCCAGGCACATCAAAGACCAAACTTTTTAGCCTCTGGGAAATTGTTTGTGAGTATCCATGATCTAGACGGATTTTCTCATTATGGCTCAGAACAAGGACATTCTATTAAGTCATTTGAACATTTGCCTTCGCCTTCTGCAATCCCTGGGTTTTCTGGTCAATATGGAAAAGTCTTCTCTCGTTTCCTCAACTCAAGTAATGTTCCTAGGGTTTCTTATAGATTCCAAAACAACATCCCTGTCTCTTCCCCAACAAAAGGTGAATCGTATAAAACACGAGCTTCGGCAAGTCCTCAATCTTTCCGTTCTCTGGCAAGAATCGTAGGCCTCTTGGCCTCTTCTATTCAAGCCATATTTCCAAGTCCATTACACTACAGAGCCCTTCAGAGGTTGAAGATTCAACATCTCTGCAAAGGGCTTCGTTATTCAGATATGATTCAGCTGGACCTGGACTCTCGAGCAGAGTTACAGTAGTGGCTCGATCATTTGGAAGCATGGAACAGAAGAGCAATTTTATCTTCAGCCCCAGATCTAGTATTAGAATTTGATGCAAGTCGGACAGGTTGGGGCGCAAGGTGTGGCAACATCTCGACTGGAGGCGTATGGTCAGAGAAGGAGTCGGCACTGCACATCAATTGTTTAGAGATGCTTGCAGGCTCCTTTGCATTGAAGACCTTCGCAAAGGAAAAAGGTAAGTTGCTCTATTCTTTTAAAGATGGACAATATTTCCGCAGTAAAATACATCAATCATCTTGGAGGAACAAAATCAAAACCCCTTGCGGATCTAGCCAAGAGTTTTTGAGAGTTTTGCCTTCTTCGGAAATTGTCGGTCAGAGCGCAATATCTGCCAGGCAAACTAAACACCATTGCGTAATGGTGTTCTCGGCATCTAAAAGATTACAGTGATTGGCGTCTTCACCCTTTCGTATTCAACAAACTTTCTTCGAAATTCGGCGTCATGACAGTGGATCTGTTCGCTCCTCGCTTAAATTCTCACCTTCCCAAGTTTTACAGTTGGAGACCGGATCCTCAAGCTCTTGGTACAGACGCTTTTCTCCAGGATTGGTCTCCCCATCTCAATTACGCCTTTCCTCCTTTCATGATGATAGCCAGGGTCTTGGCCCAGGTTCGCCTTCAACAGGCTTCTCTGGTGCTAGTAACTCCCTTTTGGCAAACCCAACCCTGGTTCCCTTTGGTTCTAGAGTTGTCAATTGAATTTCCGGTTCTAATTTCAACCTTTCCCTAACTCCTCCTAGTTCCGGAGGGTCGTCCTCACTATATGATTCTCGATCATACGTTAACTCTGGTGGCATGGAACATTTAGGGACAGCCTGGAGAACCCCCGGAATTTCGGAAAAGGCTGTTCAGTTTATCCGCCACTCTTGGGCTCCAGGAATGGCTAAAACCTACAAGTCCGCCTGGTTGGTCTGGAGTGGCTGGTGCTTGGACAGGAATTAAAATCCCTTTTCAGCCGATGTGACTTTAGTCATTCATTTTTTGGCCTCTCTAGCCTCCCAGGGTAGAGCGTATAGAACAGTGAATACCTATAGATCTGCTATTTCTGCAACATGATCAAGTAGATGGAAAACCGGTCGGTGAACATCCTTTGGTGTGTCGTCTCTTGAAGGGAGTAAGATTTTCCAATCCTCCCGTTTCTAGATATAATCATTTATGGGATGTAAATTTGGTTTTGAATTTGTTTAATTCCTGGCACAATAACAAATGTCTTTCTCTGAAATGCCTTTCTGCAAAACTGACTATGTTGCTATGTTTGGTTTCTTTGAAACATGTTTCCAATGTCAGAGCTTAAGATGTGTCCTCGGTCCAATTCTCTCCCTCTAGTGTGTCTTTCAGAATTCATAGGAGAACAAAAACAAATTTGGTTCATTATCCGAACTTTCCTTCACATCCTAAACTTTGTGTTGGTAACTGTTTAAACGTTTATATAGCAAAAACTGAAGATTTAAGAACGTCCTCCTCTCCCCAGTTGCTGATTTCCTTTTTAAAACCTTACAAACCTGTCTCTTCTCCTACCCTTGCTCGTTGGGTTAAGTGGGTTGTGACCCTCACGGGTGTTGAGGCTTCCTTTGAGGCTCATTCCGCCAGAGGTGCTATGGCTTCTAAGGCCCATGGCTCGTTTGGAGGACATTCTTAGATCGGCAGACTGGTCTAATGTTTCCACTTTTAGAACATTTTATTGTAAACCAATTTCTACTGTTGCCGATTCTGTTATTAACATGCTTTAAAACAAGCATAATAATAGGAGCCTCCGGTCTTGTATTAAAATTCAGATTTTCCTAGCTTTAGTGAAGGAAAGTCTAGATTTTATTAAAGACACGGAGGTGAGTATTATCCCACCGCTTTTTCTTAGCCCTCCCATTTCTATTTCAGTGCCGGCGTCCCCTGCTCCACTCGCTACTTCATAAAGATGTTCGTCCTTCCATCAAGTTTGATCCCCAAGAAGTCCCTGCTTCTGTCACTCTTCATGAAGATCGGCCTCTCTCTTCCTGTCGTTTTGTGGCCTGGCAGAATTTGGTTTCCACTTCAGCTCTGGACTTTGCGAAATACTTTTTTACTTTATTGATGGCTTTTTCCATTATATTGATTATTATTCCATTGTTTCGCTTCCCTTGACATGTTCTCACAAGAAAAGAGGGCTTGTTGCTTGCAGTTAAGACAGTATTGAGGTTGTGAGCATGCCATTGGTCATTCCTTTGTGACTTCACGTGTGACATATTATTTTGTTGATTCATGGGATATGTAGTTCGTATTGTAGTGTTCTTTTTTTCTTGGCTGCTGTTGATATTAAAGCAAGAAAAGGAAGCATAATACTCGCCTCCGTGTCTTTAATAAAATCTAGACTTTCCTTCACTAAAGCTAGGAAAATCTGAATTCTCTACTCCAGCGACCAATGATCGCCCGTTTTTTAAAGCCAACCATCTGCATTCCTACATTCTACCATAACGTTCTACAGTGAATTAAGCAGAGCCCCAATACTACAACCTGCAGTGCCTCACAACAGTAAGATGAAAGACGGCCGACCCTACGAGGCAAGGGGGTGCCCCAACGGAAGTAGGACTTTTTGCCGATGGACAAGTCACCGAAAACTCTTTGACAAGAAACTGGATTCAAAAGTACGCAGGAGACAAATCCGAGACCACATCAAGCATTACAAGACTAAATATGCAGCACCTACTAAAAAAAGGGTAAGAAGATAAATAAAAGGCTAAAATGCTTGCGTGGGGGGGGGGAGGTCCTGAAAGAGCAGCAATAACAGTGGTGTGCCTTGCTGTTATGATACAAGACCCAAACCCCCCACCGAAGCTTATGCCAAAGTATCTCATTACAACATACAGGCAGGCTTTAAGTCTGCAAGGAAGGTCGAGTTGAACGCTGACACCTAAGGAGCAGGTCTGCACTGGGATAATAAAAACGAAACAAATTGTTTTAGTCTCAGTAATACACGCCCAGTGCTTGATAACGTAACACACAGCTCAACACGTTACAACCTACACATTTAATCAACGATGTGTTTAATATAAATATACATCATATAATTGTGTGCTGTGATGAAGAGTGGTCAGTCGTGTGTTCTCGTAAGACGAGGGGCGAGCTGCTGCTTTCTAGGATCTGAGAAACATTGTCCTTTCCACTTTAGGTAAGAGACACAAGTAATCTCGTTCTACGCTCCCCTTTGCATGAAACCGAGGCACTCCACAACACGGATAACCCAGATAACTAATACGCCATACGGACTACCATCAACTCACACAGGAAGCCACTCACCGAGTTGACTGCATCCTGCAGCTGTGTCAACCGGTCCGCCATGACCAGAGCTTCTAGTTGTATTCACAACCCCCGGCTAGTGGCGCTCGCACGGAACAGCGTCGCTGAACACACTGCAAGGAGCTGCCATCTTTAAAGAGTACACTTTTCCTTATTCTTGAAGAAGATGAAAAAAACACATTTCCAACTAATGTGCTACTAGGTTTCTTTTTTAATTGTAAAGGTACTTGTTTTTAGAATTTTATAAACACACACAGATTTTCTATTACCAATAAAAATTAAAAAAATGTATCCAATAAAAATGGGTGTTAAAGGCGTTCATTAGCACACGTAAAAAGGTGGCCTACATTTTAAGTTCCAGATGCATTCTTATTTCTATGAATAGTAAAATAAAAAGGGGATACAAAATGGCCACAGAGTGCCGAAGAGTTACCCTTTTTTTGCCTTCAGTTGTGCCGTCGAGGCAGGCGCGTTTCTCATTGGTTCACATAAAGCTTGCTCTCATTGGCTACAACTATGACATGCTCGAGCAAGGGAAGACGGCAGCATGGGGTAGAGCATCTCTATCCAGGCGCAGGGTGCTGTGGTGTCTTGTCACTGTGAGGGGGCAGGCGAGCTGCCAATGCACGAATGCGCATGTCACGCACTAATGGATAGGCTGTTGTCAGCGCCCAATATAGTGGCGCCCGTTAAAGAGATATACGATCTCAAAACACTATCGGACTGAAAGGGAGACGTTTTGATTACAGATGGCTAGGGCGCGCAAATTAAGAGTGTCACAAATAGGAGCGGACAGTCTGCAGACATTTTCTCATGAGAAATACCATTAGTTAACCCATACTGCAGCCCAATGATCAATAAAGTTCAAAGGTGAGAAGTGTACAACAGAGATGTTATGCCCTCCATAGTGGTCACATTGACAATTGCTGGTCATGAAAACATAGCTTTGAGCGTTCTGCCAACACAGCAGTTTATATATGAAAGGAGGGGTGTCAGGCAAATGGGTTTGGGTCACAGACACTCCGGACACTCTATGGTGGTGCTAACGCGTCCCTTTATGACAAATTATTACACACTGGGACTCGTTTTAGGCCAATTAATCTTTTGACCCTGTTGAGAGACACCTTAGGACGAGATAGCTAATCAACATGTCAATTTATACGTCAATAATGTAATCAATGTTTATCACAATAATGCATTTAACTTTTGTCATAAACATTAATCAAACTCAAGACACCACCATGACCTTGCAGTCATGAATAACCACACCAGTTTAGTATGAATTTAGTGATATTTATTCCCTATTGGTTACAATACTACTAGCAAATTTATTAGTCTCAAAACCAAGAAACATTATAGCATAGTCACAATATGGCAACTCTGATAAGATTTAATCGAGGCAAGAATCACAAACATTAGAATATAGCATGGCGTGAACATAAGCTATCCTTAGCAGAGTACATCAGCATATTGTTCAACAAAGCATAGATTCAGTCATTTGTTCGTGTGTGTCAGTTTTAGTGAACCCCTCACCTAACCTCTAATTAGCATTGGCATGTTGGGCTTCATGCAAAACAATTTCGTAACACCAATTTGGAAAACATCTAACTATGGCTCCTGTCAAAAGGAAGCAGTTGATACCTAGAAAGGAAAGCAAACAGACAATTACAATTTCATTGTCATAAAGTTACCCTCCAAGTTTGGGTCAGCACTCAGGTTCTGTCTTCGTCTTCAGGACATCAGTTGATTCGCCATCAGTCAGGAACTCAGCTCACAGGAAAAGTGGACCTTCCCTCATAAGGAGGTAAAGTGTAAATGGGTAATCTAAGGACAAGGATGGTTCTAAGTAAAATCGGCAAAGTCACTAGGCAAAGTGACAAAGTCTCTGGGTCATATCAAATCACAGCAGCATCTCCCTAACTAACTAACTCATTTCCGTGTGTCAAGGGGTTTTATCCCTTTTTCCTTGCACATTCCCCTAAAATCTAATTGGTCAATGGGTTGCACCCCCACTATCTATAACCAATTAAAATCACATTAAGTTATCAAATTTGTCACCCCACAACATTTCCCACGTATTTTATTGGTGCTTATGATTGACGTCTTTAGCGGGTGGTGTGTCCAGTATGATTTAATCATCTTGTGGTCCTTTGCACATCTTCGGTCAGTGGCTCCATTGTCCGTACCGGTTTAGGCGACCTTGTTAATCTACACTGTTGCATTTAGCTAAAACTGTTACTATAGGCAGGGTGAATTTCATGAGAACAGATCCACTACAGTTACATTCAGCTTCTAGCTTTTGGAAAAATAAGAGTTCATGTCCTTTAGCAAGTCAGCACACTGCACGGTGGAAAAATACATTTAATATGAGAGTCAGGCAGCTAGGTCTTGACTCATGCTAACTAAGGCCTACTATTTTATTAGCAAGTATCTAATAAATTTAGCCTTTCAACATTAATGTAAAATCACAATTGAAACATTTCACCATTATAAGTCAGTTTCATTAGTCCCCGTATACATTGGCGGCCACTCCCCGTGGTCACATTTCAAGTGCACGTTTAGAAAAACATGTTAATACAGTTTCTATGCAGCATCATTTTACATTAGTTCATAAACATTTCATGGTAATATAACCACGCTCTCTCAGTCCCTCCTCTGATGACCCTAGTCATCACACAAATCTTTCCCTTTGACCTTTCACTTTCAATTTGTTCACTTTGCGCATAATGCGCATTTCAACATCTTGCCCTTTGTGTGAGCTCTCCCAAATTTCATTAAACATTTTCTCCCTATCATTTTCTTCATTTCTTTTGCTTCGTTTTGTCCAATTTCTTCTGATTCTTTCATTAATTTTGCATGCTCCCCATTAACCCAATAAACAAATCAGGACAATTAATAGACCCCCTAATATTTTTGCAAGTACCCCATTCCAAATATTACTAAACCAGCTCCCTACTCTGGCAATTCCCTTTCCAACTTTCTCCCAAACTCCAGGTTCCTTCAGCTCCTTCAAATCTGCACTATCTCTAGTTAGGTTAGTAAGCATACCTCTAATCTTTTTACTATTATCAGGAATGAATGAGCAGCAATGATGCTCGTTAAGCATCTTACAGACTCCGACGCTCTTTGCTAAAAGAATGTCTAAAGCAAGCCGATTTTGAAGAGTCATAGCTCTTTCCGCAGCAAGTTTAGTATCCATCAGGAGTATAGCCCCTGTAAAATTTGTCAGCATGTTATCCACAATAGTAGACAACTTCCGAATCTTTATGGCGTTTAAGATAACCCCTACTGAAGGAAATATGGCTCCAAATATGTCACCAACTACAGCAGCCGCTGTCTCTCTCTTTTGTCTAGCATGTTGTAATTCAGACATTTTAGGTATTTGTTTTAAGTCATCAATCTGGTAAATCTTTGGAAAAACTATTCCTAAATAACATGTCCCATACCATCCTTTTGGGAGACGGTAATAAGCATTAAGTCCACATATGTAATAGATCCCAGGGATCGCTGGATCCTGTCCATTTAACATGAATGTCCACCTACTCCGAAACAAAAACACATGCCTGCATTCACTCGTTCCCACAAACAAAGTGTCATGATCAGATTTCAGCATATATATACAAAACCTCCTACATGGATGCATCTATAGCTAATTTGCCTTGGGTCTTTATTGCGGTGTAAGCATAATCATTTGAATATGTGTGTTTTTCTAACCTCTTTTCTAGTCTTTCTTTCAGTGCTTTGCGTCTATCATCAGTGTGGTCTAAGAAGCTCTTCTCTACAGGTGTTAGTAGGCAGGTCAAATTATTGCGATGCGCATAAGCTGTGCCAAAGGTTAGTGTCGGCTCAAAGAAACCTCTAACTAATTTTATACTATGCTCCTTAGCTAACTTGTTCAGAAACTCAATCACAGGCACAAAAGAAAATACTACGTCTAGATTTGAATAAAAATATTGCACATGTTCTTGGTCATGGAATCTTGTTAGTAGCAAACTACAGCTTATCCTGTAGGTTAAAGGCAAACTATGATAAGTAACCCCTTCTTGTACTGATGAAGGAATCTTTGTGCACACATAACAATTTCTTGCATCCATTGTATCAACATACTCATTCAGCAAGCAATAGAAAACATTAGTGGAAAGTTCCCCTTTTGAATTAGTTCCCTCATGCAAGTGTTTTGTATCCTGCTCAAACTTTTCCCATGGTGTTAGTGTAGCAGTCTCAGGTTTTGAAGCATTGGTAGTCACCTTTTTATCCAACCAAGGCATTCCCACAATCACACCTATAATTATTATTGCACACACAATACCTAATATAATACTTAACCAACCACACACTTTACCTTTCTTGCTACTACCTCTAGTGTAAGCCATGATCTGTAAAAAATCAGACAAAAGATATGACAAACAACCAACTTGATGACGATTTTAAAGCTCTCTCTTTTTTTTTTTCTTTTAAAGTCTCTCTTTCTTTATGCGAGTATTTACAGCATTCCACCCACCGCAGGACCCTTTTGTTAAATCAGGTTAGCAGCTTGTCATAATCGGTTTTAGTGTCAATTCAGGTTATCAGTTTCACATCCGGTAATTTTTCCAGTCTCTTTTCTCAGCTTTTCAACTTTCAATTTCAATTTTAACACAGTCTCTTTCTCTGATTGATTTCAGGTGCCGTAATATTGGCCTGGTACCTCTCGATCAAAACAGAATGCTAAGAATTCTTGTTGCCATTCAGATGTCGTTGCATATGCCCATTCAGAACCTGTGTACCTTCTGTTCGCGACTCTTTTTCTTTTCAGTCTGCGTTCGCTTTGCAATACTCCTTCACTAAGATCCTCCCTTCTGGTTGTATCAATTTCATCCTCTATTGTTTCACCTGGGATGACCTTTTCTCTTGCAGCTTGTTTCTTTGGCCAATTTTCACCGTTATGCGTTTTCTTCCTGCTTGGCTTTTCAGCACGCTGAACAGCACCCTCCTCTTGTGCTACGGTGTTTTCTCTTGACGGACCTGCAAGTGGCTCAGGAGGAGTTGATGTGCTCTGTCCTCCTTCTGCTCTTTCCCCCTTGTTTTCAGGGTCTGTAACGGGTTCAAGCTTTAACCCGTATCCATCTACTTCTGGGAGAACCTCTCCTTGACTTAGTTCTCCTGCTGCCTCTACTGAGATAGGCTCATTGTCACCTCTCTCGAACTTGTTTACTGTTTGAGGAACTAAGCCGTCCTCAGTGGGCTCTCCTTTAGTCTCAGTTCCTCTTTGAATATTCTCTGGCCCTGAGACTTCCTTCTCTGGAATTGCTGAGTCGGAAACTTCAAGTTCCTCATCAGTCGGACATGTTACCTTCTTTGTGTGACTGGCATGTATCCAGTTTGGAACGCCTGCACATTTCACAGCAGTGGTTGTTGTCAGTATTACTTGATATGGCCCCTTCCAAAGCGGCTCTAAACACAACTTCCTCGTGTTTCTTGACAACCACCCAGTCACCGGCTTTCAGGGTGTGACCTGGATCACTGATCGGTGGCAATGTGTTAGCCTTCACCTGGTGAGAAAAAGAGCAGACCACATCAGCCAGACCCTTGCAGTAGTCCAACACCATATCATCCATGATATTCACAAGAGTATTTGCAGGTACTGCGGGCAACCTCATAGCCCTGCCCATCAATATTTCATGTGGGGATAGGCCTGTCTTCTTATCAGGTGTGTTTTTCATTGACATCAGCACTAAGAGCAATGCATCTGGCCACTTCATATTGGTAGCTGCGCACATTTTTGCCATTGTCGACTTCAAGGTACCATTCATCTGTTCCGCTAATCCTGATGCTTCAGGACGGTAGCTACAATGCAGCTTCTGCTCAATGTCCAAAACAGCACACAAGAGCTTAATCACCTCTTTGTCGAAATGTCTGCCCCAATCTGATTCTAAAGAGACCGGAAATCCGAACTGTGGTATTAAGGGCCAGATGTAGCAAAGGGTTTTTCCCATTCTGTGTCAATGGGAAAATGCGTTCGTACATATGGCCCTAATTCTCTAAGCAACAGCTTTGCTACTGTGAGACTCTCATTCCTACGTGTAGGGTATGCTTCAATCCAGTGACTGAAAACACACACAATCACCAACACGTACCTCAAGCCTCCAAACACAGGCATTTCAATTAAATCCATCTGCATCTTGCTAAACGGACCTCCAGCTCTCCCATTGTGGCTCAAAGTCACCACGGTCCCTTTTCCTGCATTCATCTGTTGACAGATGATACACCTGTGACAGATAACCTCTGCAGCCTGTCTGAATTTTGGATTGAACCAATCAATTTTGAACAATCTGATCATTGCATCTCTTCCAAGGTGAGCCTGACCATGGTAAAGTCTTGCAAATTGTGACAAAAGACTGTTTGGTAAAACCAACATCCCCTCCTCTGAGACCCACAAGTCGTCAGCTCTCTGTACACATTGCATTCTCTGCCATGAGCGTTTTTCCTCTCTGCTAGCACGGCCCTCCAGTGATTTTAGCTCATTTAATGTATCAACCACTCTTAATGCAAAGTTCAAACACGTTTCATTTTCAGTTTCAGGTAATAGTTCCCACTGTTCCTTGAACAATATACAGTTCAATGCGCAAAACCTTGCGACTTGATCTGCATAGCCGTTTCCCATTGACACAAAGTCTTGTGATTTGACATGAGCATTGCATTTCACCACGGCAATTTCAAGAGGTAACTGAATCGCGTACAACAAATCCTTAATCCTTTCGCCATTTTTCACTGGTGAGCCAGAAGAGGCCAAAATTGCGACCATAATTGGCCAAAATCATGTACAATTCCAAATCCGTATCTTCTGTCAGTATAAATAGTGACTTTCAGGTTTACAGCTGCGTGGCATGCCTTAGTAAGGGCAATTAATTCTGTTACCTCAAGACAATCATGCTCCACTTCCTCTGTATTACTAATCTCAGCATTTTCAATAGGAAGTAGAGTTGCCGGGTTCAATATTGTACATCTACTGAGAGTAACATTAGGAGACCCCAGTATAATGGTCTCATATCACGTTAGCCTAGCATTTGTCATGTGCTGAGTCTTAGTTCGGGTCAACAGAATTTCAACTGAATGTGGAACCATTACTGTCAAGGGATGTCCCATCACTATGCCTTCACATTGTGTGAGGCTCTGACCAACTGCTGCAACTGCGCGCAAACAACCCGGTAAGGCTGCTGTGACTGGGTCCAGAGTAGCTGAAAAATCTGCTACTGGGCGGTTTGCACCTCCATGGACCTGTGTTAAGACAGACAAAGAACATGCATCACGTTCATGACAAAACAGTATAAAAGGCTTCATGTAATCAGGCATACCCAAAGCTGGCACCCTGCACATGCACTCTCTCAATTCCATGAATGCCTCAAGCTCTTCTTCGGACAAAATTAAGGTACTCGGCTCATCCTTAACTTCCTTGCCTGTCAGTTTTATCAATGGCTTGGAGATAATGGAGAAGTTGGGGATCCAGTGGCAACAGTAGCCCACCATTCCCAAAAACATTCTGACATCTCTCTTTGTTGTCGGTGGATTCATCTGCAGTATGGCGGTCACCCTTTCTTTTGATATTCTCCTGGATCCTTTCTCAATCAAGTGCCCTAAGTACTTTACCTCTTTCTGGCAGTACTGCAGCTTCTTTGGGGACACTTTATGTCCATTCTTTCCCAAATGGTTCAGTAAGGCAATTGTGTCATACCTGCAGTCGTCTTTCGTTCTGGACGCAATCAATAAATCATCAATGTACTGCACTAGATTCGAACTGAAAGGCAGTTCCAATGACTCTAAGTCCTTCTTCAATATCTGATTGAAGATGGATGGTGACTCCGAAAACCCTTCAGGAATTCTGCACCAACTGTACACCTTGTCCAGGAATTTGAAACTGAAGAGAAATTGGCTATCCTCATGAAGAGGCACCGAAAAGAATGCTTGTGACAGGTCCACAACCGTGAACCACTCTGCATCACACGGAACCTGAAACATGATTACTGCTGGTTTTGGCACTATGGGGCAGCATTTTACCACAATATCATTTATTTTCCTCAAATCCTGTACAATTCGGACCTTCCCACAAGGCTTTTTCAGACCCATTATTGGTGAATTACACGGGCTGCTTAATACTTCCTTCAGGACTCCTTGTTTTACAAAGTCTGCAATTATCTGTGATACCTGGATGAGGACATCGTGTGCCATGTGGTACTGCGGCACCTGGGGAAACACTGCATTTGGTTTTACCTGTACCTTGACCGGTTCTACTCCCTTCATCAATCCTACTTCTTTTCCTGTCAGGTCCCACGCCTTCTCTGTCACTGTTCCCTGCAACTCAGGTGGTAAGTTTGTCACTGCAAGCATTGGGAATAAGGTTATCAAAGGGTATTCCTCATTCACGGTCTCTGTCTCCAATTCTGAAAACTGCCCATCATCCCCCTCATCATCACTGTTTGTCTGCACCTCAATCCCTTCATTAGAACAGGTAATCGAACATTTCGTTTTGCACAGTAAGGGCCAGATGTAGGAAGGCTTTTGCGCCTCGCAAACTGCGAAAAACACAGTTTGCGAGGCGCAAAAGCCCTTACGCGATGCAGAATCACATTTTGCGAGTCGGTACCGACTTGCAAAATGTGATTCCGACTCGCAAATAGGAAGGGGTGTTCCCTTCCTATTTGCGACCGCATCGCGATGTAGAGTTGATTTGTGACCGCAAAAGCGGTCACAAATCAACTCGCAGTTACCATCCACTTGAAGTGGATGGTAACTCATTCGCAAACGGGAAGGGGTCCCTATGGGACCGCTTCCCCTTTGTGAATGCAAACAAAAATATTTTTTCAGAGCAGGTAGTGGTCCTATGGACCACTGCCTGCTCTGAAAAAACCGAAACAAATGGTTTCGTTTTTTTTTCTGCTTGCAGCTCATTTTCCTTTAAGGAAAACGGGCTGCAAAAAAAAAAAAAACTGCTTTATTAAGAAAGCAGTCACTGACATGGTGGTCTGCTGTCCCCAGCAGGCCACCATCCCTGTGAGTGCCTAGACTCGCAGAAGGTGTCTGAGACACCTTTCTGCATACCAGTTTGCGAGTTGCAAATTGCGAGTCGGAAGAACTCGCAATTTGCAAGTTGCAAAATGGTTTGTACCTACATCTGGCCCTAAGTCTCTACCCAGTAAGGACACAGGACTAGAATCGCAGACTACAAACTTATGCAGTCCCTGGAAGTTTCCAATCTCAACCTGGACCGGGTCTGTAATCGGGCTTGTCAAATACTGGTTTGCTACTCCTACTACCCTTGTGGTACGCCCTGAAAGTGGCAATTTCGGAACCTCTGCACTTCTGACTGTAGAGAGTGTAGCTCCTGTATCAACTAAGAACAAAACCTTGTGGCCCATCACCTTTCCCTCTACATAGGGTCCCCTCTGATCTACTTCTAGGGACGCTGCAAGCCTGCACTCCTCACTGTCAGAACTGTCATCCGACCATTCATCATTTATTCCATCCTCACCACGCAATGGGAATTGCTGCACTGTGTTATTTTGATTCATCATTGTTTGGCCTGTGACCTGCTGAGGAAGCATCACCTGTTGCTGTCCCATTGGAGCTAATGGTAGTTGCATTTGCTGTCTAGGTACCATTGGAACCTGCTATTGTACCTGCTGCATTTGTGCTGTTTGAACACGCGGCATTTGTAAATGACAAAATGTCTCCCCTAGACCACGGTACATGGACTAGAACCCCTCCAGCTGTTTCTCTCATTGGTAACATCTTTAGTGATCCCGTATCTGGTGAAACTTTAGCTTGACTTGATTCCGGACTATCACTTTTCTCCTTATCTCTTTTCTTTGCCCATCTGCCTTCCCATTTTTCTAGTGCACCCCAGATCTGCGCACTGTGCAGTATCTCTTTAAGATGCGCTTTCATTCCGGTAGATCTCATGTGCTCAAAATCTTTAGAATCAAAGTCTAATCTGTAGCTTCTTTTCAAATGTTTAGTATTCTCAATGTCTATATTGTATTTATCCGCCAGGTTCGCCAACCTCTGATGCACCTTGCCCACTTTTTTAGTGATTTTGGGGCACAGGTACCTCAAGTCTGCTTCTGTGTATGACTCTAATCGGTTTACCCCCATTGTCCCTTCTACTAGTTCTGCAGCTTCTACTCCCAGCCTCACAAAATTGAGGTATTCTTCCCTTTCTGGCTTCTCTGCAGTTACTGCAGTATTTTGTGAAGCATAGGTCTTTTCTAACCACTCATTTAATTGTTGCACAGAAAAACCTTGCAGTGAAATATTCCCTGCATGCATCATTGGTGACTGTGATGAGTTTGTACTTATTGTCTGTGGGGTCAGTATGCATACAATAAGAGGGTGAGTGATGAGTAATGAGCGCTCCCTACTCTATTTCTATACTCTTGAATCTCACTAAGTCTCACGGTGCAGCTGACTGAGGTCACACCCTCTGAAAACCCTAAAACGACAACCACCTATTGTCAAAACATAGAAATACATTCAATTGCACACGTGACAATAATGCAAAAAGAAACCTAGTCTTAATACAGTAATCAGATTATATTATGTACACATATTATACAGAAAGCAAGTCAAATAACATAGTTGAGATATCCATTAAATACTACCCTATTACCTAGGTTTCCCAAAATTCACCACAAAATGTATAATTTCTTTGTTGTCCTATCCAATGCCCCAAAATTAATGTCCATCAATCCAAATTATATATCCTTATTTGGTTTGGTTCAAAGTTGCCAATTGGTATCCTTGTGTGATTGATTTCAAAATTAATAATTCCATCCAACAGCTTCTTCTCTTCTCCCTTTGTCTTTAGTCCCTTTGTCAACACGTGTTTCATCCAGGGAGTACCCCCAGGATTTCATCAGGACTTCCTACAATGGCATATATATATTGTTTTATATAGTGAAATATTATATAATTAAAGTATTACACAGGTTTTTATATTGTAGTATTTTATAATAACATAACGTGCTAGGTGGTGAGAGTCTATTTGTGCACCATAACACTAATTGTGACAAATTAATGATTTTTATATCACCTCAAATTTCCCATTCCAATGTGTATAGATAATGATTGATTGCCCTTAATGTGAATACAACCTTTAACATAATATGTCAGGGAAATGCACATCCTGTACTTATTACACCTTATATTTGTGGAGTATTATTATAAAATTATTCTTAAATGTTGTTAATATGTATCATAAATTAATTCCAGACTTCACTCATCTAATTCTAATATAAATATATATGGCACTCACCTAATGTAACTCTATAGCCCATATACCTTCAATTGGTGTAATTCTGTATCGTGAAACCCTGTGAAATCATGTTGGAAATACAATTTTTTAAAATTTTTTGTATCCCAATATAAACATCTCGTTCATTACAACTATTAAATGTCTCCATATTATTTGTATAAATTCTTACCGGCTAATTATATTCTTAATGCGAGTACGCTAAAACGCCGACCGCACGTGTTTAATCGCTAACGTATTTTAAACCGAAGACGCCATAATTCTCAGTTATTTATACGTCTCTCTAGCGTAATGAGAATAGAGGACGGACTCTAAGCAATACAATGCTCCGATTCAAGGATACTAGAAACTGACGATGGACTGTTGATTTTCTCGATATATTGCTATATTTCCGAAACAGTGAATACTAACGATGGACTAGTTTCGTTCTCTTTGTATACATCGGTATGTTATTCTTATATCAATAATAGGTGGAGCTGTAATGTTCCGAGTGTTAACATTTTTTATTTCAATTTATTCCTAATCGACATATTAATAGTTGTGCCCCCTCCCTCGTGATGTGTTAAATACAATACGCACTTGTATGAAAATTGGTTATTTGTTTGTGATCAAAATTCACATAGTCCCAGTGGTGTATATTTCTATTTCTCACCAAATTCTGATATTCTAGGAATAACTATTTGTATTTAATGCTTATGTTAAGTAATTTACAAGATGGGTTTTCCGCCCAAGTTTCTGCCAGATTATTTATCCCCTAGAAAATATTCCATTTCATGGTCCGTATTCAGACCATGTTCCACTGCTCCCATTCTCATGATCCATTTTGATTCTCTCCTACGCAACTCCAACTCTCTATTACCTCCCCGTGGATTTATTTCACAGTGATCGAAACCTATAAATTTAAACATTTTGTGAGTACCCTGTGCACTACAAATTTTCATATGGGATGCTATGGGATAGCGTTCATCCTCTTGATTGATTGCCCTCAGATGTTCAGAAATCCTAACTTTCAATGAAGGAATCGTACTTCCTATATATACCTTATTACAAGCACATATAAGCATATAGATAACATATTTTGTATTGCAATCTATATGTGATTTTATAAGTGTTTTCTCACCTTTCAAATCCTCCACATCTTTTTTGGGTTGCCATGCCCACTTACATACTGTGCATGACCCACATTTAAAAAAAACCAAATTTCGTTTGGTAAGCCAATCTTTTGTAGTTACATCTGCCAAATAACTTGGACAGAGAATATTGTTAAGGGTATTCCCCCTTCTATAAACCACATCCGGTCTCTTTCCTATATGTTTCCGAAGTATCTCATCCTGACTTAATAAGGACCAATACTTATTCATAATTTGAATTAATTTTAAAGAATTTTCAGTATAGTCTAAGATGATTCTAATTTTGTGATCCTTGTTGTGTTTCACATTCTTACGGCCATTGCCTAGATCCAGTGTCTGCCTGCGAGGTATATTCTGCACCTTATGGAGCGATTTGCGTATGAGTGTCTCTGAATAACCTCTGACTGTAAATCTTTGTCCCATATCTCTAATTTGTTCATTAAATTCAACATTCTTGCAACAGTTCCTCCTCGCTCTTATCATCTCTCCGAATGGTATGGCCTCAATCTGATGTCGAGGGTGAGCACTAGTAGCGTGCAGCAAAGTATTACAAGCAGTTGGTTTGCGGTATAATCTACTCTCAATTGTATCACCCTCTATAAACAATTCTACATCTAGAAATTCCAAATGAGTCTCACTATATTTATGTGTGAACCTAATGTTCACTTCATTTGCATTCAAATATTCACAAAATTCTGGTAATGTTGATTCATCTCCTGTCCATATCATAAAACAATCATCAATGTACCGTCCCCAGTATAGGATGTGTGTGTGCCATCTTGCTGCGCCCGGACCCC
Organism: Pleurodeles waltl; assembly: GCF_031143425.1. Lineage (NCBI taxonomy): Eukaryota > Metazoa > Chordata > Amphibia > Caudata > Salamandridae > Pleurodeles > Pleurodeles waltl. Next base: position 396,817,098 of record NC_090442.1, on the reverse strand, counting down.
ATAGCCATGTTTCCTCTAGCCACCCCATAAACAAATTAGCATACGAGGGGGAAAATTTGGATCCCATTGCTACTCCCTGTTTTTGTTTGAACCAATCCTTCTTAAATAGAAAAAAGTTATTGTGCAGTATTAATTCAATCAGGTTAAGAATCATCTTAGTGTGTTCCAGATACTGCGCTGCTCTTTTATTCAAAAAATGTTCTACCGCTCTTAGTCCAAAATCATGTTGTATACAGGTGTATAGTGTCACTACATCTAGAGTGACCATAATCATGCCCGGTTCCCACTGTATATCTGATAGTATACTGAGTAAATGTTTTGTATCTTTAATGAAAGACGGTAAATTCAAAACAAAAGGTTGTAGAAATATATCGACAAATTCAGAGAGTCTCTCCGTAGGACCCCCTATTCCAGAAACAATAGGTCTCCCAGGAGGGAAAGGTGACTGTTTATGGATTTTAGGTAATGTGTATATACATGGAAACTTCGGACGATACACACGTAAATATAAAAATTCATTTTCATCCAATAGCTCTCTTTCCCTGTACCATTTCAACAAATCATTAATTTCTCTGGTTAGATTCGTAATAGGGTTACATTCCACCTTCTCATAACAATTTTCATCATTTAGTTGTGTATATATTTCTTGTTCATAATCATTAAGATTCATAATCACTATATTCCCACCTTTATCCGCTCTTTTTATGACTATGTCTTTATCTGTTCTAAGAGCTTTCAGTGCCATGAATTCCCGACCCGTCAAATTTGTTTTTCTCAAGATCCTTTTCTTCTTCATCTCTTTATTAAGATCAGTCCAAACCATTCTGAAAAATATTTCTAAATTACCTTCCATTTGGGATCTAGGTATCCAGGTGGATCTTTGTTTAAGACCACTTGTAATGTGTCTATTCGATGCTACATTTAAATCTTGTAAGATAGTGGCAACGGTAATCGGATATTCTTCATAGTCTGTAATGGACATTAATGTGGCTGTATCATAAATGTCCTGAATAGATAAACCTTCATGTAACGATTCCACTTGTTGGGTTACATCCTCATCTCTCATTCTTGAATAAAAATATCTCTTCAGTTTCAATTTCCTTATAAACTTGTATAAATCTATTTTAGAGTTACAAATGTCTCCCTTTGATGATGGACAGAAACCAAGACCTTTATTTAAAAGAGATATCATATCTGAGGATAGCTCTTTATTAGACAAATTGATTACATTGTTTTCAACCTCCAAACATGAACTTATATCTTTTTGTCCCGTGATCTTGTTCTCATCCCTGAGTATATTTCGCTTTTTTCCTCCTCTTTTCCCTCTTCTAGTCTTCCTCCTCGATTCCTTTTTTGATTTAATTCCCAATTTCCCTGTTTTATCCTCTTTAGTTCTTGTAAAAAACCTGCTCCATGTGAGCTTGATTCTACCTGTATTTCACTCAATCCTGTATCACTCATGTTCGTAGCTGAGCTACTTCTAGATGTACATGGAGATTCTATTGAAGTGCTAGAGTCCCCTATTGTCGTACCAGTTTGTATCAGATGATCATATTTTCGTGAGAAGGTAAAAACTCTCCCATTCTTGTAATCTAGTTTGTCTCTTTTAAGTTTCCTGGCTTTCCTCTGTTTAATCTCGTCTTGAAATTTCATGATAACATCGTTCAGAGTAGCGTAGTTTTTATCTGTAGCTTCTTTTAATCCCATTTCTTTTATATCTTTCTCTAGTATATCTATCTCTAATTGTAGTTTCCCAACCTTTCTTTCTGCATTCTCTATCAGAATATCCATCAACTTCATTGAATTCATCTTAAGCTCTTTCTCCCATCTTTTCAATAGGTCAATTTCTAACTCATCATATGTAGGGAATATGTGTGAGCGTAGGCCCCTTGGTATCCTGTCCAGTTTTCTATATTGTTTCAATGTTGTTGCATCCCACCACCTCGACATTTCACTCCTTTTTAATTTCTCCAACCTAATATATTTATCTCTAAGTCCTTCTTTCATCCTATGACTCCCAACACCCACGGCCTGTCGTACAGTGTTTCCTTTATTTATATTACTAAATAGTTCCTCTGCTTCCTTCATTCTCTCATCCATTATGAACCAAAAATCTTTTTACTCTTATAGAGTACGGATCAGCCCTCTCAAAAAGACAATATGTATACAATAAGAGGGTGAGTGATGAGTAATGAGCGCTCCCTACTCTATTTCTATACTCTTGAATCTCACTAAGTCTCACGGTGCAGCTGACTGAGGTCACACCCTCTGAAAACCCTAAAACGACAACCACCTATTGTCAAAACATAGAAATAAATTCAATTGCACATGTGACAATAATGCAAAAAGAAACCTAGTCTTAATACAGTAATCAGATTATATTATGTACACATATTATACAGAAAGCAAGTCAAATAACATAGTTGAGACATCCATTAAATACTACCCTATTACCTAGGTTTCCCAAAATTCACCACAAAATGTATAATTTCTTTGTTGTCCTATCCAATGTCCCAAAATTAATGTCCATCAATCCAAATTATATATCCTTATTTGGTTTGGTTCAAAGTTGCCAATTGGTATCCTTGTGTGATTGATTTCAAAATTAATAATTCCATCCAACAGCTTCTTCTCTTCTCCCTTTGTCTTTAGTCCCTTTGTCAACACGTGTTTCATCCAGGGAGTACCCCCAGGATTTCATCAGGACTTCCTACAATGGCATATATATATTGTTTTATATAGTGAAATATTATATAATTAAAGTATTACACAGGTTTTTATATTGTAGTATTTTATAATAACATAACGTGCTAGGTGGTGAGAGTCTATTTGTGCACCATAACACTAATTGTGACAAATTAATGATTTTTATATCACCTCAAATTTCCCATTCCAATGTGTATAGATAATGATTGATTGTCCTTAATGTGAATACACCCTTTAACACAATATGTCAGGGAAATGCACATCCTGTACTTATTACACCTTATATTTGTGGAGTATTATTATAAAATTATTCTTAAATGTTGTTAATATGTATCATACATTAATTCCAGACTTCACTCATCTAATTCTAATATAAATATATATGGCACTCACCTAATGTAACTCTATAGCCCATATACCTTCAATTGGTGTAATTCTGTATCGTGAAACCCTGTGAAATCATGTTGGAAATACAATTTTTAAAAAAATTTTGGATCCCAATATAAATATCTCGTTCATTACAACTATTAAATGTCTCCATATTATTTGTATAAATTCTTACCGGCTAATTATATTCTTAATGCGAGTACGCTAAAACGCCGACCGCACGTGTTTAATCGCTAACGTATTTTAAACCGAAGACGCCATAATTCTCAGTTATTTATACGTCTCTCTAGCGTAATGAGAATAGAGGACGGACTCTAAGCAATACAATGCTCCGATTCAAGGATACTAGAAACTGACGATGGACTGTTGATTTTCTCGATATATTGCTATATTTCCGAAACAGTGAATACTAACGATGGACTAGTTTCGTTTTCTTTGTATACATCGGTATGTTATTCTTGTATCAATAATAGGTGGAGCTGTAATGTTCTGAGTGTTAAATTTTTTTATTTCAATTTATTCCTAATCGACATATTAATAGTTGTGCCCCCTCCCTCGTGATTTGTTAAATACAATACGCACTTGTATGAAAATTGGTTATTTGTTTGTGATCAAAATTCACATAGTCCCAGTGGTGTATATTTCTATTTCTCACCAAATTCTGATATTCTAGGAATAACTATTTGTATTTAATGCTTATGTTAAGTAATTTACAAGATGGGTTTTCCGCCCAAGTTTCTGCCAGATTATTTATCCCCTAGAAAATATTCCATTTCATGGTCCGTATTCAGACCATGTTCCACTGCTCCCATTCTCATGATCCATTTTGATTCTCTCCTACGCAACTCCAACTCTCTATTACCTCCCCGTGGATTTATTTCACAGTGATCGAAACCTATAAATTTAAACATTTTGTGAGTACCCTGTGCACTACAAATTTTCATATGGGATGCTATGGGATAGCGTTCATCCTCTTGATTGATTGCCCTCAGATGTTCAGAAATCCTAACTTTCAATGAAGGAATCGTACTTCCTATATATACCTTATTACAAGCACATATAAGCATATAGATAACATATTTTGTATTGCAATCTATATGTGATTTTATAAGTGTTTTCTCACCTTTCAAATCAAATCCTCCACATCTTTTTTGGGTTGCCATGCCCACTTACATACTGTGCATGACCCACATTTAAAAAAAACCAAATTTCGTTTGGTAAGCCAATCTTTTGTAGTTACATCTGCCAAATAACTTGGACAGAGAATATTGTTAAGGGTATTCCCCCTTCTATAAACCACATCCGGTCTCTTTCCTATATGTTTCCGAAGTATCTCATCCTGACTTAATAAGGACCAATACTTATTCATAATTTGAATTAATTTTAAAGAATTTTCAGTATAGTCTAAGATGATTCTAATTTTGTGATCCTTGTTGTGTTTCACATTCTTACGGCCATTGCCTAGATCCAGTGTCTGCCTGCGAGGTATATTCTGCACCTTATGGAGCGATTTGCGTATGAGTGTCTCTGAATAACCTCTGACTGTAAATCTTTGTCCCATATCTCTAATTTGTTCATTAAATTCAACATTCTTGCTACAGTTCCTCCTCGCTCTTATCATCTCTCCGAATGGTATGGCCTCAATCTGATGTCGAGGGTGAACACTAGTAGTGTGCAGCAAAGTATTACAAGCAGTTGGTTTGCGGTATAATCTACTCTCAATTGTATCACCCTCTATAAACAATTCTACATCTAGAAATTCCAAATGAGTCTCACTATATTTATGTGTGAACCTAATGTTCACTTCATTTGCATTCAAATATTCACAAAATTCTCGTAATGTTGATTCATCTCCTGTCCATATCATAAAACAATCATCAATGTACCGTCCCCAGTATAGGATGTGTGTGTGCCATCTTGCTGCGCCCGGACCCCATAGCCATGTTTCCTCTAGCCACCCCATAAACAAATTAGCATACGAGGGGGAAAATTTGGATCCCATTGCTACTCCCTGTTTTTGTTTGAACCAATCCTTCTTAAATAGAAAAAAGTTATTGTGCAGTATTAATTCAATCAGGTTAAGAATCATCTTAGTGTGTTCCAGATACTGCGCTGCTCTTTTATTCAAAAAAATGTTCTACCGCTCTTAGTCCAAAATCATGTTGTATAGAGGTGTATAGTGCCACTACATCTAGAGTGACCATAATCATGCCCGGTTCCCACTGTATATCTGATAGTATACTGAGTAAATGTTTTGTATCTTTAATGAAAGACGGTAAATTCAAAACAAAAGGTTGTAGAAATATATCGACAAATTCAGAGAGTCTCTCCGTAGGACCCCCTATTCCAGAAACAATAGGTCTCCCAGGAGGGAAAGGTGACTGTTTATGGATTTTAGGTAATGTGTATATACATGGAAACTTCGGACGATACACACGTAAATATAAAAATTCATTTTCATCCAATAGCTCTCTTTCCCTGTACCATTTCAACAAATCATTAATTTCTCTGGTTAGATTCGTAATAGGGTTACATTCCACCTTCTCATAACAATTTTCATCATTTAGTTGTGTATATATTTCTTGTTCATAATCATTACGATTCATAATCACTATATTCCCACCTTTATCCGCTCTTTTTATGACTATGTCTTTATCTGTTCTAAGAGCTTTCAGTGCCATGAATTCCCGACCCGTCAAATTTGGTTTTCTCAAGATCCTTTTCTTCTTCATCTCTTTATTAAGATCAGTCCAAACCATTCTGAAAAATATTTGTAAATTACCTTCCATTTGGGATCTAGGTATCCAAGTGGATCTTTGTTTAAGACCACTTGTAATGTGTCTATTCGATGCTACATTTAAATCTTGTAAGATAGTGGCAACGGTAATCGGATATTCTTCATAGTCTGTAATGGACATTAATGTGGCTGTATCATAAATGTCCTGAATAGATAAACTTTCATGTAACGATTCCACTTGTTGGGTTACATCCTCATCTCTCATTCTTGAATAAAAATATCTCTTCAGTTTCAATTTCCTTATAAACTTGTATAAATCTATTTTAGAGTTACAAATGTCTCCCTTTGATGATGGACAGAAACCAAGACCTTTATTTAAAAGAGATATCATATCTGAGGATAGCTCTTTATTAGACAAATTGATTACATTGTTTTCAACCTCCAAACATGAACTTATATCTTTTTGTCCCGTGATCTTGTTCTCATCCCTGAGTATATTTCGCTTTTTTCCTCCTCTTTTCCCTCTTCTAGTCTTCCTCCTCGATTCCTTTTTTGATTTAATTCCCAATTTCCCTGTTTTATCCTCTTTAGTTCTTGTAAAAAACCTGCTCCATGTGAGCTTGATTCTACCTGTATTTCACTCAATCCTGTATCACTCATGTTCGTAGCTGAGCTACTTCTAGATATACATGGAGATTCTATTGAAGTGCTAGAGTCCCCTATTGTCGTACCAGTTTGTATCAGATGATCATATTTTCGTGAGAAGGTAAAAACTCTCCCATTCTTGTAATCTAGTTCGTCTCTTTTAAGTTTCCTGGCTTTCCTCTGTTTAATCTCGTCTTGAAATTTCATGATAACATCGTTCAGAGTAGCGTAGTTTTTATCTGTAGCTTCTTTTAATCCCATTTCTTTTATATCTTTCTCTAGTATATCTATCTCTAATTGTAGTTTCCCAACCTTTCTTTCTGCATTCTCTATCAGAATATCCATCAACTTCATTGAATTCATCTTAAGCTCTTCCTCCCATCTTTTCAATAGGTCAATTTCTAAGTCATCATATGTAGGGAATATGTGTGAGCGTAGGCCCCTTGGTATCCTGTCCAGTTTTCTATATTGTTTCAATGTTGTTGCATCCCACCACCTCGACATTTCACTCCTTTTTAATTTCTCCAACCTAATAAATTTATCTCTAAGTCCTTCTTTCATCCTATGACTCCCAACACCCACGGCCTGTCGTACCGTGTTTCCTTTATTTAAATTACTAAATAGTTCCTCTGCTTCCTTCATTCTCTCATCCATTATGAACCAAAAATCTTTTTACTCTTATAGAGTACGGATCAGCCCTCTCAAAAAGACAATATGCATACAATAAGAGGGTGAGTGATGAGTAATGAGCGCTCCCTACTCTATTTCTATACTCTTGAATCTCACTAAGTCTCACGGTGCAGCTGACTGAGGTCACACCCTCTGAAAACCCTAAAACGACAACCACCTATTGTCAAAACATAGAAATAAATTCAATTGCACACGTGACAATAATGCAAAAAGAAACCTAGTCTTAATACAGTAATCAGATTATATTATGTACACATATTATACAGAAAGCAAGTCAAATAACATAGTTGAGACATCCATTAAATACTAACCTATTACCTAGGTTTCCCAAAATTCACCACAAAATGTATAATTTCTTTGTTGTCCTATCCAATGTCCCAAAAGTAATGTCCATCAATCCAAATTATATATCCTTATTTGGTTTGGTTCAAAGTTGCCAATTGGTATCCTTGTGTGATTGATTTCAAAATTAATAATTCCATCCAACAGCTTCTTCTCTTCTCCCTTTGTCTTTAGTCCCTTTGTCAACACGTGTTTCATCCAGGGAGTACCCCCAGGATTTCATCAGGACTTCCTACAATGGCATATATATATTGTTTTATATAGTGAAATATTATATAATTAAAGTATTACACAGGTTTTTATATTGTAGTATTTTATAATAACATAACGTGCTAGGTGGTGAGAGTCTATTTGTGCACCATAACACTAATTGTGACAAATTAATGATTTTTATATCACCTCAAATTTCCCATTCCAATGTGTATAGATAATGATTGATTGCCCTTAATGTGAATACACCCTTTAAATGTCTGTGGGGTCAGCACACCTAACCCTGCTTGCCTCATTGCCTCTAAAGGTGCTTCGATCAGAGTAAGGTCTATCAAGGACCTGGGTCCTTCAGCTGATTGCTCTCTTGGTGCCATTAATTGGGGAGTGCCTATGGACCCTCCTCTTATTGCCTCTTGGGTCAGCCCTCCTTGATCACACATACCAGGCTTACCTTGTGCATACAACTGTAATTGGTAGTGATATGGCATCTGGTGTCTGACCTGGTCCCAAACCCCGTGGAGCAGTAACTCCCAGAGCGTGACTCACTGTAGCTGGTGCAGGTACAAACGGAGGTCCTGCTGCTGGACTATAACCAGGAATCAGCTGTTTCTGCGGCTGGGGTAGCAACTGCAGAGTTGGCTCAATCTGCACTAACCTTGATTTTGTATATATCGGATCGGGTGGCACCATCAAACTCGTAGTAGTCTCTAGTACTGGGACGTCTGGATAAATCCTCTGTATCGGTGGCGGAGGTTGCAACTGTATCTGCATGTCTGGCGCAGTGGGTACACTGACACCATTCTGTATCAAAACCGTATCACTAGTCTGCACTGTATTTGTAACTTCCTTACTCTGTGTCTGGTTCCCAGGACCCGCACTAGTGCTCGGGGCATTGTCATCTATTGCATAAGGTGGCGGGCGATCATGCAGCAATTGGTTAAGAAACTCTTCATCATCTGAGTCATCTTCATTTATCCAAGACCTCTTGGTCTCTTTTGGCTTACTAGAGCCCTTATCTGTTTTACAAGTGGCTTTCTTTCCCTGCGTCTCATCTTCCTGTGTTATTGCTGGAAACAATTTGAGTCCGTCAATTATTCCCCTTCTCTACATTTTGCTCTCTTTGTCCCATCTAGCCTCGGCTAAAGTCTTTTCTGCCTTTTTCATTCTCCTCTCAAATTTCTGCTGTCTCTGTTGAATGGCCATTAAATCCTAGACTTCTAATGCATCATACTGGGCTGGTCTCGGAGGTGGTTTATGCACACTTAACATCCACCTCAAGTTTTCAAAAATTCTTGTATTGAGCGTTCTGTGCTCCGGAAACGCCAAACATCCCTCCTTCTCTGTTAATTTGCGCCACAGTTTCATCCATAGGCAAGGCGCGACTCCCTTTTCCTCCATTACTATATAAGCTGGAGTACCCTCAGGCGGTGTAGGCTCCCCCTCACTCGCCATAATGTACGCATCTCCTTTCAGAGCGCTCCTCAAAGTTTCAAGAAAATTCATTTTTTCATCTTTATTTTTGTTTTGAATCTAATCAGAAAAGTGACTTTAATTCCCAGGACACTCTTCACCCACCTCTTCTCAACCTATTGCTTCTCATTCCGTGCGTGACCACTCTCGGCAACTGACCTATCCCAGCGCGGCACCACTGACGTCACACTCACACACTGCAGTTGACAAAGTCTTGCGGCTTGTCCTCCTGACAAATTATTACACATTGGGACTCGTTTTAGGCCAATGAATCTTTTGGCCCTGTTGAGAGACAACTTAGGACGAGATAGCTAATCAACATGTCAATTAATACGTCAATAATGTCATCAATGTTTATCACAATAATGCATTTAACTTTTGTCATAGACATTAATCAAACTCAAGACACCACCATGACCTTGCAGTCATGAATAACCACACCAGTTTAGTATGAATTTAGTGATATTTATTCCCTATTGGTTACAATGCTACTAGCAAATTTATTAGTCTCAAAACCAAGAAACATAATAGCATAGTCACAATATGACAACTCTGATAAGATTTCATCAAGGCAAGAATCACAAACATTAGAATATAGCACGGCGTGAACATAAGCTATCCTTAGCAGAGTACATCAGCACATTGTTCAACAAAGCATAGATTCAGTCATTTGTTCGTTTGTGTCAGTTTAGTGAACCCCTCACCTAACCTCTAATTAGCATTGGCATGTTGGGCTTCATGCAAAACAATTTTGTAACACCAATTTGAAAAACATCTAACCATGGCTCCTGTCAAAAGGAAGCAGTTGGTACCTAGAAAGGAAAGCAAACAGACAATTAAAATTTCATTGTCATATAGTTACCCTCCAAGTTTGGGTCAGCACTCAGGTTCTGTCTTCGTCTTCAGGACATCAGTTGATTCACCATCAGTCAGGAACTCAGCTCACGGGAAAAGGGGACCTTCCCTCATAAGGAGGTAAAGTGTAAATGGGTAATCTAAGGACAAGGATGGTTCTAAGTAAAATCGGAAAAGTCACTAGGCAAAGTGACAAAGTCTCTGGGTCATATCAAATCGCATCAGCATCTCCCTAACTAACTAACTAATTTCCGTGTGTCAAGGGGTTTTATCCCTTTTTCCTTGCACATTCCCCTAAAATCTAATTGGTCAATGGGTTGCATCCCTCCATCTATAACCAATTAAAATCACATTAAGTCATCAAGTTTGTCACCCCACAACATTTCCCACGTATTTTATTGGTGCTTATGATTGACGTCTTTAGCGGTTGGTGCGTCCGGTATGATTTCATCGTCTTGGGGTCCTTTGCACATCTTCGGTCAGTGGCTCCATTGTCCGTACCGGTTTAGGCGACCTTGTTAATCTACACTGTTGCATTTAGCTAAAACTGTTACTATAGGCAGGGTGAATTTCATGAGAACGGATCCACTACAGTTACATTCAGCTTCTAGCTTTTGGAAAAACAAGAGTTCATGTCCTTTAGCAAGTCAGCACACTGCATGTTGGAAAAATACATTTAATATGAGAGTCAGGCAGCTAGGCCTCGACTCATGCTAACTAAGGCCTACTACTTTATTAGCAAGTATCTAATACATTTAGCCTTTCAACATTAATGTAAAATCACAATTTAATAAACATTTCACAATTATTAGTCAGTTTCATTAGTCCCCGTATACATTGGTGGCCACTCCCCGTGGTCACATTTCAAGTCCACGTTTAGCAAAACATGTTAATACAGTTTCTATGCGGCATCATTTTACATTAGTTCATAAACATTTCATATTAATATAACTACGCTCTCTCAGTGGTGTAGAGGATGATGGGCCATTTTGAGTATAGTGTCAGTGGGAGACAGTCCAGTGAAGGTACCAGGGATGTTGGAAGATGGTGCTTGCACGCCTGGTCCTGAATGAGCAAACTTACAAGGGGACGCGCTGAGGTCGATGAACCTTTTGATTTGCATGCAGTATCCTAGCTATGATGTGATCGATATTCTCAGTTTCAATACACAAATTCAGTAACCATTAGACAGATCAATAAACATCACACCATGACCTTTCAGTCATGAATAACCACAACTCGGTATACGTTTTAGTAATTTTATTTCCCTCTTAGTTACAATACTAAATCATGAGGTTAATTCAACTCAATTCAATTAAATCAAAATCCGGCATTAATTCATTAGAAGGCACCAAAAACATAACCTAATCAAAACTTGCATCAGAGTGTATTCTAAAGCATTAGCATAAGTCAACAATTAAATCATAGGCAATAAGTCAAATTGTGTCATGGAGTTCAGCAAATTAGTCCGTCAACCATTTGTCTCTGTAGTCTGTTAACCGTCATGGAAGGAAACCTCGTCTAACCCAGATTAGCATCAGCATGTGGGACTTCATGCAAAACAATTTAGAACAAAATTTAGAAAACACCTAGCTAAGAATACTATTCAGACAGCGCAGTTGGTACCTAGAAAGGAAAGGCACAAATATATAATTCAGTCACATTGTCATAGTTATCTATCCTCGGTATGGGTCAGCAACAGAGTAAGTCTTCATCTTCAGGTCATCAGTCGATCAGCATCACATCAGGCTCTCAGTCAGATAGTATGAGCCCAAAGGCAGAATCTTGAATCACCTCTACGATCTCGCAGTCTCGCTCCCCTAGTATCCTCTGAACTCTCTTCTCTCTGTCACGTTGTTATATCAAAGTCACCCAGACTATCCCCCAATTTTCAATTGGTCAATTAATCACAAGTTATGACTCTACCCAATAGTTGTACTATTCCAAATCTATGTATTCTAATATTTCACAGTTCACATGTCGTATCAGGGAGACCAGATCCTCGGGGCCTGCGCACGTTCCCAACATGTCCACCACTAGACAGCTCCAAAGCTCCGATAGATATACCACAGAGCCTGAGAGAGTCCAAGTGGGGGAAAATGGGATTAGGTAGGGAACAGCTGGGAAGGAGACCTGTCGGAAGCAAGAGGTTAAACAACACAATGTCAAGATATAATCACATTGACTTTCAACAGACTATGGTTCTAAGAGTTCTTATACTGTAATCATGGATAACCTAAGAAATGACTATAACTAGACCTCAAGAAATCTAGGTACCTAGAAAAATCAAGAATGGGTTAATACAGTGTTTCATATGAGCTTTTCAGGAAATATCACATACTGTCTAGAATACAAGAACCTTCATCAATAATGTTTCAGAATAAACATAGCATTTTTACATGAGGACAAAGGCTATCTGAACATTCCCTTGAAACAACAGGAACTGTATTAGGAACTTAATATGCACAAAGAATGTTGCACTTTGAATTAAGCATTTCGAAGAAATCCAAAAGCTCAGGATAAATGTGTGCACCTCAACAAACACAGCACACCAAAGTTTTCAATGTCATGAAATGATCGCGCACACTGCCGATGAAAAGCCGTGCGTTTTATGCCAGGGTTGAATCGTGCACTCTGCCGATTCGAACAAGAATATGCAAATGCCATGAAATGATCGCGCACACTGTTGCTGATCTGAATGCCAAGGTTTACATGTTAGAAATGAATCGCGCACTCTGCCGATTCGAACAAGAATATGCAAATGCCATGAAATGATCGCACACACTGTTGCCGATCTGAATGCCAAGGTTTACATGTTAGAAATGAATCCCACACTCTGCCGATTCGAACAAGAATATGCAAATGCCATGAAATCACACTCACGCACACAGAGAGTTTCGCAACAAGGCCCAAGACTTGAGTGTCTTTGATAACGGGGGTTGGGGGCCCAGCCCGACCTCCACCTTACCGCCCTGCTCAAGGATCACCAATATAATGAGGGCAGGCCTGGAATATCAAGGTAGGCCTCCGGAATAGGAGCTCAGGAAGTTGCTGCTGCTCTGCACCGGGACCTCTGAATAGTGAGCATGTGGAGCTGGGCTGGCTCCCTTATATAGAGTCAAGCCCAGCCCACAAACCACACCCAGTCATGCTGCAGGGAAAGCTTCTAGAATGTCCTAGAAAGGGACCACACCCTAACACACTCAGCAAGCCTGCAGCAATACCTTGCAAATGAACAGTTATTGCAAAAATCATTAATAGTGCTTTTCAAGGTTAAACTCTGCAATGCAAAGGGTTAACATACTGCATATAAACACAATGCATGAATTATGCTCTTGCATAAAGACTGGGTTTTTGCATTTTTGTCGCCCGTAGAGCATGCACTGTCCTGATGTTGACAGTACTCCCCTCTCCCAAATGCGCTCTAGGGCCTGGTTTCCCTGGGTTAAGACGATGAAAACGTCTCACTAGTCGTGGAGCATGAATGTCAGATGCGGAGACCCATGAGTTGCTTTCAGGACCGTGACCTTTTCAAGAGATCAGATACCACAGGTTATGACCTCTAAGTTTGGGATCCAACACCTGTTTAACTTCGTATTCCAATTCCCCCTGTACTAGAACTGGAGCTGGTTGGGAGCAGATGCAATAAACCTTTTGGTTTTGAATGACTTTTCTTGATGCGAGCACAGACTTTGCAGTTAGTGACCATTGTTTTGACGTCTTTTGTCAGAGTAGGCCACCAAAACTAGCGTTGGATTAATTCAAGAGTTTTAGGAGTGCCTGGGTGACCTGCCGTAGGTATAACATGCAACCAATGAAATACTAACTTGCGAAGCTTGGTAGTGGGCACGAACAAACGTGCGTCATGGAAAGGTAGTCCTTGCTTGATTGATCTTTTAGGATCTGCTTGAGCCTATGCCTGCCATTTTTCAATGGTGAAGGAATTACGGTTGTCTTCAAAGAAGTCTTCGGTCCTTATGATGCAGAGGACCTTGTCTGGAGCAATGATAGCTCTGGAAGGCTGGATTGTGGGTAACGTGGTAGGCTCTTGGCGGGACAAGGCATCTGCTTTGCGATTATCTTTACCAGGACGAAAAGTTACCACAAAATCGAACTCGGCAAAAAAACAGCATCCAGTGTAATTGCCGAGGAGTCAAAAGTCTAGCTGAACTCATGAACTGGAGATTGCGATGATCGTGTATCCTGTGATAGTGTACTTGGCACCTAACAAATGATGTCTCCGCTCTTTAAAGGCATCACGGATCGCCAGAAGCTCTTTCTCAGCAATGACATAGTTCCGTTCGGCTTCGTTCAGTTTTCGAGACATGTAAGCTATAGGATGAAGTTGACCAGTGTCCTTACTTCGTTGTGACAAGACTGCACCAATTGCCACATCTGAGGCATCTGCTTCAACTATGAATGGACGATCCACATCAGGGTGAGTCAAGACTGGGGCAGTGGAAAAAGCTTCTTTCAAAGTTGAAAAGGCTCTGTCAGCTTCTGGAGACCGCACATATTTTTCTGTCTTTCTCAATAACTTGGTGATTGGAGCCACTGTCGGAGTCAAATGGTTTATAAACCTGTGATAAAAGTTTGCAAAACCCGGGAAGCACTGTACATCTTGAACAGTCTTTGGAGTGGGCCAATCGGATACTGCTTGTACTTTCTTTTCTGCCATGACCATACCTTGAGGGGTAAGGATAACCCCTAAAAACTCAACTGTCAACTGTGGTAACATGAAATTCACACTTGGTTAGTTTGCAATATAGGTGATGCTTTCAAAGAGCTGTGAGAATCTTCTTGACATGTTGTACATGTTCGGCTTCATTGTCAGAGTAGATTAAAATATCATCAATATAGACTATTGCAAATATGTCTAGATACTCTCTAAGGATGTCATTCAGGAAAAATTGAAATGCCGCTGGAGCATTGCACAGTCCAAAGGGCATGACGGTGTATTCAAAGAGACCATATCTTGTCTTGAACGCAGTTTTTCATTCGTCACCTTCTCTCATTCTGACTAAATAGTAAGCACCTCGTAAGTCGAGCTTAGTGTAGATTTTTGCTTTTTTACTTGATCCAACAAGACAGGAATCAGAGGCAAGGGGTATTTGTTCTTGACTGTGATCTTGTTCAAACCCCTATAGTCAATACAGGTTTGAAGATCCCCATTAGCCCTGGGGACAAAAAACAAAGGAGAGGCTATAGGAGACTTGGAAGGGCGGATGAAGCCATTCTCTAAAAATGATCTAGGTACTTTCGTAAGTGTTGATTTTCATGTTCTGACAAGGTGTACACACGACGACTAGGGAGTATCGCACCAGGAGTTAGACCAATTTGACAGTCATAAGGTCTATGAGGAGGCAAGGTTTCTGCTTCTCTTTCATCGAACACATTTTCATAGGATGAATACTGCCAGGGCAACTTTACTTCTTTCTCCGCCGCAGCAGCTTTGTGAGAGTTGCAATGTTTGGCGACTCGAGATGTCTGGAGACATTTCTCATTACATAAAGTGGAAGAGAACACAACTTTCCGTTCTGCCCAGTTAATCTCAGGATTGTGATGAGTTAACCATGGTAAGCCAAGGATAATTCCATACTGAGGAGCATGGATAACATCAAGGATGAGCTTCTCTTCATGTTTGGTTCTATGATCTCCCCCATCACAGATCACCGACAAGGGGACAGTCTGAAGAGTTACTGGGCCTCCAGTCAAGAGTTTTCCGTCTACTGCTTGTATTATCTCTGGAGCCTTCTTCTTGGTGCATGGGATCCCCCATGCGCAAACCAATTGGGCATCAACAAAGTTCTCGGTAGCCCCAGAATCTATGAGGGCGTTCTTGAAATAGTTATTTTTCTTTACTTGAACTTTAATGCCCAGCTTGAGATGCCTAGACTGTGCTGTGAAGGGTCCACGGTGACACCCAAGAGCAACCCTTCTTTACATGGGTGATCTAGTTTTTCTGACTCGACTTGTACATTGGCTGCAATTTTCTGGACAGGACCTCGTTTGCTCTTTGGTTTGATTGGATAATCTTGGGCGAAGTGACCCTTGCGCCCGCAGTAAAGACATTGTCCGTTCTTTCTACGTAGGTCCTTTTCATCTTTGGTCAAAGGTCTCCTGATAGTTCCGATTTCCATGGGTTCCGGGATTCTCTCTTTCTGAGTTCTTGATTCTCTATGATCGTGAACATGCCAGTAATGTTTCTCAGTCTTTTTGCGTGTTCCCCGTCGTTCTGCAAGACGATGATCTAATCTCAAAACAAGGTTTATTAGATCTTGACAATCTGTAGGCTGAGGATCTATCTGGGCAAGAATGTCCATTAACTCATCCTTGAGTCCTTTGTAGAACAAGGCTGCTTGCTTTTCTTCAGGCCAGGATGTCTCTGCTACCAGCTGATTAAAACTAGCTAAGTAGGAAACTAGATCTTGGTTACCTTGTCGCAAGTCTAATAGTTCATGATCTGCAGACAATGTCACTGTTCTTTGATGAAACACTCGTTCAAACTCACGGACAAAAGTTCTCCAATTGTAAAGCAGGGGACTGTCTTTACGCACAAGAGGGATTGCCCAGGTGGCTGCGTCCCCAGTCTGGCAAGATAACAAGAAGGCCACCCTGGATTGGGCATCAGGGAAAGTGTTTGGTCAACAGGTAAAATGTAATTCCACTTGAACCAAGAAAGATTGCACTTTCAGGGGATCGCCTGAAAACCGTTCTGGAGGAGCCAGGGGGATAGCTGAGGGAACGTTGAGGGAAATGTTTGTAGGAGAATTACCTCCTGAAGCTTGAGAAGGAGGACCAGGCCAAGACACACCCAAAGGACTTTGTTCCTTCTTTTCTACCCTTTCCTGCAACTGACTCACTCTCTCAGCTAAGCTGGCTGCTATATCCTTAGATGACACTACCTCTGCTTGGAGCTGCATGATAACTTTGACTAGCTCGTCCAATGTGGCCATGCTGAGAACACACGCAAACCAGGAGGATATTAAATTCGTGGGCTCACTATTCTGTCAGGGAGACCAGATCCTCGGGGCCTGCGCACGTTCCCAACATGACCACCACTAGACAGCTCCAAAGCTCCGATAGATATACCACAGAGCCTGAGAGAGTCCAAGTGGGGGAAAAGGGGATTAGGTAGGGAACAGCTGGGATGGAGACCTGTAGGAAGCAAGAGGTTAAACAACACAATGTCAAGATATAATCACATTGACTTTCAACAGACTATGGTTCTAAGAGTTCTTATATTGTAATCATGGATAACCTAAGAAATGACTATAACTCGACCTCAAGAAATCTAGGTATCTGGAAAAATCAAGAATGGGTTAATACAATGTTTCATATGAGCTTTTCAGGAAATATCACATACTGTCTAGAATACAAGAACCTTCATCAATAATGTTTCAGAATAAACATTGCATTTTTACATGAGGACAAAGGCTATCTGAACATTCCCTGGAAGCGACAGGAACTGTATTAGGAACTTAATATGCACAAAGAATGTCGCACTTTGAATTAAGAGTTTCAAAGAAATCCAAAAGCTCAGGATAAATGTGTGCACCTCAACAAACACAGCACACCAAAGTTTTCAATGTCATGAAATGATCGCGCACACTGCCAATTAAAAGCCAAGCGTTTTATGCCAGGGTTGAATCGCGCACTCTGCCGATTCGAACAAGAATATGCAAATGCCATGAAATGATCGCGCACACTGTTGCCGATCTGAATGCCAAGGTTTATATGTTAGAAATGAATCGCGCACTCTGCCGATTCGAACAAGAATATGCAAATACCATGAAATCACACTCACGCACACAGAGAGTTTCACAACTAGGCCCAAGACTCCAATGTCTTTGAGAACGGGGATCGGAGGCCCAGCCCAACCTCTGCCTAACCGCCCTGCTCAAGGATCCCCAATATAATGAGGGCAGGCTGGAATATCAAGGTAGGCCTCCGGAACAGGAGCTCAGGAAGTTGCTGCTGCTCTGCACCGGGACCTCTGAATAGTGAGCACGTGGAGCTGGGCTAGCTCCCATATATAGAGTCAAGCCCAGCCCACAAACCACACCCAGTCATGCTGCAGGGGAAACTTCTAGAAGGTCCTAGAAAGGGACCACACCCTAACACAAGTAAGCCTGCAGCAATACTTTGCAAATTAACAGTTATTGCAAACATCATTAATAGTGCTTTTCAAGGTTAATGCAAAGGGTTAACATACTGCATATAAACACAATGCATGAATTATGCTCTTGCATAAAGACTGGGTTTTTGCATTTTTGTCGCCCGTAGAGCGCGCACTGTCCTGATTTGACATGTTGTTGATTGGTCTGCTTTACAATGTTCTCATCATCCGGCTCGTCAGGTATAAAAAATGTTGCATTTTCTTCTTCAGTCAGTGTCTTTCTTGTTCGAGTCCTGGAAAAGTACATCTCATGCATGTTACACATTATTAGTTACATTACTAGGGACATAATTTCCTGTCTGTCGGTTCTCACAGAACATTTTATTAAAACAATGAGCAGTTCACTTTGTCAGCATTTTCCATTAGACGTTAAGAAATTCAGCTTTCTGCATGAGGCCTGGCAAGACTAGGGCAAGACACTCGCTAAGTTAAGGCCTACAATTATTGCAGAACACAGGTTATAACTTTTAATATGACATATTACTACATTATCTAATACATTTTCAATATTTCATGTGAATTAATGATATTTTAGTACATTTCATGAATACTGATGGCCAATCTCCAAGGTCATAATTACAAATGTGCACATTATTTTTCTACGTTAATTCATTTCTATCAATTTAATTATTCAAAATTCATAAGCATTCGTTATTAATTTCTAATTAAGACATTTTCGTTAACAATCCCTCCTCTGATGACTAAATATATCATCACACTACTTTTCCCCTCTATCGTTTCATAATTCTATTTCGTCAGCATTTTGTCTTCTTCTCAAATCTTCCCTATAGATTCTTTCCCTGTTTCATTCTTCCCTCCTCTGATTATTTTGAGACCTTTTCAATTTAATCTTTTGACACAATTTACATAATCCCCATATTCCTAATATGCAAGCAATTAAAATCATTATTCCCTGTATGATTTTTAATAGCACCCCATTCCAAATAGTACTAAGCCAATTTCCCACTGAAGCAAACCCCTTTCCAACCTTTTCCCAAATGCCTGGTTCTTTCAATTCCTTCCAATCACTACTTGAATAAGTCAGGTTAGTAAGTAAGGGCCAGATGTAGCAAACTTTTGCGAATCGCAAATGGCCCGAATCGCAATTTGCGACCCCGCAAAATCGGAAATGGGATGAAAAAATCCAATTTCCGACTCGCAAAATGAGACGCGAGCCATTACCGACTCGCAATAATAGCGACCCCATTTGGCGACCCGCTAATAGGAAGTCGCAATTTGCGAGTCGCAAACCAAATGCAATAGCCACTCGCAAATTGCGACTAGTCGCAAAAAGCCCATTTTGCACTTCCAAATTTCCACTAACTCAGAGCAGGTGGTAACAGAACCAAAGAATAAAAGGAGACCCAGAAGGCACCTGGGTTACTCAAGATGGCAGAGATATATGTGATAGGAATGAGGAGGAGAGCCCACGCCGCCTAGCAGAGGAGGAGGAGGAGCCAGAGACAGGAGAAGATATACAGAACCAGGCAGACACTTTTCCAACAAACTGAGGAGGAGATTTATTATAAATATAGACTCAGCAGTGCAGCAATACTAGATTTAATAGATTTACTCAATCCGCAGCTACAACGCCAGACTGTGCGCGGCTGCGCAAACCCTACGCATGTGCAAGTGCTATGCTCACTGCACCTCTTGGCCTTGGGTAGCTATCAGGAGGTCATTGCTGTGGCAGGTGGGGTATCCCAAAGTTCACTCTCACAGTTCTTTAGGGCATTCCTAGATGCCTTACTCACACACATATGTCCAGATACATATACCTACCCAGGAATGAGGCAGAAATCAACAGCACCAAGTTGGAATTCTTCAGGATTGCCAACTTTCCCATGTCATAGGGTGTGTGGACGGGACACATATACAAATCTGCCCTCCTGGAAACCTGGAATATCTGTTCCGCAACAGGAAGTGTACCCACTCACTGAACATCCAGGTGGTATGTGACGCCCATTATGTTATCACTGACATGGTTGCCAAATTTTCCAGGGAGTACACATGACTCCTCCATTTTCAGGCACAGTGGGATACACCAACGCCTAGAACGTGGGGAGTTTGGAGACGGATACCTCCTAGGTATAGCTGAATACACCTTGCAGACATACACACAGGTCACTGTGGAAACCATCTATGCCCAGCTAACATTGTACATTTTGTGCCACACAGGTGACAGTGCATATGCACTACGACCATGGATACTTACCCCATACTTAACACCCAGCAATGAGACAGAGAGGCGATACAACAGTGCACATAGGAGGACCAGAAATATCATAGAGAGGACCTTTGGACTGCTGAAGGCAAGATTCAGATGCCTCCACAGAAGTGGAGGTGCCCTCCAGTATACCCCAATAACAGCTTTCAAGATCGTTGGCGCATGCGCTATCCTGCACAACATTGCCACCAGACGTGGGCTACCTCTCACCCCAGAAGACCCAGATTTGGAGGATGAAGAGCAAGAGCTACCACATCGCCATCATGGGGATAGAAGCATTGCAAATCAAGGCTGACTGAGACGGGACCACATTGCCAACCAATACTTTGGAAGGTACGTGCTAACTGTCACCACACTCACTAATGTCACACACAAAGAGTCCAGGTGTGAAGTGGAACTAACAAGTGATTTAATTATGTGCACCAAAAAAAACTATATACATTAACAACAGTTCAGGGGCTGTAAAAGTCCACCTGGCATGAGGACACATTGACCTCATGTGCCTCTACCCCAGGACAGTGTGGAGCTCATATTCTACGCAAGCCTCGGCCAGCATGGCTGGTACCTGGTGTGTCAGCAGTGCCCTGCCTTGCGCTTCCACTGCACAACACCCTGGTGTCACTGGCTGAGACACTGCTGATGGTGGAGCCCTCCTCGCTGTCCTGTGGCGTATCAGCCGCGCCCCTAGCCACCTGCCGTGCCTCCATGATATCTACGGCGTGGCTGAGACGTCCTAGTCCACGTGCCACATCACTGGCAAAGTGGCCCATATCTACTTGGAGGCTGACCGTGTGCCTTGAAAGGCCAGTAGTGTTCACAGCCAGCCTGATGAAGGAGGCAGACATGTGGTCCAGCCGGTGCAGTAGCTGCCTGTCACGACACCTTGCACCCTCTCTCTCAGTTATGAGTTCTGCCATCAGGAATTGCATGGTCCTGACCATTCAACATAAAAGTCCATTTACTCTGAAACAGAAACACATGCCTACATTCACTGGTAACCACAAATAAAGTGTCAGTGCACGACTTTGGCCTATATATACAAAGCTTTCCTACGTGTAATCCACCCAGAGCTAATTTCCCTTGCGTTTTAATTGCAGTGTAAGCATAATCATTCTTGTAAGTTCTTTTCTCTAAACCCTTTTCTAATTTCTCTTTTAATGCTTTTCTCCTATCATCAGTATGAACCAAGAAGCACTTCTCTAAAGGCGTAAGCAAGCATGTTAGATTGTTTTTGTAAGCATAAGCTGTACCAAACGTCAGTGCAGGTTCAAAGAATCCTCTAACCAATACTATGTCATGATCTTTAGTTACTCCACTCAAATACCTAATAATAGGAACAAACGGAAACACTACATTGTGATTTGAGTAAAAATATTGAATATATTCCTGGTCATAGAACCTTGTTAGTAGCAGACTACAGCTTATCCCATAGGTTAATGGAAGACTATGGTACTTAACTCCTTCCTCGACGGACGAAGGAATTTGCGTACACACAAGACACTCCCTTGCATTTATCGTCTCAACATACTCATTCAACAAGCCATAGAAAACGTTAGAAGAAAGTTTTCCTTCAGCATTAGTATAATCATGCAAATATTTCTCATCTAACTTAAACTTCTCCAAAGCCGTTAGTGTAGTAATCTAAGAAGCAGAAGTATGATTGGCTCCGTTCGCATCAAGAATAGACATACCCACAATCAACTATGAACTAAATCTCACACATAATCCAATGTTCATATATTTACAGTGCTTAGCATCTCTAACCTGGTTATTGAACTCAGCCATGATCTATAAAGAATCAGAAAGCAGAAGTAACTTACAAAAGTGCAGCCAGAATCAAAAATTCTTCTTTCAGCAGTTCAGTTTTGCATCCAGGAACCCTTTTTCCCTTGTCAAAATCGATTAGCAGACATCGGAGCCAAAAATGACACACGTCCACCCTGAGCACTTCAGGACCCCCACCACACTTTCCGGGCAGTTATGCTGCTTCTAGGATTTAAAGGTCAGACCACGCTGTTCTGGTGACTCCACTTGCTTCTTGGTGGGGTGACCCACCATTGCCCATACCCACACGTACATGATGTCCCTTGATACCCTCATTAGCTATTGCTACATATGCGGTGCTCCTCCCTGCTACACCTGCTTTGTTGCGTGGCACCACTGAGAACACCTAGAGGCGGTGGAAATACACTCTAACCCACTGCGGAGCATTTGATCCTATAACCAAATGATGGTTCCCCACCTCTGTAAATTGTACTGGAATAACATTTCTTGTTAAGTGGCATAGTTAGATGTTGTATTTTTATTTTCTCTCTTTTCGATATGAATTATCTCTTATTTTCTTATCTTCTTTTTCTTTTTATTGCTGTATTTCACTATCTCGTCATGTTTGGTTGTATTAAACCCAATAAAGAGATATATGAAAAAAAAAATAGATTAGAACTTGTCACATCCGAGTTTCAACGTCAAATCAGGTTAACAATGTGTTTTACAATTTATTTTCAACAGTCTCTTTTCTCACAATATTTTCAGATTTGTTTCAACAATTCAGCTCCTTGATTACCTTCAAGTCATATCAAAATATTGACTCAGAACTTCCCTATCAAAACAAAAAGACATAAACTCATGTTGCCATTCGTTTGTAATTGCATATGCCCATTCAGGACCTGCGTATCTTCGACTGGCTATTCTCTTTCTCTTCAACTTTCGATCACCACTCAACTCTCCTTCACTCAATTCTTCTTTTCTTGTAGTATTTACTTCTTCCTCTATCGTTTGATCGATAGCCACTTCCTTCCTTTTATCTACTTGCGATTCAGGCCATTTATCTCCTTTCCTTGAACCTTCTGTCAATATCTTCTTCGGGATCGGACTTGTCTCCTTTCCTTGTTCTATGTTGTTTTCTCTTGATGGACCTGCAACAGGATCAGTAGGAGTCGATCACTTTTGCTTTGATCCAGCTCTACTCCTTCCCCTTCTTGGTCTGGCACTTGCTCTGTTTGTTTCTCAGAATCGTCTGCTTCTGGGAGAACCCCTGTTGTGCTAGGCTCTCCTGCTGCATCCGTCGAGATTGATTCTCCAGTACCCTCCTGTAATTCTTTACTTTCGCCTCTTACAGGGCTGACAGAACCATCTTCCACAAGCTCTTGTTCAATTTCAGGTTCTCTTTGTTCCTTTTCTGGTTCAGGTGCTGCAACTTGCTTTGCAATTGTTGGTGCTCTCAACAATGCTTCTTCATGATCCAGTGGGCATGCCACTTTCTTTGTGTGACTCGCATGAATCCAGTTTGGGATTCCTGCACACTTCACAGCTGTCGTTGTTGTCAAAATCACCTGGTAAGGTCCTCGCCAACGTGGCTCCAAATACGTCTTGCAAACATGTTTTTGGACAACAACCCAGTCGCCGGCCCTCAGGTTGTACCCAGGATCGTGAATTGGTGGCAATGTGGTGGCCTCCACCTGCTGATAAAAAGAGCGAACCACATCAGCCAGACCCTTGCAGTAATCCAACACCATATCATCTGTTATATTGACAAGTACATTGGCTGGAACTGCTGGCAACCTCATTGCTCTGCCCATAAGAATCTTGTGGGGCGACAGGCCTATCATCCTGTCAGGTGTATTTCTCATTGACATCAACACCAAAGGCAAAGCATCTGGCCTTTTTAGATTCGTAGCTGCACACATTTGGGCAATTCTTGTTTTCAAAGTACCATTCATTTTCTTCACTAGTCCTGATGCTTCGGGCGGTAACTACAATGCAACTTCTGCTCAATGTTTAGTGCTGCACACAAAAGATTAATCACCTCATTATTGAAGTGCGTTCCCCTATCTGATTCTAAAGAGATTGGGAATCCGAAATGTGGTATCAATTCCCTAAGCAACAGCTTTGTTACTGTGAGGCTATCATTCCTTCTTGTAGGGTACGCTTCAACCCAATGAATAAAAATGCACACAATCATCAACACATATTTCAAACCTCCACACGCAGGCATTTCAATGAAATCCAATTGAATTCTGCTGAATGGACCTCCTGCTCTTCCAATGAGGCTCAAGTTCACCACAGTCCCTTTCCCTGCATTTAATTGCTGACAAATAACACAGCGATGGCATACTGCTTCTGCTGCTTGTCTAAACTTGGGGTTAAAGCAACCAATTTTGAACAAACAAACCATGGAATCCCTCCCAATGTGTGCCTGACCATGATAGTACTTCGCCATTTGTGACAACAAACTATTTAGTAAAACCATTTGACCCTCTTCTGATACCCATAACTCATCCTGTCTCTGGACACACTTCATTTTCAGCCATGAGCGCTTTTCCTCTTTATCAACATTACTTAGCAAAGTTTTCAATTCTTCCATTGTGTCAATCACTTTTAATGCAAAACTTGTACATGTAATGTCTTCTTCAGACATCAATTTCCACTTGTCGTTAAACGATCTACATGTCAATGTGCAAAACCTTGCCACTAGATCCGCATGTCCATTTCCCAGTGACACGTAGTCTTGTGATTTTAGATGTGCACTGCATTTTACCACAGCAGTTTCTTGAGGCAATTGTATTGCATTCGGCAACTCTTTTATTATTTCGCCATTTCTCACTGGTGAACCAGCGGAGGTCAGGAAACTTCTTTGAGACCACAATTGGCCAAAATCATGAACTATTCCAAATCCGTATTGTCTATCCATGAAGATAGTGACTCTCAATCTAGCAGACACCAGGCACGCTCTAGTAAGAGCAACCAATTCTGCTACTTGTGCAGAATATACTCCTCGAAGCCAAGAGGCTTCTAAAGTACCTGTAATTATGCACACAGCATAGCCTGCTCTCAATGTCCCTGTACCATCTCTGAGACATGAACCATCAACAAAGACAATTTGGTCACTTTCTTCCAATCGAGTATCTCTGATGTCAGGTCTCTGTTTTGTGCACAACTCAGTTACTTCAAGACAATCATGCTCAATGTGTTCCTCTTTACAATTTCAACAGTATCTCTTGGAAGTAAGGTTGCCGGGTTTAGCACTGTACATCTTTTCAGTGTTACATTTGGAGCACCTAAAATGCTTGTCTCATGCCTTGTCATTTTGGCACTAGTCAAATACTGAGTTTTCGTCCTTGTCAGTAGTAAAATCTCAACTGAGTGAGAGACCATTACCATCAGGGGATATCCCATCACTACTCCCTCACATTGAGAAAGACTTTAAGCAACTGCACGCAAACAACCTGGCAAGGCTGCTGTAACTGGGTCCCAGGTAGCTGAAAAATATGCTACTGGATGATAAGCACCTCTATGGACCTGTGTCAAGACAGACAAAGAACATGCATCACGTTCATGACAAAACAATGTGAATGGTTTTGTGTAATCAGGAATACCCAATGCTGGAGCTCTGCACAAACTCTCTCTCAACTCAGTGAACGCTTTCATCTATTCCTGGTCTAATGTTATGGGATCGGTGACATCTTTATGTGTCAGCTGCTGCAATGGCTTTGAAATCTCAGCACAATTTGGAATCCACTGACGACAATAACCTACCATTCCCAGAAACATCCTGACATCTCTCTGTGAAGTCGGGGGACTTCTCTGCAATATCATTGTAATCCTTTCTCTGGAAGTTCTCGACCCTTTCTCAATTTGGAGACCCAAATATTTCACTGTCTTCTGACAGTACTGCAACTTCAATGGTGATACTTTATGACCAAATGTTCTCAAATGATTCAATAGGGCATTTGTTGAAGGAAAAAAACCAGGGCACTCCAGAAAGTAGTCCGAACAGTATATTCCAAAGTGGAAATGAGAGTCCAAGGTTCAATCAATGGTGTTTTTCAAAGAAATACGGTTTATTCCTTGTGGGTATCTACATCCCGCAAACAGCCAACACGTGTTTCCTCTGAAGGACTTTTTCAAGGCAAAATTGTAGGTAAAGGAGGTTCACATATAAGAGGTTGAGAAAATCATATAATCCATTGGTGTTCCTGTGGTGATCCGGGTCAGTTATTTCGGTTTAGTGAAATATGTAGTAGCCAAAATAGGTCGTTATGGCATCATGTGTCCAAGGTAAGGTAGGAGGAGCCAAAATGGCTCCAAAGAAAAGCGCTCAAAATATAATGATGCAGATAGCAGGCTCCGCTGTCACGACTACAACTACCACTTAACTAGGTTGCAAACGGAAGGTGATAGATCAAGTAGAATGCTAGCATGGCTACTCCGCGAAGATAGACAGCAAGCTCCGATAGGTGCCATCCGGGTGGGCGCGCATGAGATGGCTACTACACAAGTAGAAATAAACGAGACGTTTAGGAATTACTACTCAAACTTATACACTAAACGTACCTCGTGCACAGCTACACAACTTGAGGCTTTTCTGGCGGACCCTCTCCTACCCCAACTATCACAAACAGATAGAGATGGAATCGAAACCCCCATAACAACAGAAGAAATAGAGCTAGCCCTTGCACAGCTGCCCAGGAACAAAGCGCCGGGTGCAGACGGCCTCCCCTCGGAATATTATAAAGCCTATCTACCCAGCCTGAAATCCCATCTGCTAGGAGTGTTCCAAGAGGCGTGGACTAAAGAAAGCTTACCTATGTCTCAAAGGGAAGCTATGATAGTGGTACTTCCTAAAGAAGGGAAGAGATCATACGGATGTTAAATCTTATAGACCATTATCGCTGTTAAATACAGACTGCAAAATACTAGGCAAAATATTAGCTAATAGGTTAGCTCCCCTCATGCACCTATTGATTCACGCAGATCAAAATGGCTTCATCCCAAAGCGTAACACCTTTCTAAATATTCGCAGATTGCTGAGTATATTAGGAGACACCCCCAAGATTGCACAAGAGGAAATGGTGCTTTCACTAGACATAGAAAAGGCCTTTGATACGCTGGAATGGGACTTCCTGATAGCCACAATGGCCCGTATGGGAATAGGCCTAATTACATTCGCTGGGTCCGGACATTGTATTCTAACCCAAGTGCGAGGGTGAAGTTGGGCGGGGTGATTTCTGATAGTTTCCCGATCTCCAGGGGGACACGGCAGGGATGTCCCCTATCCCCGCTATTGTTTGCCATAGCAATGGAACCGTTAGCGGCAAAAGTACGCCTCATGGAACACTAATGGGGAATTATTAGGAATGGGTTATATCACACGATTTCATTATATGCAGATGATGCTTTGATATATATCAGGAACGGCTGTGCAACTATCCCATCTGTAATATCTTTATTGGCTGAATTTGGAGGCCTGTCTGGCCTTGTGGTAAACTGGGATAAGTCCTGTGTGTTCCCCCTGGCAAAAAGGGCTCCCAATAATCAAGATCTCCCAGAGGTAGGGCACCTAAAGTGGTGCCCGACAACATTTAAATATCTTGGGATAAACATATATCATGTCATAGAAGACTTAAGAGACGGGAACCTGGGGAGGGCGCTAACTTCCATAAAAGGCTCCCTACAATTCTGGAACAAGCTCCCGCTCTCGCCACCCGGCAAGGTGGCGATTGCCACTATGCTGATTCTACCTAGGCTCCTATATTATTTTGCGGCCCTGCCGATAACTATTCCCAAAAGTTTCTTCGGCAATTTAAACACAGCACTACTGCAGCTCATTTGGGGAGGTGGCAGAGCACAAGTGGCGCTAACTACATTGCAATGTCCGCTGGATAATGGTGGCCTGGGAACTCCAAATTTTGAAAGATACTATGCAGCCGCACAACTTCAGTACTGGATCCACAGACCAGAGCAAGCGGAACCCATGAGCTTAGAGCCTCGGCGGAACGGGACCCCCCTTATAAACTGGCTGACGTCTAAGCCTCCCAAAGCGGTACTGGTCAACCCTTTGCTTACAGCCGCGCATGCGTGTTGGGCTAAATATGTGCAAAAAGGAGCGGATAAGCTTCCTTACTCTCCACACATACCGCTAAATTATCTATTGGCGGGGACTGCAGCTGGAATGCAAGCTGCAAAGCTGTGGAGTGAAGCAGGAATACAGACAGTAGGAGATTGCTTTGAAGACGGCAAATTAATGACGTTCGAGGCTCTCCAGGCCCTTACGGAGATAAATCCGGGTCAGTTCCTGACATATCACGCCGTATGTCACGAAATTAGAAAAATATGGGGAGTAGGCACTTCGGAACCAGAGATTTCCCTAGTGCTCCACCAGCTTCTACAACACAGTGACCAAACAAAAATAATATCCAATCTATATAGAATCCTCAACAAGACTCCGGATACGCAGGCGGGGGAAGCATGGGGTAGATGGAATGCAGTACTACCCACCCCGATCCCACTGGCAGACTGGCCAAAGGCCTTGTCCCACATCCGAGGTGTGTCAAGGAATCCCAGATTTAGATATACCCAATTCAATTACACGCATCAAACATATCTTTCCCCAGCTAGAATAAAGAGCATGTTCCCTGATTCAGTACCAATATGCCCCAGATGCAAAACACCGTCAGCACCCTTCTACCATATGGTATGGGATTGCCCTAATATACAAACGGCCTGGGCGGAGGTGGTAGGGGAGGTATCTGAGCTAACGGGACTTGCACTGATAGAAGACCCTGGGTCCTGCCTGCTGGGACTGAGAAAGAGACCAAAAAAACAAAGACACCTGCACAAATTTATAGACTTGGCCTTTTTAATGTACAAAAGATTAATAGCAATGCATTGGAAAGCCCCCAAGGCTCCCGATTTGAAATCCTGGTACTCTCTAATAATACGTTGGGCTCGCACTGAATATCAGGTACTAAAAAGAATGGTGCGCGAAGGGCGACAACACACAGGATGCTCCACTTGGGAGGAGTTGGTAACAAAATTGGAGGCCAAAAATGATGAGATGCCTCCTTGAATTGGGGTACATATACTCGCGATAACCACGACATAAATCCCCCTACACCCCCGTCACGGAAACAAAACCCATAGGGCACCTAGGCACCACAGCGCACGCACATCATTTCTTTCCATCTCTCTAGTAATAATAGTCCATCAAACCTTCGTCACCACAGTACCAGCGACACGCGAGGAGCAGAAACCCAGGGTAGCTATCTGCATATACGAATCCGGATGGTGCCCTCCTCAGGCAGCAAAGGAACCCATGCACGCAAAACAAAGCCCACACTGGTCATGAGCGAATGCTTGTATAAAATAAAAAATATAGGATAAACCCATGGAGGGTGCAGCCAGAAATGTTACTGTAAAACTAGAAGTATTCCGTGAAGTGCATATTGGGGGGGTGTGTGATTGTTAAATGACCTAGATATTAGTTATTGTATTGGTTTATCCTGTGGTTGCAAATTGAACAATTTGTACTATATTTTGAAATATAAAACCAATAAAAAATATTTTTTTTAAAAAAATGTGTCCAAGGTAAGGTATTGGAGGAAAGGGCCATGATGAGCCCATGGAAAACCAGAAGCGAACGTCAGTCCGTATATCAGGACGTTCAGGAAATGCTTGTATGATTCAATAGGGCAATCGAGTCATACTTACACTCGTCTCTTGTTTTGGATGCAATCAGCAAATCATCAATGTATTGTACCAGAGCCGATTGAAACGGCAATTCCAATGATTCCAAGATCTTTTTCAAGATCTGGTTAAACAAGGATGGTGACTCCGTGTATCCTTGAAGAAGCCTTCACCAGCTGTAGACTCTGTCTAGGAATTTGAAACTAAAGAGAGACTGACTATCCTCATGAAGAGGCACAGAAAAGAAAGCTTGTGACAAATCAACCACTGTGAACCATTCTGCATCACATGGAGTCTGGAACATTATAACTGCTGGATTTGGCACCACAGGAGAACACTTGACCACCATGTGATTTACCTTTCTCAAATCCTGCACAATTCGCAGCTTCCTACAAGGCTTCTTCAAACCCATTATCGGTGAATTACATGGGCTGCTCAGCACTTCTTTCAAGACTCACTGCTTCACAAAATCCCCAATTATCTGTGCCACTTTCATCAAGACATCCTGTGCCATGTTGTACTGTGGGAGCTGCAGAAACACTACATTCAGCTTTAAAGTAACTTTAATCAGCTTCACTCCTTTGATCAAACCTACTTCTTTACCTGTCAGATCCCACACGTTTTCCTGTACTGTTCCCTGAAAATCTGAATGAAGCTCTTTTACTGTAAACATCGTGAAAAACTCAATCAATGGGTACTCTTCATTGGTAGTTTCACTCTCAGTTTCTGGAGTTAGTGCTTCTTCATTGTCACTATTGGTCTGAATCTCTATTCCAGCAGTTGAACAAGTAATCAACATTTGGTCTTGCACAATAAGTCCGTTCCCAGTAGGTATAATGGACTTGAATCACAGACTACAAACTTATGCAGTCTCTGGAAGTTGCCAATCTCGACTTGCACTGGATCTGTGAATGGGTTTGTCAAATGCTTATTGACTACACCCACAACCTTAACTGTTCTTCCTGAAAGAGGTAAATTCTGAACTTCTGCGCTTCTCACTGTAGAGCACTTAGCGCCTGTGTCCACCAAAAATGAGACCTTATGACCCATCACCTTCCCTCTCACGAATGGTCCCCTCTGATCTACCTCTAAGGAGGCTGCAAGCATACATGGCTCCTCATCCGAATTATCACTCATCCATTCACCATGTATTTGATTATCACAGTGTAATGGGAATTGATGCACTGTGTCACTACTTCTGTCTTGCCTCTGACTCGTGACCTGCTGAGTAAGCATCATCTGTTGCTGCTCCATCGGGGCTTGGGGTATCTGCATTTGCTGTCTAGGTGTTTTGCTTTACTTTCAACTGAGACACAATATACATACTGAAAGAAAGGATTCTCTGGAATGCACTTCTTAATCTGAAGAAGACATTTCTTATAGCTTTTTGCAAGGTTCGTGAAGGAAGGTTTGATTAGTAAAAAGTGTACTTCCAAAATGTGCAAAAACAACGTGATACAATGTATAAAAAGTCTTCAATCTATAAACAGCAAATATATACATGCAAGGATACAAACACTTATATATTGATATATAGATATATATGCAAGAAAGAGACATCCACCCTCACAGGAAAATGTCAGGCATTTGATGTCCAATCCTGACTGATGTCTCGGAATTCATCACTACTGAGCAGAGCCATCTTTTTATATCTTAAACAATCACGAGAGAACTTTCTAGAAAGCCCTCCTTCTCAGAGGGGAATCATTAAAAAATGCTGGCTTGTTTAGGTAAACCTTGACAGGAATATGTCGGAGCTGGGTATCGTTACGAGACACGCCTTTCAAGGTCAAACTGTTCTCTTGCCTGTGATAAACACTAGCTTGTTACGGCCTTATCGTACTAACTGCTCATCTCCTACATGTCGTGTACCACCTTTGGCTCTTCGGTGAGAAGAAAAACACATAGAAGTAGAAAAACACAGTGCATAACATGTTTGCAAGGAAAAATACTTTAATGTGGAGGCAAAGCTAAGCTGAACGCAAAATGGAGTCTAGACTGAATACAAAATGGAGTCTGTAACCAGTGACCACTAAAGTGACAATAGGCAGCTAAGCCAGATGCAAAGCAGCGTGACACGACATCAGTGGTCAATACTCAAATAACATTACATTAGGTACAATATGAACCTGCTGCTGCACTGGTTGCAACTGTGTCATTTGTGCACGAGGCATTTGCACCTGCTGTCTGGATTGAAAATTTTGCATTTGATTCATGTTTTTCTGAAAATTAGGTTTAGGACCTCTCATTCTTGATACTTTAAATTTTTGAAATGTATTGACATCACCATTTTGCTGAACGACACCTTCTTGCACCATCGACGGACACTCCCGCTTGCAATGTCCCACAGCTCCGCAAATGTGACACGGTAACATCTTCTTCATCCCTTGCACATCATTCTGGACCACCACAGTACTCAGATCTGGGCCGCAATTCATATTGACTCCACAACCCCTACCTCTCATCTGAGGCTGGAACATGACAGTTCCCTGTTGATGTGGTATCTGTTTCACATAAGCTCCCTGCACTCCTGTTTGAGCTGCCTTAATCTGCATCACCATCTCCTTCAGCTTTTTCTGCTTCAACTCAATCTCATCACTACAGTATTTCGCATACTGCAACACTTCATCATTCGGCTTCGCTTGCCAACAAACCAAATGATTCTTAATCAACGGACCTATTTCAGGTCTCAGTCCTTCCACAAACCTGAACACAAAATGCAACATGTCGTTTGGCTCGATCGCTTCCTTACCACTGTACTCCTTGAACGCCTTCAGCAATCTCTCATAATATACATGTCTCGACTCTACCTCCTTAGGCGAAATTCTTGTCTTCAGGAATTCAATCACCTTATAATAATACTTCATTACTTCGGGTGATGGTGCACCTGTAGTTCTATCCCTTTCTGGTTCACTTGTCGGCCAATCTACTCCTCTTTTACACTCAGTTCAGAAATCAGCAGGAACCACTATCTCCAATAAAGTATTCAGGTCTTCTCACAGACATTTGAAAAGCTTCACAAACCTATCTGTCTTCTGGTACCACTCAACAGGTTGCTCCCTCAGTTTTGGATAATCGTTTGTGAATGACAGAATATCACTCCTGTGCCAAGGACCATGAACAAATTGCCCTTCTGGAATCTCCCTCATTTGTAAATTTTTTACCAGATTCTTATCTTTCTGTACACTTTTGGACCCTTCTTGTGAATCTTGTTTCCGTTTATCCTTCTTCTTAGCCCATCTGCCTTCCCATTTTTGTAATGCTCCCCAAATCTGAGCACTCTGCAATAATTCTTTGAGATTCATTCAGGCTGCCCTCATGTGTTCAAAATCCTTTGCCTCAAAATCTAACCTGTAGCTCCTTTTCAAATATGTGTTTTCCCAATTTCTATATCATGTTTTTCTGCTATGCCTATCAATCTCTGATGTATCTTACCCATCTCTCTTGTGATTCTGGGGCATAAGTATCTGAATTCTTCTTCTATATAGGATTCTAACCTATTCACCCACATTGATCCTTCAACCAGTTCAGTTATTTACATACTCAGCCTAACACGATCAATCTGCTCTTCACCCCGGACACATTCTGTGGGGTATTCAGACTGTCCATCCACTCGTTCAGCTGCTGCGCCACCAATCCCTGTAACGTAATGTTACTCGCATTTGGTGATGGCACCTGCTGCGCCACTGCACCTGGAGGTTGCGGTGTCAAAAGCTTCAAGCCCTGACTTACACTCGGGCCATTTATAGCATCAAGCAGTCCAACAAGTGGCCCGAGATCCATTAATGCCCTTGATCCATCAAAGGTCTGACTCATGGAAGAGACTACCTGCACATGTTCTCTCACCCCCCTCCTCACAAGGCTCTGTGACATCTCACCCTGTTCTCCTGTGACTGGTTTCTTCTGTGCAAACAATGGTACAGCTGGACCAACAGTAATCGGCAGCGATACTGCATCTGGGACTGCTCTATCTCCTGCATTCTGTGGAAGAGCTACTCCCATACTCTGATTCATTACCGGAGTCAAATCTGACTGTGTCCCTGTCAATGGTGTAAACCTCAGCATACCCTGTGGCTGTACCTAAGGCATCAATATCTGAGTCGGCTCAGTTTGGACCAACAATGGTCTCTGGATCACTTGCTCCGTGGGTACTACTAAGTTTGAGGTCATCTCAATAATCAGCACCTCAGGATAAATTCTCTGTATCGGTGGCGGATGCATCTGTGCCTGGACCACCAAAGCAGTTGACATGTTGGGAGTACTCTGCACAACACCTGGTACCTGTCCATTATCAACCTGTACTGGACTCACTGTCCCCATTGCCTGTGCCAGGGCAGTTGAATCAGAACTAGTACTCAGACCGCCCTCATGCACCGCATATGGTGGAGGTTGGTCCCACAGTATCTGAGTAATAAGATCCTCGTCATCTGGGTCTTCTTCTACTATAGAAGCCTTTTTTCGCCTTTTCATTCCCAGACAAACTCATCACTTTTGCTAGTCTCCTTTTTCCCTTCTGTCTCATTTTCCGCTGTGGTAGCAGGAAACAACTTAACATCCTGCAATGTCACTGTTCTCCAATTCTTCTGTTCCCAATCCCATCTTGCTTCCGCTAGAGACTTCTCTACTTTAATTACCCTCCTTTGGAACTTTATTTTTTGCTGCTGTCTTGCTATCAGTTCCCAAATTGCTAGTGCCTCAAACTGTGCCGGTCTCGCAAGGGGCCTTGTGTCATACAGCGCCATCTGCAACTGGTCCAAAATTCTCAAATTAAATGTTCCATGCTCAGGAAACGCTAAAGCTCCTTGTTTCTCTGTCAATTTGCACCATTGATTTAACCAAAGACATGGCGCAACACCTCACTCCTCCATAACAATATAAGCCGGATAATTTTCTGGTGGGGTAGGCTCCCCTACTGTCGCCTTAATGTATGTATCTCCCTTCAGAGTACTGTTAAACGCTTTGAAAAACTTAATTTTTCTCTATGTTTTGTATGTTCGAATCCATCAGGAAATCACTTTTACTCCCAGGATTCCTTTCACCCACGTTTTCAACCAATTGCCTCTCACGGACGGCTGCCAATCTGTGCGCAACCCTTCTCACTAACCAACCTATCCCAGCGCGGCTCCAATGACGTCACACTCACATGTACTGCGGCTGACAAAGTCTTGCAGCCCATCCTCCTAAACTCTGAACCTCACAACTAATGCAAAATATTGCGAGTACTAATCCAAACACCAAAATCAAAAACAAATCTGCTGGTTTACTACAGGAAGGGAACACAATCGCTTCAGAGACTTTACGGATTTTCACTGATGGCCCTTTCACTCATTCAGCTATTCCTCTTTCTCGGTCTCCCAGATTCGCAAGCAAAATTCGGCCCGCAAATTTTACTCTCAACTGATCAATGGGTCTGTCCTGGTGCCCATAGGACTCGCAAGATCTCAGTCAAAATTTTCTCTCGCCCACTTAACTCACACTCCGACTTGTTGATCACGCCCGATCTTTCAACCTACTAAACCAGACAGATTACAACATATAACAAAGTGTCTCCTACACTTGTGAATATACTCCTGAGTCTTAGACCACGCAGGGTCAGTACATCAACAACCACGTTGACAATTTTTTTGCACAAAGTGCCACACTCATGTGAAGTTCGAGGACTTCCCTACTCTCATACTGCGGAGTATGCACACTCCTACTAAAACTTCATCTGGAGTACGCAAACTCCCTAATTTCCCTCACATACATCACAATTCACCTGCGATTTGCATAAGCTGTGCAAGCGCAACCTATCTTTCTCACACTATAACTAGAACCCAAGAACATACCCAACTCTACTAGCAGGATCCAGGATCTGGGAAAGTCATTTCTGGGCTTAAGGGGACATCATTCTTGCTACAACTGCCATTTCGAAAAATAAAATCCAAATCTCAATAATAATGAATAACTGACCTATCTACCTAGGGTAACCATCGGTCACCACATAACTAGTTCTTCAAGTAAACTAACCATCAAGCTGCTACCAAAAACTGCGTGCGCGCCTGGTCCTTAATGAGTAAACTTACAATGGGATGTGCATAGGTCGATGAACCTTTTGATTTGCATGGAGTATCCTAGCTATGATGTGATTGATATACTCAGTTTCAATACACAAATTCAATAACCATTAGACAGATCATTAATCAATAATCAATAAACATCACACCATGACCTTTCAGTCATGAATAACCACAACTCGGTATACGACTTAGTAATTTTATTTCCGTATTAGTTACAATACTAAATCATGAGGTTAATTCAACTCAATTTAATTCAATCAAAATCTGGCATTAATTCATTAGAAGGTGCAAAAAACATAACCTAATCAAAACTTTCATCAGAGTATATTCTAAAGCATTAGCGTAAGTCAACCATTGAATCAAAGGCAATAAGTCAAATTGTTTGAGTACAAGAAAAAGGACAAATGGGCTACAACCAATGTAAAATACAATCAAAAACAATAAAGCTCAACCCAGCACAATACCATAGATTCAAAAAATTATATTTATTACCAATGTATGTACATCCAAAAACAGACACAAATAGATAAATTTATGCAATGATACAGATATTTACACGGGAGAAAAAGGAACAATTACTATTATGGAACAAGCTCAATGAATACATATACATATACCACGACATACAAAAAAACACAAAAACAAAGTGCCACATAAGACAGGGCAATGGAAATGGTGAAAACACTAAAAAAGAAAAAGTAGTAAAACTCTAAATTTCATAAATATATCTAAATACAGACTAAATATATACAAATTCTCTTTTTCTTGAAACTTTTTTGATGGTCACAATGATGTCATTCTAATGTCCATAGAAAAAAGATTTTGGCACCAAGAATTGATAGTTCATCTGAGAAAACAGTAGGAACCAAGCCTACGCGCGTTTCGGCGGTATCCCTCCAGTTTATGAGGCCGCCTTCATCAGGGCAGTTCCTTTTCGAAATTTAATGTATACAATGCCATAAGCTTCATCAATTCAATTGTCTCTCCCGTTGATATACATCCTGACAAAAACAAGAATAAAAAAAAAATATATATATATAATAATAAATTGATTAATTCAATCCAAGTTCATTCATGTTGGAATTTTGAATAACACATACCAGTTGTGAGTTAGATTCTTTCGTGCGTTGTTGGAACATACTTTCTCTGTTGTAATACTTTGTTTGTTTATACGATTCTCTAACCAATCTCTTCGGGTACCCCCTTTGCAACAGTTTTTTCTGCAGCACATCCGCATGTATATTATATTCTCTAAGTTCCGTACAGTTCCTACGGATCCGAAGAAATTGGCTGAAGGGAACCCCTTGTTTTTGACTATTTGGAAGGTAACTGTCAAAATGTAAAATAGTGTTCTTTGCCGTAGATTTAGTATATAAAGACACTGGGGAATTGTGGCTTTTTATCCAAATATCCAAAAACTCAATTCTGTCCCTACTGCTATGGATGGAAAAAGATTGATCCATTCACAAAATTCATCCAATTCTTCTTCTAAACCTGACCATACAAAGAAAACATCATCAATATACCTGGACCATAGTCTGATATTCTCATAAAAAGGAGCAATTTCGTTGTAAATATGGGTCTGTTTGAATAGACCAACATAGATATTTGCTACACTGGGGGTACACGCTGCCCCCATACTTACTCCCTTCTTCTGCTGGTACATATTACCATCAAACTCAAAAAAATTGCCTTCCAAAACAATTTTTAAACAGTCAAGAACCAACAACAGATGATCAGTCATACCTTCCTTTTCAAACAGTTGATGGACCGCTTGCCAGGCTTCAAATTGAGGGATGTTCGTATAAAGAGCCTTGATGTCCATAGTCACCAGAAGCTCAGTATCCGGATTGAAGCTAACCCCTTCCAGTTTCGAAATGATATGTCCTGTGTCTTTGATGTACGCAGGGAGTTTGACCACTCTTTCCTTCAAACATTTTTCCACATATTTAGATATGGGTTCAGTAATAGATCCTACTGTAGACACTATAGGATGAAACAGAGGGTCAGTCTCATTTTTATGTATTTTAGGTAAACCATACAAAATGGGAACTCTGACAGTAGTGGGATTCAAAAATAAATACTCTTTATCACAGATCAGCCCTTCATTATGTGCTTTTGAAGTTACTTTCTGGATCGCCTTTTTTGCATCACTCTGCCAGTTGTTGTTGGCTTTGCTATAATGCTCTGACACTCCTAGCATGAGATTGACTTTCTGCTTATATTGATCTGTCTCTAAAAGAACAATTCCTCCCCCTTTATCACAGGGTTTGATTACAATGTTCTTATTTTGCTGAAGTTTGAGGAGAGCCTGTTGTTCATTTCTCGTAAGGTTAGAGACAGGTTTGGGAGTAAATTTACAGACCTTTTTAACTTTCTCTAGGACCAAATTCTCAAAGATTTTTATTACTGGTCCCACCATATCGAGACTAGGAATAAAAGTGGAAATAGGTTTCAACCCTGACAAATTGTTTTCTACAATGTTGTTCCTGTTCTCAAAAAATCATCTGAGCCTAATGCGTCTAAAAAAGGCAGAAAGATCAGTAATAAGTCCAAAAAAGTTGATAGAAACACTAGGCACAAAGGATAATCCTTTTTTCAAAACTGCTTCCATATCTGCATCTAAATGTAGAGAAGTAAGATTATATACTGGTATGGGATCTAGTCCCTCTCGTATTGTTGTCTCCTTGTCTGTAAGAAGTGGGCAGGATTGTCTACATTGTAATATCTGCCTCTCTGTTGACTTCTGAACCTGGCGCGTTGTGATCCTTTCCGGGATAAAAAACGATTAGACTGATTAAAACTCTCACTATAGGGACTCCTATTGCCAGACTGGTCTGACCGGTCACTGGTGCCTTCCCCCTCGGACTCCGATGTGTCAGAGAAAGTGACAATTTTCTTGTTGGTCCAAAATTGCCGATCTGAGTATTGGCCTGTTTGGTTATAGTTCTGACAGATAAGGGTAAGCTTTTTCTTGGGTAAACCACCTAATGTCTTTTCTTAATTTGCCTGTCTTTCTTTTTATCAGATAAACATCAAAGGAATCTAGTTCCTGGTTTACCATCTCCAATTGTTTTTTAGCTTCATGTACGGAGTCTTGAGTTTTTAGTTCTTCTTCCAGTGTCTGTATTTCTATAACTAATGTTTCAATAAGTTCCCTCGCAGTCTGTATGATAAGAATCATTCAATCGCGAGAACATCTGTTCGATATTAATGACCATTTCTCTAAGAATTTCCGTATTTCAGTGAAAAGCCCTGGTATATTTTTCACCCTTAGGCCTGCTGGTATTACTCCTGCCCTCAGATATTCTAGCATGAAATCCGCGTGTAGTTCCGTTCGTCTGGCTTTCTTTTTCAGTTCCTCTAGTTTGAACCAGCCCTCCTTTGGTTGATTAAAACCTGGGCTTGACCCTGCCCCTAATCTGGGTTGCCCTAATAGTTTCGTTAAATCCTCCTCAGAAAAGCCAAATGTTTTTATCCCATCCATAGTGAACAAAACACCAACAAACAGGCAGAATCAGAAAATCACCACACTCTCAAACAAAAAAAATAAATTAAGAGAAATAAGATAAACCAATCTAAACAAAAGGGAATACAAAAAAACACAATGACAACCGGTGGTCAGTGAATTTCAAGAAAAACACTTCAAACTAAATAAATTCTGACATACATCTACAACCATACAAACATAACCCTCTCGACAAAGTGTTGTTTCACATGAGAAATAAACTATAGAGGGTCCCTGGTATGATAAGTAGCCCATCCAGTGAGAAATACTTGAGTACAAGAAAAAGGAAAAATGGGCTACAACCAATGTAAAATACAATCAAAAACAATAAAGCTCAACCTAGCACAATACCATAGATTCAAAAAATTATATTTATTACCAATGTATGTACCTCCAAAAACAGACACAAATAGATAAATTTATGCAATGATACAGATATTTACACGGGAGAAAAAGGAACAATTACTAATATGGAACAAGCTCAATGAATACATATACATATACCACAACATATAAAAAACACAAAAACAAAGTGCCGCACAAGACAAGACAATGGAAATGGTGAAAACACTAAAAAAGAAAAAGTAGTAAAACTCTAAATTTCATAAATATATCTAAATACAGACTAAATATATACAAATTCTCTTTTTCTTGAAACGTTTTTGATGGTCACAATGATGTCATTCTAATGTCCATAGAAAAAAGATTTTGGCACCAAGAATTGATAGTTCATCTGAGAAAACAGTAGGAACCAAGCCTACGCGCGTTTTGGCGGTATCCCTCCAATTTATGAGGCCGCCTTCATCAGGGCAGTTCCTTTTTTAAATTTAATGTATATAATGCCATAAGCTTCATCAATTCAATTGTCTCTCCCGTTGATATACATCCTGACAAAAACAAGAATACAAAATATATATATATATATATATATATATCTATATAATAATAAATTGATTCATTCAATCCAAGTTCATGAGATGCAGTAAGCCACTGATCGCCATGTCTAATCCAAATCCAAAGACAAAAATAAAAAATGAAAAATGAAACAATGAAAAAGGTGAAAAAAAATAAAATAAGAATAACAATAGAACAAACATAATAGTGAATGAAACAACAAAGAACCAAACGATACCGGCCCAAAGAATGTTTTTATAGAAAAATAAGACAAAAAGAGACACCACAAAAGGTGACTTAAACAAAATATATGTGTGCATGCAATCATGCAAGCCTCCCACGAGTGAGAAAAACCACTTCCAAAACTCACTATATACTAGAGATAAATAAATACCATATACAAGTGTGGATAAATTTCCAAAAACACGATGGAAAAGGGGCTTGATTCTCTGATTCCACCGTCCGTTCACAAAAGGCACCTTAAATGAATACGCTACCAAAGTTCAAAGATAATCCTAAAGTGACAGAGGACTATTACATCACGTTCTACTGTCAAATGGAAGCAGACATTTTCTGCTAAACTTACCAAGGAATTTTTATAATAGGAATGTCTCGAGGCCTTCTTCACGTAGCTTTCAAATCTAATAGCCCCTCCATCTAAAGAGGAAAGAGAAGGGAATGCAACCCATGTATGATCTACAGAATATAATTCCCTGTATTCTTATATTGTATGAATACAGCAGTGCAGCCTATACGAATGTGTTCTCAAAATTCTACCTAGCATGTTAAAATATTTAAACCATTTAAATCAAATGGGACGAGGGAAACTAAATTACTTACATAAAGAAGAAAAGAAACCCTTGAAAAATTCAATAGAGAAAGCGGTATTACTATGGGGACATACCTTATAATACGTGTATTTTTCCTACGTGCTAACACACTGGTAGTACGCCAAAGATTGGAAAATGGAGAGCCCTCCATTTTTAAATCAGGCATCTCACTGAAGATCCCGGTCAAAAGACCGCGAGATGTGTGGTGTACATACGGGATCACAATCCCAGAAATAGTCAGCATCCGATGGTGGCCATCTTGGAATGATCAAAGTTGCAATCGGAGGATTGCAGAATACCTCATTTAAGCACAGAAACTCGGTTCCGGAAATTTACCGAAACCAGAAGCAGCCATCTCGAAGTGGTCGGAATGATACATACACGACCACAGAATATCTCATTTAAGAAACATGATTTTTAATCCCAAGGATGAAAAACCACCAAAGGCGGCCATCTTAGAATGGTCAAAAGATGTAAGGGCAGCAAACGCAATTATTGACCATAGTCAATTGGTCAAAGCATCTCCATTTAACCATAGATTTCAGAAAGGGAAGAGAGGATCAACAGAATATAATTTTCCCATCGGAGTAAGGTCCCCAATCCTTGGGATTAAAAATCATGTTTCTTAAATGAGATATTTTGTGGTCGTGTATGTATCATTACGACCACTTTGAGATGGCTGCTTCTGGTTTCGGTTCATTTCCGGAACCAAGTTTCTGTGCTTAAATGAGGTATTCTGCAATCCTCCGATTGCAACTTTGATCATTCCAAGATGGCCGCCATCGGTTGCTGACTATTTCCGGGATTGTGATCCTGTATGTACACCACACATCTTCAGTGAGATGCCTGATTTAAAAATGGGGGGCTCTCCATTTTCCAATCTTTGGCGTACCACCAGTGTTTTAGCACTTAGGAAAAGTCAGCGTATTATAAGGTATGTCCCCATAGTAATACCGCTTTCTCTACTGAATTTTTCAAGGGTTTCTTTTCTTCTTTATGTAAGTAATTTAGTTTCCCTCGTCCCATTTGATTTAAATGATTTAAATATTTTAACATGCTAGGTAGAATTTTGAGAACACATTTGTGTAGGCTGCACTGCTGTATTCATACAATATAAGAATACAGGGAATTAGATTCTGTGGATAATACTTGGGTTGCGTTCCCTTCTCTTTCCTCTTCAGATGGAGGGGCTATTAGATTTGAAGGCTATGTGAAGAAGGCCTCGAGACATTCCTATTATAAAAATTCCTTGGTAAGTTTAGCAGAAAAGTTCTGCTTCCTTTTGACAGTAGAACGTGATGTAATAGTCCTCTGTCACTTTAGGATTATCTTTGAACTTTGGTTGTGTATTCATTTAAGGTGCCTTTTGTGAACGGACGGTGGAATCAGAGAATCAAGCCCCTTTTCCATCATGTTTTTGGAAATTTATCCACACTTGCATATGGTATTTATTTATCTCTAGTATAGTGAATTTTGGAAGTGGTTTTTCTCACTCGTGGGAGGCTTGCATGATTGCATGCACACATATATTTTGTTTAAGTCACCTTTTGTGGTGTCTTGTTTTGTCTTATTTTTCTATAAAAACTTTCTTTGGGCCGGTATCGTTTGGGTCTTTGTTGTTTCATTCACTATTATGTTTGTTCTATTGTTATTCTTATTTTGTCTTTTTTCACCTTATTCATTGTTTCATTTTTCATTTTTTATTTTTGTCTTTGGATTTGGATTTGACATGGCGATCAGTGGCTTACTGCATCTCATGAACTTGGATTGAATTCATCAATTTATTATTATATATATATTTATTTTTTTGTGTATTCTTGTTTTTGTCAGGATGTATATCAACGGGAGAGACAATTGAATTGATGAAGCTTATGGCATTATATACATTAAATTTCGAAAAGGATCTGCCCTGATGAAGGCGGCCTCATAAATTAGAGGGATACCGCCGAAACGCGCGTAGGCTTGGTTCCTACTGTTTTCTCAGATGATTTATCAATTCTTGGTGCCAGAATCTTTTTTCTATGGACATTAGAATGACATCATTGTGACCATCAAAAAAGTTTCAAGAAAAAGAGAATTTGTATATTTTTAGTCTGTATTTAGATATATTTATGAAATTTAGAGTTTTACTACTTTTTCTTTTTTAGTGTTTTCACCATTTCCATTGTCTTGTCTTGTGTGGCACTTTGTTTTTGTGTTTTTTATATGTTGTGGTATATGTATATGTATTCATTGAGCTTGTTCCATATTAGTAATTGTTCCTTTTTCTCCCGTGTAAATATCTGTATCATTGCATAAATTTATCAATTTGTGTCTGTTTTTAGAAGTACATACATTGGTAATAAATAGAATTTTTTGAATCTATGGTATTGAGCTGGGTTGAGCTTTATTGTTTTTGATTGTATTTTACATTGGTTGTAGCCCATTTTTCCTTTTTCTTGTACTCAAGTATTTCTCCCTGGATGGGCTAGTTATCATACCAGGGACCCTTGATAGTTTATTTCTAATAAGTCAAATTGTGTCATGGAGTTCAGCAAATTAGACCGTCAACAATTTGTCTCTGTAGTCTGTTAACCGTCATGGAAGGAAACCTCACCTAACCCAGATTAGAATCAGCATGTGGGACTTCATGCAAAACAAGTTAGAACAAAATTTAGAAAACATCTAGCTTAGAATACTATTCAGATAGTGCAGTTGGTACCTAGAAAGGAAAGGCACAAATATTTTATTCAGTCACATTGTCATATCTACCTATCCTTGGTATGGGTCAGCAACAGAGTAAGTCTTCGTCTTCAGGTCATCAGTCGATCAGCATCACATCAGGCTCTCAGTCAGAGAGTATGAGCCCAATAGCAAAATCTTGAATCACCTCTACGATCTTGCAGTCTCCCCTAGCATCCGCTGAACTCTCTTCTCTCTGTCACGTTGTTATATCAAAGTCACCCAGACTATCCCCCAATTTTCAATTGGTCAATTAATCACAAGTTATGACTCTACCCAATAGTTGTAATATTCCAAATCTATGTATTCTAATATTTCACAGTTCACATGTCGTTGACTGGTCCGCTTTACGATGTTCTCATCATCTGGCTCGTCAGGTATTAAAAATGTTACATCTTCTTCTTCAGTCAGTGTCTTCATTATTCGAGTCCTGGGGAAGTACATCTCATGCATGTTACACATTAGTTATATTACTAGGGACATAGGCGGTCATTCTGACCCTGGCGGTCAAAGACCGCCAGGGTGGAGGACCGCGGGAGCACCGCCGACAGGCCGGCGGTGCTCCAATGGGGATTCCGACCGCGGCGGTA
Source organism: Pleurodeles waltl (assembly GCF_031143425.1). NCBI lineage: Eukaryota > Metazoa > Chordata > Amphibia > Caudata > Salamandridae > Pleurodeles > Pleurodeles waltl. The sequence goes on along the minus strand of NC_090442.1, from coordinate 396,772,583 downwards.
AAGCCGCGGTCGGACCGGCACCACTGGCGGGGTCCCGCCAGTGTACCGCGGCCCCATTGAATCCTCCGCGGCGGCGCAGCTTGCTGCACCGCCGCGGGGATTCCGACCCCCCCTACCGCCATCCAGATCCCGGCGGTCGGACCGCCGAGATCCGGATGGCGGTAGGGGGGGTCGCGGGGCCCCTGGGGGCCCCTGCAGTGCCCATGCCACTGGCATGGGCATTGCAGGGGCCCCCGTAAGAGGGCCCCTACATGTATTTCACTGTCTGCTGCGCAGACAGTGAAATACGCGACGGGTGCAACTGCACCCGTCGCACAGCTTCCACTCCGCCGGCTCGATTCCGAGCCGGCTTCCTCGTGGAAGCCTCTTTCCCGCTGGGCTGGCTGGCGGTCTGAAGGCGACCGCCCGCCAGCCCAGCGGGAAAGTCAGAATTACCGCCGCGGTCTTTCGACCGCGGAACGGTAACCTGACGGCGGGACTTTGGCGGGCGGCCTCCGCCGCCCGCCAAGGTCAGAATGAGGGCCATAATCTCCTGTCCGTTGGTTTTCACAGAAACTTCTGTTAAACATTTTATTAAAACAATGACCAGTTGACGGTCAGATCACTTTGTCAGCATTTTCCATTAGACGTTAAGAAATTCAGATTTCTACATGAGGCCTGGCAAGACTAGGCCAAGACACTCGCTAAGTTATGGCCTACAAGTATTGCAGAACATAGGTTGTAACTTTCAATATGACATATTACTACATTATCTAATACATTTTCAATATTTCATATGAATTAATTATATTTTAGTACATTTCGTGAATACTGGTGGCCAATTTCTGAGGTCATAATTACAAATGTGCACATTATTTTTCTACGTTAATTAATTTTCTATCAATTTCATTATTCAAAGTTCATAAGCATTAGTTATTAATTTCTAATTAAGGCATTTGCGCTAACAAAGGTAAGTAAAAGATGGGCACAGAGCCTAACAAGGAGACAGGAGGTAAAAAGGTTGGTATGGATAAGTTGAAAGAGCTCGATGCTGGCGGTGTACAACAAGAGAAAGACATCCGAGTCAGAGAATAACATGGTGGTTGTAAGGGAGAGCGGAAAAAAAACGGAAATATTTCATATTACCATGCCTTTGTGGGGTGCATTTGATGCAGGCAACAAAAAAACAAGATTTGGAAATGAGAATTTATAGACATATTTAAGTTATTCCCTACAGAAATTCAAGCGAAAAAAGAATTAAAAGGAGAGGAATGAGAGCCAGTAAGGTGGGCTAGGGTTCCCACAGCCACAAAGAATTGAATATCTGTATTTTTTATATAAGCCAGATTTCACTGTGATTTCCATACAGAGCAATGTGTCACACTTAAAAATGTATGGATGTTATAAGCTAGGACTCAAATCGTTTTTGGTGGATTTGCATGGTGTAGATGCAATGAAGTTTTCTGGCATGACTGGCCACAAACCCGGACAAGTAATGGGGGGACATCGATATTGGACACAGTGGATGACTCTGCTGGACCGGAAGTGTTAGTTCACATGGTAAGTGGTTTGCACCCTTTTTTGTGTGCCCCACCCAGTTTGGGGTAGGTGTTATGGGAAGAGGGCAGCTGCCACAAAATGGGGCATGCTGGTCATTTAATAGAGGTTGTTTCACATGAGCACAATGTAAATTCAGGCATGACTGTTCCAATTGCGGGGGGAGACATACGGTTATGCAATGTGTGAGACAATTCAATTGCAACTGGCAAGGGAGGCAGTTTAGGGGTAGGGCCAACAGAATGTTGGGGGAAAAGAGCCTACTGCAATTGAGTGAGGTTTTGTGCTATTGGTTCTAGATTTACTCATAAAAATTGGAGGTACAATCTCTAGTTTGAGTTTCTGAAGGTAGTTAAAGATGGTTTAAACTATGCTATCAAAGTCTTAGGTTATGGAGATGAGCTAATAACTTGAAATTAGTTTATGCTAATCCTGATGTCATCAGTTGGATATTGTCAGCTTTCCAGTTTTTACTGGTGCATTTTGAGAATTTTTCACTGTTGAGTTAGCAATTTGATGATGGAAGATACGTTTATAGAATGTTACTGATGGGTTGTTCAGTTTCTAGTTAATTTTTTGAACTTTTCAGCAAATTTTGCAAAGGTTTTTCCAGTTCAGGTATAGTTTTAATAAAGTTACCAATTACTTGAATAATTTGCTTTTTGTGGGCAGAGAGAATTCAGGAGAGTGCAACAGGGCTCGTGAGGCTTTTACAGGGCAATGGAGGAATTGAGGGTGCCCATGGCCACTGAAAGAACAGAAGGTTCACTTACCAGTCAGACATTTATGGGTATTGAGTTTGATTTGGTCAAGGTGGAACTATGCTTGCCCCCAAGAACATTTTTAACACTGCTACAGTTGTTGAAAGAGGCAGTTGTTTAAAAAAATAAAGAATTTAAGCCACCTGAATTTTGCATGCAGGGTGGTTAAAGCACGAAGAGATTTCTGTAGGAGTCTTGGATTTTGCATACCATAGAGTCAGATTGAAGGCGAGGTTAAACTAAGACCTACGGGTGTGGATCACCTTTTAGAAGGAGTTTAATTGTGTGTCACTGTTATCACTTGAGGAGAATGGTTTTGTCAAATGCAGATTTTTTCCCACTGCAACAGTTCTGGTCTCTTTAGGGGTAGCAATTGCGTGGCAGAACCATGGCTGGAGGATTGGTTGGCCAGCAAGAGGAATATTGTAGTTGTGGAGTTTTTTCCATTAGTGGTAGCAATGTGTTTGTGGGGAAAACTGTTGGCCAACAGGGGGAATAAGTCTAATGTAGACAAACAGAATGTCCTGTGGTTAAACCGTACATTTGTGCCCCTATTACTCTAAGCAAAATTTACTTGGGGAGATTGGCACAGTGCCCTAGGTGTAGGGTAGATACAGCAGTGTTTCTGCACAAGGGCTGGAGTTGTGGAGGGTTCCATGAATTTAGTCTTGTTGATCCCTGCCTCTCCTTGCAGGACGGTACCCCTGTGCACTGCGGCTCTTGCAACAACCAAGGCTTGTTGTCTCCTTCTCCAAGGACTCTTAAGGCTCCAAATAGCTCCGGCCTCCAGCACTTCATCCTTGCAAGGACAGTCTCCTCTCTGTTGCTCCAGCGACATGGGACTCATCTCCAGGTGTGCTAATTGGGCCTTATTGCGACTTATTGTGCTTGCTGTCAGTGGGTTGCCTGTGGGGGTTGCAACTGCTTCTGCTGACTCTCCTGACTGCTGAGGGTCAGCCCTGACTCTTCTCCAAGGTCGAGTCCCCTACCTTGCTGGTCCTCTTCAGCCTTGCAACTCTTCTTTGGCTCCAATTTGTATTTGCCAGGGCTTGTTGGTGGCCCTCCTGACTACTGACCGACTGCAATCCGGCGACCAATGTGGAACATCATCTGCATGACTCCAAGGACTTCCCAGTAGCTCCAGAGCTGGTCTTCATCTTCCCTCGTCGACCTGGATCTTCATCCACAGAAGGGTGGGTAGTGGCTCCTGCTCTGTCTGGACTCTTCATCGTGGAGCTGACTCTGTCCCCTTCTTTTGCAGGTCCTCTTCTTCCAGAAGCCACCTTGGCCCTGTTCTTGCAAAGCTCCATTTTCTAAGTCCTCTTGTTAGTTCTTGGGAAGGCCAGGTACTTACCTCTGTTTTCCTGGTCGCTGGGGGTCACTCAGGTACTCACCTCTTGGAGTCATGTATTCGCCCAGCTCTCCTCTAACTACTCCACATCCTTGGGTGGGGGACTTCAGTCCACATTCCACTATTTTAGTATATGGTTTGGCCCTCCCCTAGGGCCCTAGCTATTTTCTATAATTTCTTGCCAATGCCTGTTGTTTCCAATGCAAATTCCTAATTATTACTGTGTGTGTGTATATATATATATATATATATAGTGTACTTACCTTCAGTTGGGGGACTACCTATACGTAATCTAGTTCAGTGCTACTGTAATAAAGTACCTTTATTTCTGTAACACTGTGTGGTTCCTTTCAGGTGTGATAAGTTACTGTGTGACTGTTATGGTATTGCAAGTGCTTTACACTCCTCCTAGATAAGTCTTGGCTGCTCATCCACAGCTACTTTTAGAGATCCCTAACTTCCTAGACACTGTCTTCATTCACTAATAGAGGTTGCCTAATAGAGGTTGCCTTTCCCTGGTATAAGGTGTCAACACCATAGGTGTCCACCACACACCAGGCCAGCTTCCTACAAGGTGAACAGGGAGATGTGCGGTTTTTGTATGGAATATGAGATCTCCATTTTGAAAAATGTGAAGATTGTGCAAGAAGGCCAGCCCCTTTATCTTCAAGATGAAGTTCATTTGTATTTGCTAGGCAATGAATATTACCTGTTGGAGATGTGTTTGAGGATGGCTCAGTTGCTGGGATATATGTAATGGGGCTTGTATGAGAGTGCAGGATTACCTAGTGAGGCAGAGCTTTGGCGATGGTCAGAGAGTTTTTTCCAATCTTCCCGACAGATGTCATCAAACCCTAGAAGATGAAAGAAAAGGGAGTGAATGGGGTTGGATAAGAGGAAAAAGGCCTGTCTGGGAAAGACCGGAAGTAAGAGAAAAGATATGTCAATAATATTGGTCAAGCAAAAAGTGCGTAAAATGTCATTGCTAAAAGTGATGTCAGCCTTAAACGTGTAAAATGAAAATCTGAACTAAACACACCCTTCCCTTGGCCATGGGAGGCAAAAGCTCCATTGTAAACTAAACAAAAAATAATAAACCTGATAATAAAATGTTCACGTTAACAAACAAAGCAAACAAGCTGTTTGAAAACATTCCAGTTAAAATATACTATTAATAAAAACAGTTTAATACAAACAAGGGGCAAATAAAAAATCAGAGGGGGCTTCCAAGATGTCATTCAAGTTCACACTGTCAATGGAATCCAGGACGGACCCTGCTTCCGCAGAAGGCAGAACCACAATGACCTCGGTGAGCAAGTTGAAGGAACAGACATGGTCAGTACACTCAGCCAACGCCGAAGGTGTGGAATCCTGCATTATGCCTGCTGTAGAAGAGCCGGTATTTAGGGATCCAGGAGCCATAGCATCAATTTCTACGGAAAGGAAAGGATCATAGAAAGCATCATGAAGCCTGGCAGTTTCATGGGAAAACACCAGAAATGAGCCCTCAATAGGCACATCAGCAGATCCATGTCCATAGATTGTACCAATTGCAGTGCAAAACAGATGTCGAGTGCACACTTGAAACGGAACACTGGCAGCGCACAACACAACAATACTAGTCGAAAAGACAAGAACCAGTTTTCATTCAGTTCCTCAAGCAAGGACACTCCAAAGTACTGTATCGTGCGTTCACGACACAAATGGATGTGTGGTAGTTCCATCACCATAGCTTAACCCAATCTCTTTAAATAAAGTGTACCACACCAGCAGTGTTGGAAGCATTAATTATCTGATGCACCAGTTCACCAAAATGGCGAGGAAAGTTTGTGTTCAGTAGCAACTGTATTTCTGAGAAAGACCTTACAAGTTCAAACGTTTCACGGGCAGATGTAAGCAGCACATCTTTTAGTAACAATAAGATCTTTAGTAGTAAGTTGCTCTCATCCCACAAAAGTCTTGATCATTCAGCATCAAATAACTTCCATTTGATAGTAATTGAAACACTGTACGAATCAGGGAAACTGGTACTCCCTTCAAGTAACACGCCTTATTGGACATGGACGTATTACCCGCTTCTGCAATGTTAGCTGTTTACAAGTCATTGAGTGGCCAAGCGAAGCTTCCTAGTTGTTTCGGCTGGGAAAAATCGTCCTTTTCCCCGCTCAAACATTTGTAATCGAAAGGCAAATTCCACAGCTCATGAATAAAACTGTCCCCCAAAGCTTCATATCTGCTTAATGGAAAATGTTTCTAGCTATATGTGAATTGAAACATTGAAATAGGCATCGAGATCACCCCATGAATTAACCACACTGCTGACGGTGGCTCAGCTGCTGTAAAAGGCAATTTTTATAATCTTTCTATATTCAGCATTGAGTAAGTAGCCCCTTTCTTTGCCATTATGTGTTGTCTGCATGTTAAATAATAAAAGAAAAACAATTCTATTGCATTAATGTGCTTCCAGGGCAAGTGGTTTGATTTTAAAACCTTTAACGTCCAGCTCAACTGCATAATCGATCTAAGCTGACTTTGCCCATGTTGTAAAAAAGACGTAATTTTGTATTATATCAATTGTAGATGATACAATGTTATTGAAACTGTAAGTATGAGATGACAATGTGTTCACTCCATTCCATTATTAACAACAGCTAATGCTTTTTCCAAATTAGCCTCGTCAATTTTCCTTAAACGAGCATCAGCTTCAATCTGGGAAAGCTTCCAAATTTCATTGTAAATAGCAAACAGAAATCTTTTGGAATGTGGTGAACTAGGACCTAACAAGACATTTTGGAAATCCATGTCATCGCAAAGGAGAGAATGAAGTTCTTTTACTGCAGATAAAGTTGAATGTTGCAACCATTGCTGACATACCTTCCCTACACCATAGGTAGGTATGAACCCTGAGTGGGCTGGACGTAATGAGGGTCTGGTCTGCTTGCTTTAAAACCCTATGAGGAGTTTAACAAACATGCATGGTAACCATTTGTGCCCACTGGCCACAATAACCACCCATTTGGACCTGAAAGTGTAGAGCTATGTATATCATTCTGTACCATGCTATTGAGCTGTTTTCTGTGTAATTTCCAACATGTTGCTAATGATCAAAATGTGCAATGGAGGGAATACTGTGCAAATTAATTTATTTAATTTTTGCTTGACCCAAACAAGCAGTAAATTCACTGTGTCATCCAGAAAATCCATTTGTATTGGCATTAGACAAGCTCTAAATAAGGCATGTATGCCTTGCACATGCCAAAGTTTTGTTCCCCAAACTGATTTTATATCAATTGTTTCTTTCCAACATTAATGGCCTTGAATTGCTAGTTGGGTAATGAATTAATTTGAAAAATAAATATTTGTCTGGGTCAGCATATTTCTTCTTGCTTTTGTAGGGGTAAGTTAATACTAAGACAGTGGACCAGAGGTATTGTGTCCAGAAAAATATGCAAACCTTTTAAAATATGTTCTGGAGCTACCAAGTTGGGCAATGTTACCCTTGTGTGTAATTGAAAAATGGATGTGTCATGCCTGGCCGTACCTGGGTAGGAACAGCCTGAACTTGTTGAGATGCTCCCTCCCTCACAACCTCTGAACACTGGTCACCCAGGGAAGGGTGTTACTCCACAGCAGGCTGGCCGCGCACTCAGTATCTGTCCAAGTTTGACACAAGGCTCCCTTGTACCTTAGTTTTCATACTGCTTGGTGCCTCCTTAACTCTTTCCTTCGCCTAATCTTCCCTACGCTCAACTTCTCTGGTCAACAGATGTTTTCACTACTACATCACCACCAAGGGGAGCAACTGCTATTCATGTAATGCATATGTATGCTTCAAATTTGTATACGCATTGGCATTGATACTGAACCATTCACTGCTTTGTTTTTGTAGTGTGCTGTTGACTGAAAATGTAATGAACAGATTCTGAGTAAAAAAAGAAAACTGTACATAGATTACTAGCTCTGTGTAACTATGGGTGTGCATAGCGATGCTAACAAAACATTTCACCATAATCAACAGAATTCATGTACATATCCTCACTTTCAAATATAGTATAATATTCAAGCTCAGAAAGCATTGATGTAACTGACTTTACATCCCCTTCATAAGAAATAAAACCTGGAGTAATCATGTCATCCATGGGACCTTAAATGCAAAAGGAATCTACAGCGTTTCTGTAGGAACAAAAATACTGTATGGGATCTTAACTCAAACAATTCCATCAGGGACTGGAAAAGCAGAAATGTTCACAAGTGACAGGTCTCTTAGCACTTTATGTGAAGACGAATGAGGTTCCAATAACTCAGCTACCAGTTGTACAGCAGTCACAAATCTAATGCAGAAGGATTAAAAAAACAATGAAATGGTAATCCAGATATAAGACCCTTGAGTGATCTGTGTTTTTCAACCAGCAAAGACAATCACATACACCATGTAGTGAAATATATGAAGAATCAGTAGGAAAGTCATCAACAAAGACAAAGTAAGCAGAAGCAGTCTGTGTGAAAACATGGGCTTCAATTGGTAAAAGAGAACTGGTACATACCTCAAAAGGTGGTTCATCATAAACAACTGTGTGGTTGAGAGTATTAGTAGATGTGATGTATGCCTTGTGTCTGCAGTGGTGACAGGAATCAACAATAGTTCATTCTCCACCCTCCCCAGCCGTGGGGAAACAATATTGGTATTATTCAATACTTGTAAAGGTATTTCCTGAAGGGTAGTGAGAGGAGTTAGGGAACAACCCAGGAGTCCTCATGGTCTACTGGGTAGAATGGGCTACGTGATGCAATTTTACTTGATCAAATTGTTTGTTTTTACAACCAGCAAGGGGTGGCAAAATCATGGCTGTGGTACCTGGAATGCCATGGACTGGCACCGGTACATGGTATGATAGGCCTGTGACAGGGGTACCGTAATGATGACACGAAATCAGTGGGATATGGTGCACACATTGGGGGTCATTCTGACCCCCCGCCGGGCGCGGGCACCGCGCGCCCGGCGGGAGCCACCAAAATACCGTACCGCGGTTGGAAGACCGCGGCGGGTATTTTGAGTTTTCCCCTGGGCTGGCGGGCGGCCTTCAAAAGGCCGCCCGCCAGCCCAGGGGAAAACGACCTTCCCACCATGAAGCCGGCTCGTAATCGAGCCGGCGGAGTGGGAAGGTGCGACGGGTGCTACTGCACCCGTCGCGTATTTCACTGTCTGCTATGCAGACAGTGAAATACAAGCGGGCCCTCTTACGGGGGCCCCTGCAGTGCCCATGCCCCCGCGACCCCCCCTACCGCCAACCGGTTCCCGGCGGGCGGACCACCGGGAACTGGATGGCGGTAGGGGGGGTCGGAATCCCCTCGGCGGCGCAGCTAGCTGCGCCGCCTTGGAGGATTCAAAAGGGCGGCGGTACACTGGCGGGAGACCGCCAGTGTTGCCGGTCCGACCGCGGCTTTACCGCCGCGGTCGGAATGCCCTTGGGAGCACCGCCGGCCTGTCGGCGGTGCTCCCGCGGTCATTCGCCCTGGCGGTTTTTACCGCCAGGGTTAGAATGACCACCATTGTCTTTATTAAGGGGATGGGTGATTGTGGTTTATATGTTCCGTAGTTCTGTCTTTGTACATATGGTGTTCATCTTTCCTCTTCTTCTTCTTCTTCCTTCCAGGTGGGGTCTCAGGAGGCACATGTGGAGAAGAAACAGAGACAGACAACGGTGAGTGGTCTGGTGAGTTTTCTTTCTTGTTCTCTTTCTCTATTCTGATTTCTCTGTCCTATCTTCTTTATTTCTCCTTCTCTGCTATTTGGCTTTTCTCTCTCTCTCTATCTCTCTCTCTAGGTCTGTTCTCTCTGCCTTTCGTCTGTCCTTTTCTCTGCCTTTTCCCTCTTTTATTTCATTCATTTAGGACATTGCTCTACTATAATGGATAGCCTTCTTTGTTGTCCTTCTGTTTGTTTGTTTATTCTTTTTTCCTTTTTTTTTATATGCTAGTTTAGCTCCATGGGAAAAACCATTGTCCTAGGACACTGTGGGGGGGGGAAATAAACAAATTCTACTTCTGGGGTTCCATACAGGCATTAATGAAGGCTGACCCAATGCCAAAACAAAACAAAATAAATAAAATAATAAATTAAAAAAAGATATGCCCTTGCCTCAAACAAATGTCCACTGGTTCAATCCCTTCCTTTCCTCTTCAACTCCTATTCTCCCCCCCCCAGCTCACAGAAGATGTTCGGAACCTGCCTCGTCCTGCCCTTCTCGTGGGGAAAACATAAGTTAAGACCCTAGCCCCACGTACCTGGGGAGGCCACGCTCTCACCAGAGTGTGGCCGGACCTCGGGGTGTTCAGTCTCCTGGCCCGTTGCTACGTCCTGGAGCGCCGCTGGTGGTCCCGGTGCTGCCGCTGCATCCTGGAGCGCCACTGGTGGTCCCGGTGCTGCCGCTGCGTCCTGGAGTGCCGCTGGTGGTCCCGGTGCTGCCATTGTATTCTGGAGCGCCGTTGCTCCCTGGAACACCGCTTTTGGTCCCGGTGCTGTCGCTGCCTTGTGGAGTGCCGCTGCTCCCTGAAACGTCGCTGTTTGTTCCTCTGTCCTCCTCTCTTTTCCGGTGACGGCGCAAATGGACTTTTCAAGCTCCTTGGCACCCTGAAGTGTACGCAGATAGGTTCCCGACCGGGGGGCATCCGGGTCAGGAACAACGACGTCACTGGTGCGCCAGGGGTGCGGGGGGATCAATCGGGACAGAGTCGACCCGTCACAGGGCCAAGTTGCTTTTTCACTACAATCATCTCTCGAACTAGATCCCCAATGTTTGGAATCCAGCCAGAAGGTGCTAGGTTCTCCTTCACTACTTCAGTTGCAGAACGTTAAAATAGTTGGTTTGAGCATTCATCTCAGAAGTCTTGTAGTCCCTGTAAGACAGCAAAATGTTCATTTATGTCAAAAGGCATACCTGCCCTAATGCGCTGGGATTGTCGAGATCTGAAATGTACATCTGGATGCCAAAAAGGACCTCACAGGTATCCAGCCACTTAAAGATCGTCTAGACAGATTATTTAATGATCTCTGGTCTCCATACAAGTGATGGATCAAACTATGACCTGAACCTAATATTCGAGCTGTTAAGGATTGCTTTAAGTCATGGCTCTTCCTCTCCACAATCAAATTTTTCTCAGTATTACATGGAGAGGAATAATGCACAGACACACCCAGGATCCTTATAGTATCCCTGTAAGCCTTGGAGGTAAAAGTAGGGAACTGGTCTGAGTGGAATACAGCTACTGCATATATCCGGATGAAATATCAGAGTGCACGTCAGCTGATTGCAGTGGCCACACCTTTAGGAATGTTGAGCAAAAATCTATTGCAAGTAGAATAAATTTAAACGTACTATCCGAAATTTAAGGGATCCCAATGATCGAGGTACATGCATTGAAGCAATTTGTTTGATACTAGAGGGGTGACTGTGGTGGGCAAGGAAAGCTTTTAATTTGTTGGCAATGCCAGAACTAATGAATTTTTTCTGTCTGCTTGTACAGACCCTATCACCAATAGTGTTTCTGTAATAAAGAAACTGTGCCCACCACACCAGCATGGGCAGATGCTACACCCTCATGAGCATCTATTGTTAGCGCTAACCTGCGGTCCTGGTTGGTTATCACATGATCACCCACCCCAGGGATGCTAGCAAAAGGAATGTTTTGAGCACTCCAGTGATAGCAGTATTTTGCTGGCTATTTTTTAGGTAAAGGAATGCCGCAGTGTGAAGCATTGACAGCAGCCATTATATCTTCATCCACCCTTGTATGTGAATAAGTAATTACAACTACAGTTGCAGTTTTAAATGCATATTTGGTTGCTTCATCAGCCCATCAATTCCTTACAAGGTGGCTCAGTGTGTCTAACACATGAGTTTATGGTAAAGTGTCTTTAAGTTGTGCCACCTTTCCTCAAAGCCATTTCTGCTTGATAGTATTCCCTTTTGAGTCTCTGAATCCATTCAGGCGCCAATAATGTAAGTTTTCATTAAAAGACTGGACACAATAATACGAATCGCATATACGTGTTTGGAAAATTCTGGATCCTTATTTTCTAGTGCCAGAATAAAAGCTTTTAAATCAGCCAGTTGTACAGTCCCCTAAGGATGTCATCCATCCTTCATGACACTATGAACTGTGGAGCAAGCTGCTGGGTTGTGGTGTTTACTGCCTATAACAGACTGTGCTGAACCATAAGTATATATACTGTTCGAGAGGCAATATATCAATGGGCATGTGGTATTCTTGTTCATAATAGAGAGAGTCCTGAATTTGTAAAGTAGGGTTAAAGACATAGGGGGTTATTTCGATCCTGGTGGTCTTGAGACTGCCAGGGTCTCAGAGGTTGTCTGACCACTGCTACGGTGGTGGTCCAACCACTTTAGTGGCGGTCTGACCTCCACATTATTACCGTGGCGGTTGCGCTATGGTCGGACCAGTAGCACCACCAGTTTACCTCCACAGTAGGGACTGGCGGTGCTGGCGGTCCTAATCCGCCAGGGCAGCGGTGCAAGCAGCACCGCCCTGGGGATTACCGCCCCCCTCTCTGCCAGCTTTTACATGGCGGTATTGTAAGACAGTGAACAGCGCGATGGGTGCTGCTGCACCCGATGTACTGCAGCATTGCCGCCGGCTCAATTATGAGTCGGCGTCAATGTTGTAGGCTGTTCCCTGCTGACTCAGGGGGGAACTCTTAATGGGGCCAGTGGGAAGGTGGCCGCACTGGCGGCAACCTGACCTCAGGAGTTTGGTGGATGGCCTCCCCCCCCCCCTAGTGACCCCCATAGTCTACATCATTTGCTGTTAGGGAATTGGCTTATTGTATCCATCTGGGAAATAAGGCTTTCACGTTAGGAATGTTGGCCTTTGTGACAGGTCTTAAGGCTGTAATGGGAGTAACTACAATCATGCATTTCCCCTGAGCCAAATGTCCTTCCTTAATGACAGCCTTTTGAGCTGCAGTCAATATTTTTTCAGTGGATACAAAATGCATTTCAGCACTGGAGCATAAATGTGATTTATATGCAATTGACACTTTGTTGCCCTCATTGAATGGGCCATATGTGGAACCAGCAGAACCCACAATTATACAGATTACCAAGTTTGTTTTATTAACACAGGTGTGTAAGTGGCTAGATGATGCATGCCATTTGCTAATGAACTTAGAATGTGTTTATGTTCTGTGTGCAATATGTACTGGAAAAGTCTGGGTAAATTAAATCATAAAATGGTTTTATGCATTGTTCATAGTCTGGTATGTATTTTATACTAAGAATTAAAAAAGCTAACTAGGATTGTAATTCTTTGATGGTGTTGGGAGGTTGTAAAGGAGCACATTTCCCTGAGAAATGTGATGCCAGGACCTTGCCCTCATTTGATAACTTGTAGCCTAAAAATAGAACACTGAGAAAGGCAACTTTTGTTTGTTTGAAGTTGGCTTTGTAGCCATGTTCAGCAAAGCCAGGGTGGATAGAATTGTTTTGGGATAAGTGTGTGTTCAAGTCATCATCCATGAGTTATGTCATCAACGTACAATAATGCTTCTCGGTCATGTAAGATTGACATTACTTGGGCAGCAAACAGTCCAGGACTGTTCTTATACCCCTGAAGGTGTCAGGAAAATTTACATTGTGAGCCTAACCCCAAGAAGGCTGTCAGATCTCTGCTATCAGGTGCTATATTTTAGTAGAAAAAAAACATTAGAAATATCCAACATTGTTTTGTATTTTTTACAGACAACATTGTTCATCAAAGCTATACTGTGCAAGTTTTGAATTGCAAATGTGCGTGTGTAGGAAGGATCGGGTTTAGCTACCGGGAACAAAGGGTTGTTCATAGAAGATACACAGACTTCAATCATTCCCTGTTACTCAAATTGTGACATAATTTCCCTCACAGGAGCTTTCGATTAATGTTTTATTGGGTTTTGTGGATGCACTTGCAAGCTGGACCTTATGGGTATAATATGATAAGGGGAGTCTCATGCAGCCTACATGGTTGCAGTTTTACGCCAGGGCTTGTGCAAGAGCCCATTCTGTGGTGTACACTTGTTTAACTTTTTCAGGGACTAGAATGGAAAAAGATGGCAATATCACATCTTCTCCTTGTGGGACTGTTCTAACAAAATCCAGTGCTCAATCAATCTCTGCTAAGAGAATGCCATAGCTAAGCTAATGTTACTTTAATAGTGCACGTTATGTCACCATCAATCTGTATGTTTAATTTGTACAGTCTGTCTGGAGGGGTGAGCTGCTGATCTGGGGTTTCTACTTCAATTAAGTAACTTATTGCTTTTGCATCAAGAAATTCTTGAAGAATCTTGCGAACATTTGTGACCTCTGACGCTCTGACTAACAGTCACTGACCATGTCCTGTTCAGAAGAAGCATTCTCTATATGTGTGGCATTTTTAGCCGAAATTCCCACAACCTTCTTTTTGAATTGAGGTTTTTACTGTGGAAGTTTCTCCTTTTTTATGTTATTGTCACAAGAGCATTGTGAGTCCTTTTTTGGTTTCACATATTCTTCTTTTTTGTATTCTGAATGCCCTCCTCTCTCTGATAGTTTGTCAGATAAGAAGGACATGTACTGATAGTATTGATACCTATCAGGCTGCTTAAGTGTATCACTGTTACATAAGTTGTAAAGTTTATCAGAGGGCTCTGGTTGTGGAGATCCACCAGGTGGTTTTGCTTTTTCTTTATTTTTCTGATTGTCCCAGCATTTTATTTTTAGAAAACTCAGATGCTTATTTGGTATTGTCCTTTTTAGATGTACCTTTAAGCTGTTGCCTATTTGGTCAGGCTCCCAAATTATCTCAACCTACGGATGTATAGGTGTCAGCAATAATTTTTGGTCGTTCGTGCTCCTGGTCTGTAACTGCAACCTGCGCGAGGCGATGGTGTATTTCCAGCACAGCTGCTTCCCCATCAATATTATTTATTATTATTGAGGAACAGTAGCTAAATTGTCAATTAATTTCATCTCTAAGTCCAAGGCAGGGGAAGCCCTATATTACTTTTGAACTTGTTTAAGCACATCAGGCAAAACAGCAAGTATTGCATAAAGGCAATGAGGGAAACGCAATAACCCCAGGACCTTGGTATGTAAGTTTATAAGGAAATATGTGGCCCCCAGGAGGGAAGTGTAGCCCTTAACTCCCACGGCAACGATTTAGCCTTTCTAAAAAAGGAAACCTCACAGACCCAAAGGTTGAAGTAACATTAAAAAAATTGTTTTATTTAGTTATTAATGTCACTTAATATAATCAGGTGCCCCCAAGAAATATAATAGTGCATTGAAAATGTGATTAGTGTGCAATTATAATGTGCCGAGTGTTATATGCAAAATATATAGTTTGTGCTATGTACGATTCTGAGAACTGGATTGAGGCCCATAAGAATTTACAAATACTTACTCTGGTTTAGTCACTCCACCTCTCTCTCAGGAGGAACTACTGGGCCGCCACTCATATGGCTACCTATCTGGACGGAGGTAAGAAATTTCCTGAGAAGAGGTGGACCCAGAGCTTGTAATAAATTATATGGACCATCCCGGCGACCTGATCTCTTGATAGTTTCTATATAAATAAACCAAGAAAACTGCAGAAAGTACAAAACAAAAGCCTCCTATACATTTCCACCTCTCACTCCACAGGGTTAATATGTTTATTTATACAGCTATGCAGTGAGTATCTAGAAAAGGGGAAGCAGGAAAACACCTCTAGGTTTTCCTGGTTGGCAGCGTCATCTGCACCATGTTTGTTTGGGTGAGCACAGCCCTGGGAGGTCGGGGCTATGGTCAAACAGCAAGGGGATAGATTGAGGGAAGGTGAAAGTGAGAGAGTGGTGATGTCAATGGGTGTTTGAATAATAGGACAGGTTGTAGTGTGTGAAAGGTAATATGGAGGGTGACAAGATTTTAAAAGTGGTTGGTTTCAGGAAATAACATTGTAATAGTGATGCTTATTTAGTTTTGTAATGCATTCTCTCTAGAGAATTGGTGACATTTTGGATTTCGAGACCTGTGCTATTAAAACAGCCTTTTACCTTTAGAATGGTGTGGAGCGTCTTTTGATGTACCATCATGCCAGAGGCCATTTGTTTGGCCATTTAATGCAATCTGGTTCCCTCTTTGGCAATTTGTAGTGGTGCATTATAAGGTAACTGCCTAAAATGGCCTTAATGCAGCACTGGGTCTGTCTCAGTTTGCACCTCACAAAACACATACCAACCTAACACTTTGTATACTGAGTACCAGCTTTTAGCATGAGGAAGCTGGGGCGTTAACCTTCAGAGGAGAGCATGAGGTTGTCTGCATTAGGGGTACGTAAACAGCAGCGTCCTGCTCACTTGTCTTCAATGATTCTGATTAAAGTGCTTTTAATCATTTTAACAAGCCACAGGTGGTGTTTTTAACACCCATCAGCTCTCTTCCTTGCCCTCCCAACACTGTCTCATCCCTTAATACCACAAAGGAACACCCACCCCTGCCCATATCCTGTTAGAAGCATTGTGAGAGAGCTCAACTGTGGGTGATCCAGGTGAATGTGAGGAGGAGTGGAGATGTTTCGCCTTCAGAGGCCAGGAACTCCTCTGATGTTATGACCCAGAGACAAACATGAAAAGCCTGCCCCCCTCTTGCTTCATTTTGTTCACCAGCAGCAAAGACGTCAAATGTCTTTCCGCCCAGGGCACTCTATCCTCTTAAAGGATGACTTAATGTACAGTACTCAGTACTTCTGTTCAGATGGCCTCAATGTCTCAATAAATGCAATTAATTTCAGTTTGGATCATGTAATGGGTCGACTGTGACGGGGTCGGCCTCGCAGTACCCCTGGGGCACCAGTGCGTCCGGTTTCTCCGACGTGGATGCAGTCCTGTCAGGAACCAATCGGAATCAGCGTCCGGGTGACAAAGGGGTCTATAAACCCCTTCTCAACGTAGCCCGGGGAAGGACAAGAGAAGCGGGCGCAACAGAGAAAACAGAGGAAGGGGTGGCAGCAGGAGAGACGGCGGCGGCCCTGCGGCCACAACTGTGGAGAATCCAGGAGCAGTGGACCGAGGAGAAACGCTTCGAGATGTTGGACGAACCGTCCGGATTCCAGCCGGCCCAGCAGACACCGAGCGACGCCCTACGATGGCGGATTATCCTCCACTGCAGCAGCCAAAGGGTCAGGAGGCAGAAAACCCCATAACCCGGCCACGCTCTGGGGAGAGCGTGGCCATGGCAGGGATGAGGACAAGGGTCTAATGTATTGCCACAATACGAGCGGGAGGAAACAGTCCTCATATCTACTTTGCATGAATAAGACACAATGGGCCTCAGGACCGCCAGGGCCGCGGGCAACGGAAGCACCGCTTCATTGCCCATTCTGACCGCGGCGGTAAAGCCGCGGTCAGAAAAGGGGATCCGGCGGTTTCCCGCCGGATTTCCCCTGCCTGGGCTGAACCTCCATGGCGGCGCTGCAAGCAGCGCCGCCATGGAGATTCCGACCCCCTTCCCGCCAGCCTGTTTCTGGCGGTTTTTACCGCCAGGAACAGGATGGCGGGAACGGGTGTCGTGGGGCCCCTGGGGGACCCTGTACTGCCCATGCCACTGGCATGGGCAGTGCAGGGGCCCCCTAACAGGGCCCCAGCATGATTTTCACTGTCTGCATAGCAGACAGTGAAAATCGCGACGGGTGCAACTGCACCCGTCGCACCCCTGCAACACCGCCGGCTCCATTCGGAGCCGGCTTCTGTGTTGCAGGGCCTTTCCCGCTGGGCCGGCGGGCGCTCCCTTGGCGGGCGCCCGCCGGCCCAGCAGGAAAGTCTGAATGGCCTCCGCGGTCTTTTGACCGCGGAGCGGGCAATTGGCGGTTTCCGCTTGGTGGGCGGCGCCCGCCGCCCGCCAATATTGGAATGACCCCCAATATCACTAGGAGTTTGTTTATTTTATTTTCTTTATTATTTTTTTTTTTTGCCACAGTTGGTTATTGGTTTATTTTAGCCTTAGTTGTTTAGATATAGTAAAAGAGAGTCAGGTACTTTCCAAAGCCACGCACTCGAATGGAGTACTAATAAGCCAAGCCCGAATATAAGGGAAAAGTTAAAAGAGGGTCTACCGTAGTTTTCTTAGTTTGTGTTGAGAATCACAGACAGAGAGAGAAAGATGAAAAAAAAAGAGAGACAGAGGAAAAGCACTGAACGAGCAGCGGAGTAGAAGGAAAGAATAGACTCAGACAAAGAGAGCAGATTACACAAAGAAGAGCAATAAATGAGAAAGAAAACAGAAATCAGAGAAAATCAGTGTAGTACAAAAGAAAACACAGAAGGAAAACTTACCAGTCGCCTCAACCCTGTTTTTTCTCTGTTCTTCCCTGCATGTGCCTCCTGAGACCCATCTGTAAAAAAAAGAGAGAGAGAGAGAGACAGAAGAAGATAAACCAACTGTGAATCCAAGAGACAGTGAAACAAGGACAAGAGACTCTAAACTATATCATAATAGCACCTCAAAAATAAATATTTTTTTTTACCATATATCGCTGGCTATGGGTCATCATTACGGTATCCGTGGCACAGATCAGAAATCCTGTTTCCTGAAAAGAAAGCTGGCTTTTTGTGTGTTGTGCAAAGTTAGATGTTCGTAACAAGTGTCTAACCTGTTCAAAATGCAAATTTCATATTAGAAATGTCTTAAACATGTGTGAAAAAAGTGCTAGACAAATTTTTTGGGATAGCACGACTGAAAAAACTGGTGCATATCATCGGAAGCAGGAGCACTGCTGGCACACTGGGTTGCCACCCTGCAAAACATACTTGGTGTGAGCATTATTAGTCATGTGTGAGAACTTTAAAAGACAAGTCTGATAGGAAAGGAAAGAGATTAAATGTGTCAACATCCAGCATCCAGCCAAAATAGTAGGGATCATTGACTTAAAACCGGAAACAATTGTGACCCCCAAGTGATACCTCTAGAACACTTTATATTCCGATATGCAGTTCTGAGAGAGTTTCAAACTATCCAATTAGATTGGTAAACATTAATAAGGTCATCAGAGTAAACACAGTTGCAGAGCACAAGCCCTCACCCACCAGATGGTGGCATGCTTCATTATTGGGCTGTGCTCTTAGTCTGGCTGGCGCTGCAATGCCAAACTGGCCCCGCAAGAGAGCTCTTTGCCCAAGTTCTTTTCCAAGTAGCCAGTCAGATATCCTGACCCATGTGTTTGCAAAGTAGACTAGCCACAAAATTGAAGAGAAAAGAAAGGAATTATAATGACCTAAACCACTCCTGAAGAAATATTTATTTGCAAGGAGTCTTTGTTGAGATTAAAAATAGGGCCTATTGAGAAATAATGTTACCTAAGAGCCAGAGAGTTGGTCAACGTGTTATTTGCCTACGGGAACAGTGGCAGTTGTTCTGCTAATGTCTGCCTAAGCTACAAGGGGGAGGTGGAGGGGGTTATCGTAATAAATACATGTAAATAAACACTGCCATTGACCTACGTACATGTAAAAAAAACTCTGCCATTGACCTAATCCTGATGTCAAATAGATCAAACCACTGTTTAGTACCATTTAGTTGTCACCTGTAGTCAAGGAGCCAATATTTGTGCCATGTATGACCTAGGAGTATAAGAAAAGACAAAACATACAACATACAAAATGATGAAAAGATGAACTGAACATGCATTGTCCATATTACATGCAGACAGGAATTCTATGAAGTGCAAGAACGTGCACACTCTGTGTGGTATCGAGCTGCAATGGCTGCAGCATGCTGTTTTGCTTTCCTTATCTTATGAACGAGCTGACAAAACTTCTCTGGAATGCACTTCTTAGTTTAAAGAAGACATTTATTATTATTACTTCACCACAAGGTTCCTGAAAGACGAGATTAGTAGGTTGGAAGCACACGTTTAAAAGTAGACACAGCAATGAAAGCAAAATATATCAAATTACTTCTCAGTTGCAATGTACACAGCAAATACTTGTGATTATGTTATAGCATAACTTCAAAGCAAAGAATAAAAGTCTCAATTCATCACCGTAGGGCCTATCACTGCTTGTCATCTTTCTCATGCCAGCAAGTTGATGACTCCTGTTCAACTGCGAGAAAGAGATTTTCCATCCAACCGGGAGGCAAGGCAGCTGACGTCCGCTCCTGACTGAAGTCATGGAAAATTTCCCCTTGCCGCTGCCCAGGGACACAGTTAAAAAGCCTGGCCCCTTCCTCTCAGAGTTGGGAAATAAATAAGCCCTTGGAGATTGTCCAGGTCTCCTAACCCTCTCCTCTTCCCAAGGCTGAGTAGAAAGGAAAACACAAAATATACGCTCTCTTATCACGTTAGGGTTCGTGGGAATTCAATTTGAAAAACACAGCTTGGTCTGGAAAAACACAGCTCATCTGCAATATCTCAACTGCAATGTCTAACTCTACATTAAAGCCAATAGGCAGCTAACCTAAATACCAAATGTAATGTCTAATGCCATGTTAAAGCCAATAGGCAGCAAAACTGAATACAGAATGTAATGTCTAAATGCCATGTTCAAGCCAATTGGCAGCTAAACTGAATACAGAATGTAATGTCTAATGCGACGTTAAAGCCAATAGGCAGCTAAACTGAATACAGAATGTAATGTGCTCCTGATGAATATTGAACAACTAATATGCGCAGTGGTGAAACACAAAGTCATTGGTCAAACACAATTAATGGCATAACATCTCCACCCTGTGACCAATGACTTTCTCTTATTTCAAACAAAAACAAAAAAACAAAAACATTATAAGCAAATCAGATTTGAATGATTAAAGCAATCACTGTAAAGCAATGGAAGTGGATTAACATATTGATCTCATAACCTTTCAAATCAGATACATGTACAATGAAAAGACTGAAACTTATATACTCTGATTGGGATAATAGTGTCTCTAAAACACCAAGTTGATGTAGCATGAGTTCTACTCATGTAAAGGTACACGGTCCACCTGAAAGGTTTGCTGGAATGTAAGTTAAAATCAGGGTTCCACACAAAAAAACACAGACAGTTAACTGGCAATGTTGCTTAGTTCCAGTGGAAGAATGTAATCAAACAAGTTGACAAACTTTATATTGATCCCATGTAGAACTTGAATTGAAGGCGCCAGTTGCGCAAAATGGATCCATGGGGTTTGTACTTTAATCAATCAGGTTCAGGTTGGAGGTTCGGTCCCTCCCCCGACCCCACACGCAAACACCCGAAGGGAGACCACACAGCACACTCATGGTCACTGGTGAGTCGTGGTAGGATCTGCAAAAGAAAAAAGTATGACTTTTCTTGCAAATAACATTTGTCATCTGGAATATGTTCCCATTTTTCCTGGCCTGGTTTCCTGATCAACAGAACATTGTTGGGACCCTTTGCTATAATTTCTGCAGGCTCTGGAGGGTCATCTGGGGATTCAACCCACACTTTAGCACTGAGGTTTTTATCTGCTGTACCACAGCTTCCCTTTCCTTGCACTGTCAGAAGGGTTGGGGCAGACTCCTTCTTTACCAAACCTTCATTCACTGCACTTATGACAAGTTGGGCAATTCTGTCTCCAATCTGTATAAATAAATCAGATTCTCTTCTAGTTATCAGCATAATTTGTATTTCTCCTTTGTAATCTGCAGCAATCACTCCCCCTAAAACCTGATCAATTTGCCATATCTGTCCTGGTAACTTTCCTCTCCCCAAATGATCTTTGACTGTTTGTGGGACAGATCTCTGTTGTGTGTGCTGACAAATAGGACATTGCAAAATCACAGTTTTTATCAAATCTAGGGGAATGTGCATCTCTCTAATCTCTGCCCACCTGTAAGTGGCTTTTTCTCCTAGATGTCCACATTTTTGGTTCGCCCACTTAGCAATCCCCACTAAGTCAGAATTCTGGGTTGACACTTCTGTCTCTGAAATTTTGGGTTTAACATCTGCAAGGGAATTGAACCAATTATGTACAAGCCATGTGGAAAACCAAACTGCTAATCTATTGGCAGTGAACCAAGAATCAGTGTAAAAATGACACATCTCAAGCAGCTCTTGCTTTAAAGTCTGACACACATTGTACAATTCTGTATATTGGTTATTTGTTCTTTCTCCTGTGGTAGACAACAACTTTTGAGTAACTGGATTGTATGACACTGCTTTCCATTGTTTTTTAGTACTCATGCATTTCAATGAATCATTAGTCAAACAAACATGCTTTTTATCCTCAGGGGACAAGAATTCAAATGGTGCACTCAATTTCACTGGCAACTCTTTTACCTGTGATACCTTCTGCACTCTCTGCTCATCCTGTAAAGGGACTTGTGACACCTGTTCATGTAAGGCTGCAGTGACTCTAGCCCTGTTTTGTATGTACCAGATCCAGTGTATGATACTAGCCTCTTGTGCCTGTCCTATACTGTGAGATTTAGGTGAACTCATCACCCACTGCATGATTGATATTTCAGGTTTCAGAATTACATTATCATTTAATGCCATTTGCTCAGTATTCACTAGAGCCCAATAACAAGTCAAAAGCTGTTTTTCAAAAGGAGTACAGCACTCCACAAAGTCAGATAGTTTTCTAATCCAAAGTTCCAGGGGCATTCTTGTCCTCCCCTGTCTCTGCCACGTATTTAAGTTGGTATATGGTCCCTGATTTACATGTAAATCAGTATTTCCCTCTTGCACTGCGCACAAATCTAAAGTCTGTTGAATTATTTCATTTTCCACATCAAAAGCACGCAGCTGCTTCTCACTCCCTTCAAACTCATGTTTTTTCCTAGTTACTTTGTACCAAAGTGTTAAGATTTTACTCAGATGAGGGCTATACTGTTTCCAAAAATCAAACAAGCTCATGAAACTCAATGTCTTTTGCTTAGTGTAAATAGTAAGAAACTTTAAAATCTTTTGTTTTACCTGTAACAACATCTGTCTATTTTCTGGATTCCACTGAATTCCCAGAAACTGGCCATTTTGTGACAGTACTTCTGCCTTGTCTGAATTAATTTTACATTATCTTGCAATAATTTGTTCTGGCTAATTTGCTCACGTAAATTCTTATTTTCATGTTTTACCTGCCTGCATCTCGCATGCATTTTTCTGTAAGCAGACAAAAGTATCCAAACCGTTCTGTCAAGAACAAAAGGGACATCATTTCTTTCAAAAAGCAAATTTTATAAATATGAAAACACATTTGCTTTATCAAAGCACTCATCCCAAGACTCACAAAGTCCTGATAAACAAGAAAACATGTTTCTCACACCACCATAAGGCAGTTTAACTTCACATGCATTTTCAAACATGGTGTGCCGTGCTTCTTTAATTCTCTAAATAACAAAAACAATTACACTTTTAAATAGTGCACTCCCAATCTCTAACGCCATTTCCAGACTGCCGACTAACGCCAAAATGTTTTGCTTTCCTTATCTTATGAACGAGCTGACAAAACTTCTCTGGAATGCACTTCTTAGTTTAAAGAAGACATTTATTATTATTACTTCACCACGAGGTTCCTGAAAGACGAGATTAGTAGGTTGGAAGCACACGTTTAAAAGTAGTTGCAGCAATGAAAGCAAAATATATCAAAGTACTTCTCAGTAGCAATGTACACAGCAAATACATGTGATTATATTATAGCATAACTTCAAAGCATAGAATAAAAGTCAAAATTCATCACTGTAGAGCCTATCACTGCTTGTCATCTTTCTCATGCCAGCAAGTTGATGACTCCTGTTCAACTGCGAGAAAGAGATTTTCCACCCAAACGGGAGGCCAGGCAGCTGACGTCCGCTCCTGACTGAAGTCCTGGAAACTTTCCCCTTGATGCTGCCTAGGGACACCATTAAAAAGCCTGGCCCCTTCCTCTCAGAGTTGGGAAATAAACAAGCCCTTGGAGATTGGCCAGATCTCCTAAGCCTCTCCTCTTCCCAAGGCTGAGTAGAAAGGAAAACACAAAATATACGCTCTCTTATCACGTTAGGGTTCGTGTGAATTCAATTTGAAAAACACAGCTTGGTCTGGAAAAACACAGCTCATCTGCAATGTCTCAACTGCAATATCTAACTCCACGTTAAAGCCAATAGGCAGCTAACCTAAATACCAAATGTAATGTCTAATGCCATGTTAAAGCCAATAGGCAGCTAAACTAAATACAGAATGTAATGTCTAATGCCACGTTAAAGCCAATAGGCAGCTAAACTGAATACAGAATGTAATGTCTAATGCCATGTTAAAGCCAAAAGGCAGATAAACTGAATACAGAATGTAATTTCTAATGCCACGTTAAAGCCAATAGGCAGCTAAACTGAATACAGAATGTAATGTGCTCCTGATGAACATTGAACAACTAATATGCGCAGTGGTGAAACACAAAGTCATTGGTCAAACACAGTTAATGGCATAACACATGCAGAAAGGTGATGTCATATGGAATGTAGAACCTGGAATGTGGAATGCAATTTATGACCCATTAGTCAGTTTTTTCCTGTGCTTGATGGGTTCCTGCTGGTGTTTGATGGTTCAGACTCTACTATCTACTCACCTGAATCCTGTTTAAACATGTTTTTCCTTGTTACACTTGTGTCGAGTACAGGAACATTTTGTAGAGCGAGCACATCAACATCAGAGAGGTACATTGTCAGCTGGTTGCATAAGCATGGTGTGGGAGTAGCAGTTGGCGGTTGGTCCCAGAGACTGAGGCGACTTAAACGCCTGGCGTGTTGGCTTCAGGGTCAGGAGCACCAGAAACCGATGTAGTGGTGGAGCGTTCTTTTTTTAGAAGGAACTGCGATGTGTGCTGGTGAGTAAACAGCTCTGAGTTATCTGGCTCCAAATCATCTGTTACCCTGAGGGCAGGGCAAAAAGACAAGGGCAAATTCTACAAGAAAGCGCACATAAGACATGGTCTGAGCAGTCATTTTGTACAGTTGGACACTGTGCAGTTATTAGGCGATACTTTGATACATGGCAGAAAAGCATGTATCATAATCCGCGGGTGGCCATTTCAGGAAACTGGGCTTATCTGAAGTATTTACTAGGAAAAGGCGGTATTAGTGTGTTTTATATGCTCATATTCAGATCAGCTGTATGTAAGGAGTGTGAAAAGAGTGTTAGTGTAGGAAAAAAAATGGAGTCTGTGGTGGTGACATGCACACATTCGTATTGATTTTGGAAGGAGCAAAAGTGCAGAAAATAAAATAGAGCAGGTGGCAGTGACAGGGACACCTTCACATTCTAGTGTCATCAAAGTCTGTTGCCTTCATGTTGGTCGATTCCTGCAGTGACCGATACACCTTTTTATGCATTGTGTTTGAACAAACGGTGTCTG
Source organism: Pleurodeles waltl (assembly GCF_031143425.1). Classification (NCBI taxonomy): domain Eukaryota; kingdom Metazoa; phylum Chordata; class Amphibia; order Caudata; family Salamandridae; genus Pleurodeles; species Pleurodeles waltl. Next base: position 396,747,594 of record NC_090442.1, on the reverse strand, counting down.
TACGAGATAGGAACAGTCACCTTCATAGTTTGTTTGACAATGTGCCAGGTGTACTTTCCTTGTCTGGTGGGATAAACCTGGTTAAAACAAACCCTGGTTGGTGTTGTTACTGTGAAAAGATAGTGGGGTGGTGATACTATAGTAGTCAGTATACATTAAAAATAGTACTCAGTTTAATTGGTATGTACAAACCTATACATATCACTGAGTCTTGAATGTTTGTTATTGATGCTCTTTTAATTTGCAGAGATTATGTTGTATAATAGAGTTAAAGGGCATGGAATAACAGGTTATATGCAATATGCAGAATGTAACACCACATCCCTTTTTCTGAAGTATACCAGGGGAACCAATGGTAAAATGGAGCAAATGGAAGATGTTTAGGCCATATGAAAGGGTGTATGGAACAAATCTGCTTGCAGAACGTACATATTCATTATTAATGCACTGTCTTGGTGGGGAAGTCAGGAAGTCTTGGAAAATTTACCAGAATTAAGTGATGAAGATCAAATAGATTTAAATGAACATGAAACATGTGTTTTAAAACTTGACCATCATTACCTGTCATGAGTCAGCACTATCATGGAATGTTATCATTTTGGTCTCTTTGAACAAGGCAAGGAAGAGTCAGTTGAGGAATATATCACAAGCCTCAGAAAATTTGCATCCACATGGAAATTTGGGGCATTTACAGAAGAAAGGATTAGAGATCAATTTGTTGAGAAGTACAGAAGGGATAAAATAAGAGTGGAACTATGACTAGAGGATGAACTACATTTAGAGGAGGTGATTTTGGTAGCCACGAGGGCAGAAATATGATATGACATGTGTCTGAATTGAAAACTGCGAAAGAGAAACTGACCATACCGTCAGTCAAGGTTGAAGAAGTGCTCTGTGTAGTGAAAAATAAAGCAGTAGCAATGGATGGCCATATTAAATTCATGGGTAGATATTTTTGTTGTGGCAGGATTGGACATTGAGCCAATGTAAAGACAATGTCCAAATTTCAATGCAATCTGTTGTGGTTGTGGAATAAAGGACAATGCTGCAGCAACAAGTTAAAAAAAGAACAGAATAATGAGGTTAAAAATGGTATTCCAAATCGATGAGTCAGGTGGGAACATCCTAGTGGAATTGTGAAAATAGATGGAGTAAAAATAAAAATGAGGTTTGATTTGTATTCTCATCTAAACATAATTTCAAATAAGAATTGTGTAAAGTGGTTTAACGAAAAATGCATGCCAAATTGCATGACCTATAACCATGGCAGAATACTTTAATGCATACAAGAGTAGGGCAAAAAGTACTTAATTGGGAAAATCTATGTCTCAAAAACAGGGGATGATTTATTTGGATGGCCACATCAGTGGTTGTTGGGAGTCACCCTCAACCCAAATGCGGAGCCTCAGGTACAGATACAATAAATGGAGTCAGAAAAGGCTGACTTTGTGTTTGAGTTTCCATCACTTTTTAAAGAGTGATTGGAGTGTTTCAAAGGTAACAAACACTGCATAAGGCTAGAACACAAAGTGGTGCCTGTTTTTGCTAAAGAAAAGTACATCCTAGTGGATGTTCAAGAGAAAGATGATCAAGAGTTACAGAGGCTAATTGATCAGGAGATAATAACCCCAGTTGACGTAATAGAATGGTTAGCCCCAATAGTAGTGGCCAGAGAAGCTATTGGGGACATCAGGCTTTGTGTGGACCTAGGAGCACTCAATAAAAAGTCGCTGTTGACAAGTTTCCACTTCCCTATATTGATGAGATAGTCTCAATTCTGGTTGCCGCAAGATACTTTACCACACTGGATCTTACTACTAACAGGTAGAGTTGATTGAGAGTTCCCAAAAACTCACAGCTTTTATAACTCCGATGGGGACATTTAGGTTCAAAAGGACACCATTTGGATTTGTATCAGCTGCCTCTGTGTTTCACAGAGTAATGGCTTTAGTGCTGAAGGGTATGAAAGTTGTAAAATGTTATCAGGACAATTTGCTCATATATGGAAGTAGTCTGTTTGAACACAATTCTAGAGTGAGGAATGTATTGAAAAGAATGTTGGAGGCTAGTCTGACTCTGAAGAAAGAGAAATGCAAATACTGCCATACTAGATGTCAATTATTTAGGGCACTTGATCTTTGGAAGAGGGATAGCCCCTACAAAAGAGCTGGTGGACACCAATGTGAAACTAAGAGAAGCATGTTTGAAAGAAGAAGTGGTTTCATGTCTTGGCATGGTAGAATACTATGGCAGGTTTATAGAAAATGTAGCTGAGAAATCCACAAAATTGAGATCTTTATGTGATAAAAAGAAAATATATTTTATTGAAAAATCACCCAATCTACAAGCATTCATTCCAGGAGAAGAAATTATCCTTGTCAGGGATGCTATCTCCAACGGTCTGGGGCAATTTTGAAACAGAGAAGGAATAATGAAAATGTTTGAATAAGTTGGAAAATGCACCCAATCGACAAGCATTTATTGCAGGAGAAGAAACTATCATTGTCACTGGTGCTAGCTCCAAAGGGTTTTCCCAGTTTTGAAACAGAGAAGGAATGGTAAGAATGTTTGAAAGTTTGTGCTTCAAGCTGTTTATGTGAAGCTGAAATAAACTATTTATGGTATAACGAGAGGCCCTAGCCATTTTGTGGGGTGTTGAATATATTTCAGAATTTACTCTTTGGCTCGAGGTTCAAAATATGTATGGATCATAATATAATCCTTTGAAGTAGATGTTCCAGAAGAAAGGTCTGGATTTTATTTCTTCCAGAATCAGACAGTGGGTTGTTGTGTTACAGGATTTTGATTTTGAAGTGGAACACATACCTGGTGTTCCCAATTTATCACCGGATTGTTTATCCCGGTTGGTGTCAGAGGAAGACCAAGAGGACCTGGTAGAGGAGTTATTGGAGGAAGACATTAATATATGTGAGATAACGTTAGGAATTTTGACAGAGGATGTGTGGAAGGAGAAAATAATGATGGATGGTGAGTTGGTTGATATACATTACAGGTCAGTCATTTTAGGACATTGTCCAAGCCTTGGTCTGCCATTACAGATGAGTTAAAGGTAGACAAAGGAATAGTGTTGAGGGGAATGAGATTGATTCCTCCCACCAATGTTAGAGGAAAACTGATAACTGAAGCACACCAGGGCCATATGGGGATAGTCAAAACAAAGGACAGATTGAGGGCAAATTTTTGGCAATGGATATGGGCTTGTGTGTTGAACGTGTGGTGAGAAGTTGTGTAGAATGCGCAGGTAGTGACAAAGTTTTGGTGCATAGCCAAATGCCTATGGTTTGTCGTAAAATGCCAGATCACGATTGGCAGGAGGTTACCATTGATATTGTATGACCTTTATGAGATGATCATCTCACACCTTAGACTTATTAGTATTGATAGATTTATAACCCAGATGGTTGGAAGTCACATGTGTGCACAAAGTAATAATGGCCAGTGTAATCAAGTTCTTGGAGGGTGTATTTAAAAAAGAGAGAGTTTTCCAGAATCATTTCTTTCAAATAACGGTCTGCAATTAAGTGCAAAAGATAAGGAGGAATATTTACAATCATGTAGGATTGTGCATGAAAGGTGCTCACAATATCTTTCAGATACCAATGGAGCTATAGAAAGGTTCAACAGATCAGTTAAGGAGAGCATTCAGTTATGAAGGGATCAACTGTGAATTAATAATATTGGAAGGATGAATTGCAAAAGAGAATAACGGTGCATTGCTTGACAACACATACTACCACAGGAAAATCACTGTTTGAGTTGTTTAACCCCTTCGCTGCCAGGCCTTTTCCGCCTCAGATGCCATGCCTTTTTGGCTACTTGGGGTAGTTTGTGCTTAGGCCCTCATAAAGTTTTGTCCACATAAGCTACCCATGCCAAATTTGCGTCCTTTTTTCAAACATCCTAGGGATTCTAGAGGTACCCAGAGTTTGTGAGTTCCTCTGGAGGAGACCAAGAAATTAGCCAAAATACAGCAACAATTTGTTTAAAAAAAAAAATGGGAAAAAAGGGCTGCAGAAGAAGGCTTATGGGTTTTTTTCTCTGAAAATGGCATCAACAAAGCGTTTGCGGTGCTAAAATCACCATCTTCCCAGCTTTCAGGAGCAGACAGATCTCAATCAGAAAAACACATTTTTCAACACAATTTTGGCATTTTACTGGGACATACCCTATTTTTACTATTTTTTGTGCTTTTAATCTCCTTCCAGTTAGTGACAGAAATGGGCGTGAAACCAATGATGGATCCCAGCAAGCTAAACATTTCTCAAACGTAGACAAAATTCTGAATTCACCAAGGGGTCATTTGTTTAGATCCTACAAGGTTTTCCTACAGAAAAAAGTGGCTGAAATAAAAAAACATATTGAAATTGAGGTGAAAAAAGACATTTATCTCCACATTTTACTCTGTAACTTTTTCCTCCAATGTCAGAGTTTTGAAAGCAATATACTGTTACGTCTGCTGGACTCTTCTGGTTGCGGGGATTTATAGGGCTTGTAGGTTCATCAAGAACCCTAGGTTCCCAGAGCCAATAAGGGAGCTGCACCTTGCAGTGGGTTTTCCTTGTGTACCTGGTATACAACAGTTCATTTGGTGAAATTTAAAGAGTGAAAAATAGATATCAAGGAAACCTTTGTATTTCCGAAATGGGCACAAGATAAGGTGTTGAGAAGCAGTGGTTATTTGCACATCTCTGAATTCCGGGGTGCCCATACTAGCATGTGAATTACAGGGCAATTCTCACAAAGACGTCTTTTTTACACACTGTCTTGCATTTGGAAGGAAAAAATGTAGACAAAGACAAGGGGCAATAACACTTATTTTGCTATTCTGTGTTCCCCCGAGCCTCCCGATAAAAATAGTACCTCACTTGCGTGGGTAGGCCTAATGCCAGGAAACACAACATGGACACATCACATTTTTATATTGAAAACTGATGTGTTTTTTGGAAAGTGCGTAGCTGTGGGTTTTTATCTTTAGCTCAGCCGGCACCTAGGAAAATCTACCAAACCTGTGCATTTTCAAAAACTAGACACGTAGGAGAATCCAGGATGGGGTGACTTGTGGGGCTCTCCACAGGTTGTGTGGGTAGGCCTAGTACCTGTGACAGGACATGCCCCAAAACACAATGTGGACACATCACATTTTCCCAAAGAAAACATAGCTGTTTTTTGCCTAGCTAGCTGCCTAGCTGTGGATTTTGGCCTCTAGCTCAGCTGGCACCTTAGGAAACCTACCAAACCTGTGCATTTTTGGAAAATAGACTCCTAGGGGAATCCAAGAGGGGGTGACTTGCGGGGCTCTCACAAGGTTCTGTTACCCAGAATCCTTTGCAAACCTCAAACTTTGGCCAAACAAACACTTTTTCCTTACATTTCGGTGACAGAAAGTTCTGAAATCTGAGAGGAGCCACAAACTTGTCTCCCAATAAAAATGGTATCTTACTTGTGTGGGTAGGCCTAGTACCTGTGTCAGGAAATGCCCCAAAACATAATGTGGACACATCACATTTTCCCAAAGAAAACAGAGCTGTTTTTTGCAAAGTGTCTAGCAGTGGATTTTGGTCTGTACCTCAGCCAGCACCTATGGAAACCTACCAAACCTGTGTATTTTTTAAAACTAGACACCTAGGCAAATCCAATATGGGGTGACTTGTGGGGCTCTCACCAGTTTTGTTACCCAGAATCCTTTCAAACCTCAACATTTGGCCAAAAAACACTTTTTCCTCACATTTCGGTGACAGAAAGTTCTGGAATCTGAGAGGAGCCACAAATTTCCTTCCAGCCAGCGTTACCCCAAGTCTCCCTATAAAAATGATACCTCACTTGTGTGGGTAGGCCTACTTCCCGCAAAAGGAAATGACCCAAAACACTATCTGGACACATCAAAATTATCAAATACAAAACTACCTGTTTTTGCAAGGGGCACCTGTGTTTTTGGTCCTGGGCTCATCAACTGTATAGGGAAACCTACCAAACCCAAACATTTCTGAAAACTAGACACCCAAGGGAGTCCAGGGAGCTGTGACTTGCGTGGATCCCCCAGTTTTTTCTTACCCAGAATCGTCAGCAAACCTCAAATTTAGCTAAAAAAAAAACAACATTTTCCCTCATTTCTGTGTGGGACAAATTTCCTACCACCCAACGTTCCCCTCAGTCTCTTGGTTAAAAATTATACCTCAGTTGTGTAGGTGGGCCATGTGCCTTGGACAGGGAAGAGCCAAAAACATGTCAAACTGAGGGGCAACCGAAGCGGGTCCAAAAGGGCAGTTTGAAAAAAACATTTTTAGGCTGACAAGTGAAGCAGAATTTTTATCGCTATAGATGTGACAATGCTGGTTGGTAGGAATTTTGTGGATTCCTGCAGATTCTGGAAGGTTCCATCACAAAAATGTGGGAAAAGGTGTAATTTCCAGCAAAATTGGAGGTTTGCAGGGCATTGTGGGTAAGAAAATAGTGCGGGGTGCATGTGAAGCACACCACCCTGGACTCACCCAGATGTTTAGTTTTCAGATGTGTCTAGGTATTGTGGATTTTTCTACATGGGAACGTCCCAAAAAGTGCAGCACTCACCATTCCAAGTGGGACGATTTTGAGAGTTAGATAAGCTCTCATGGCCCAAATGTAAAACCAAAACCCAAAATAATCAAATGTCCTCTTGCTTGCTGTGGGATAAGATGTTTTAGTGTGGGGGAGAGCTGAGGGGGTCAGTTGGGGTGGGGGCATAGCCATGCCCATACTGGTTGGTAGCCACCAGCTCACTATTTTTTTTTTTATTGCATGGCATGTAGTAGGCATTCTGCCCCCCTGGGGAGTGGATTTGGGGTAATTGCCCATCCGCCCACCGGTGGGCAGAACAACTTTGTATCCATTTATTTGGGGTGGAGGGAGGTATGGCCATACCCCCACCCTCTTTTTTTTTTAAACAAAAATCTTCCCTGGTGTCTGGTGGGGTTTCTGCCCCCTGGGAGGCAGATGAGCCTTACAAAAATAGGCCGATCTGCCCCCATGGGGGACAGAAATGGCCTAAAATAAATTTGCCCCCAGGGGAGCGAACCTTGCCTAAAGGGTCGCTCACCATCTGTGAAAAAATACATCCCTGGTGCCTAGTGGTTTCTTCCACCAAGGGGGGCAGAAATGGCCTAAAATAAATATGATCCCCCCCCCGGGGGAGCGACCCTTACCTAAGCGGTCGCTCCCCTTGCATGAAACTGACCTAAAAAGAAATCCCTGGTGTCTAGTGGTTTATGTCCTCCTTTGGGACAGATTGGCCTAATAAAAATAGCCAATCTGCTCCCAAAGGGGGCAGAAATGGCCTAAAACCAATTTCTCCCCCACCGGGGAGCGACCCTTGCCTGAGGGGTCACTCCCCTTATCAATGTAAAGAAACAAAAAAACTCCCTGGTGTCTAGTGGCTTCTGTCCCCCTTGGGGGCAGATCGGCCTAATTGATATAGGGCGATCTGCCCCCGGGGGAGGACAGAAAAGGCCTAATAACAAAATTGCCCCCTTGGGGAGTGACCCTTACTAAAGGGTTCGCTCCCTTATGCTAATTTTATTTGAAAAAAATCTGTGGTGTCTAGTGGCTTCTGCCCCCGGGGGCAGATCGGCCTAATCAATATAGGCCGATCTGCCCCCAGGGGGCAGAAATGGCCTTATATTAAATGTCCCCCTTGGGGAGCAACCCTTGCCCAAGGGCCACTCCCCTTCTTTGTTTACACAAAGTAAACAAAATCCCTGGTGTCTAGTGGGCATTCCTGAAGCCTGCAAAAGCCTTTTCTTTCTTTTTCATGCTTCTCTGCTTCCCCTGCAACCCGTACCGAGGAGAAACAAATCTGTTTCTCCTTGGATCGTGCTGGAAGCATTCTTCTAGCGCGATAATAGGCAACCTTTAATGAGGCCAGCACGCGATTGCGCACTGACGTCATCAGACGTCACTGGGGGGTTTGGGGGGAGGGGTGGAAGGGGAAGCGATTCCCCTTCCATCCCTGCCCATGGGAGGGGGGTGGGAGGCCCACAGGGGGAGCGCTAGCACTCCCCCCGTTGGCATGGTCCAGGACGAGGTGGTTACGTCTGTGGCGCCTGACGTAACCACCTCGTCCTCTACACCCAAGGGGTTAAAGGAAGGGTTGCCAACACTGTGTTATTTTCAGGATGGGTGAATTGGGAAACGGGTGTCCAAAGAAAAAGGTGTGTGGAGCGATTGAGAGCTTGAGCAACAGAAGAAGAGGAAGGAATATTTTTACATCAAGAAAACGGTAAAACAGGTAGAGTTCAGGGTAGGAGAATGGGTGAGAGTAAAATCCCCTGTAGATTGTGTACCTTGGTCTAAGTTTACTAAAGCCATGAGGGTAGTAAAGTGTTTCAATAACGTTGTCAAAACAGAAGATTGTAGAATATGGAATAAGAGTTGTGTGTGGGTACTAAGGGCCACATGTAGGAAACGTTTTGCATGGCGCAAACTGTGAAATTCGCAGTTTGCGCCATGCAAAACGCGCATCGCGATGCACATTCCCATTTTGCGAGTCGGTACCGGCTCGCAAAATGGGAATGCGACTCGCAAATAGGAAGGGGTGTTCCCCTTCCTATTTGCGATTCGCACTGTGATGCAGAATTGCTTTGTGACCGCAAACGCGGTTGCAAACAATTCGCAGTTAGCACCCATGTGAAGTGGGTGCTAACTCATTCGCAAAAGGGAAGGGGTCCCCATGGGACCCCTTCCCCTTTGTGAATGGCTCTCAAAATATTTTTGCAGAGCAGGCAGTTGTCCTATGGACCAATGCCTACTCTGAAATAATTAAACCAAATGGTTTCATTTTCCCGAGTGTATTGCAACTCGTTTTCCTTTAAGAAAAACGGGCTGCAATGCAAAAAAAAAACTGCTTTATTAAAAAAGCAGTCACAGGCATGGTGGTCTGCTGTCTCCAGCAGGCCACCATCCCTGTGAGTGCAGGGAATCGCAAGGGGGTCGCAAATTGTCGACCCACCTCATTAATATTAATGAGGTGGGTCTTTGTGACCCCCTTGCGATTTGCAGATGGTGTCAGGGACACCATCCTGCATATGGGATTGCGACTCTCTAATTGCGAGTTGCTCCGACTCGCAATTTGCGAGTCGCAATCCCGTACTTACCTACATCTGGCCCTAAATTCTGGAGTGGACTGTGATCAAGAGGGTTTGTCAGAAGATAGTACTGTAGCTCTTGGTGAGATGGAAAAAAGTGAACTCTCTGGAGAGGAGGCCATGACGTGCAGGAGAAGCAAACATAAGTGTAGGCGTCCGACATACCTAAAAGACTACCTTAAGTAAATCTAATAAGTTGAAGTTGCCTGGAAATTCCATGTGATAAAGTCCTTTCTTATGTATTGTCTCATGTACCATATTCTATTAGTCTTATACATGCTTGTAAGCACTTTTCAGAATTTAGATATTCTGCACTTATGTTTTATTTGTAACTTGTAGGTTTTTAAAGTGGAGAGAAGTGTGGTACCTAGCTGCAGTGGCTGCAGCATTCAGATAGGTAATGCCATATGCAATCTAGAACCTGGAATGTGGAATGGAGTTTATGAGCCAGTGGGCACTTGCTGCTTGTGCTTGATAAGTTAGGAGCTTATAATAAATACTCTAATTTTTACTCACCGGATCCTGTTTCAAGTGTGTATTTCCTTATTACACTCTGCTACTGTAATTTCTCAAACAATGTAAGTGATTCTGGTTCAATCTATCCCAACCAGGTGGTATATGCACAATCATGCTTAACGTTACAAGAATATTCCCTTTTTTCTGTCCCATTGCTTCTTCTCCCATCATTTGCCTCCATTGAAAGAATGTTTCTCATCTGAATCTACGAAGGAATCAGGCCCCTTGGGACCTCATGATGTTTTGGACCATAATGCCAGTCATCTGTATGGAAACAGGAGTTCCTGCTTCCAAAATCAGAAAAGCGGTTCTTAGAACCAGGATCAGAAGCGACACATACTTGTCTCCTACATTGTCCCAGCCATTTGCCTACCCGTCTCCATGTTGCCGGACACAGGGAATACTGGGACGCTACAGGCCCTTTGAAGCCTTAAGGAGGGCAGCAAGAGTAATGTCACTGCGACTGCACTGCTGACGTCACTGTGTTCACTCTCTAGACGTGAGATCTCTCATTTACGAGCGGGCAGCATCTTAGAGGGATGAATGTTTCAGTTTCCCTCTATAAAGGAATGTTCCATAATAAACTTAATTCCTAATTCTTAATACTATGTGACACAGGGGGAGCATTTTAATGTGTGAGTCAGAGGAGGAAGAACCCTCAGTACAATGAAACCTATCCTCCATGGTCATGACCGGACACATGTAATCGGTTGTCTAACCTCATATACTATGCCTTACCTAGGAGACCTCGGTAGATAACAATCAGGTAGACTTACCCAAAAGGAAGCATATGTTCAAATCTAGAGACAGTTAGTGAACTTTTCCTAAAAACAGGGTATTTACAAGAGTGCCTTAGCTAGTGTAAATGCGAATGAGCAACACATATTTTCAAATTGCAAGTGTGCCGGATGGGAAGAGAATTGTGTTTGGACCATCAAAGTGGGTATACAAAACATGTCCTTATGTTGGGTACATATATAGAACACTACTTTAATATGTTAGGCCTTACACTGTCAAGAACTTGCAGTTACAAGGCCCCTTTATATTATATATAATTTATATATACACTTATATTTGTCACATGCATGTACATATAAGTACTGGTCTGGTTCAGTTTTAGGGGACAAAGAGATCCCAAAATGAAAATTCTCTTAGTAATTAAATTAAAATTAAATAAATGGTAGGTTCAAGAATAAGTGAATACTTTTCAAATGACTTAATTGTGGCATTACTTTCTTCACGAGAGGGTACCATGGAATGTCGTAGTTCAGTCCCTCAATGTGTGTTCGTAGTCTGAAGATCCACCTCCGTTCCTTCTCAAGCAGTCTTTCTTTGGTCATACATGCCAATAGACCCGATTCAGAAGAAAGAGTCACAATTTTTTGAGCCAAAAGCGGCTTCATTTTGGCAGTCTCTTGTCTAAAATTGCCTCTTCTTTAATAGAAGTCAATGGGGGAAATACATTTTCCCAATTATTTTTTTTAATCTATCACTTTTGTCTTCTAAAACGCCGGAATGCATGCTTGGTGTTCTTGTTCCCATACACTGTTTCCAGCATCACCTATTGCATGTTGTAGTGCATTGATGCTATGTGCTCTGGGGCCTTTGTGCTTCTGGGAAGTCTCTAAACAGGAACCACATGATATGAGGGGAGGTGTCAAGTTGTGGTTCTGGGAAGTATAACATAAAGGGATATGTGGGAAAGGACATGTCATAGAAATGGGTGACGTGATAGGACCTGGGTGCTCATTTGAAAGTCACAACCAATCTTGGAAAAACTGGTCTCTCGAACGTGGTGCTCTTGAATGGGAAGATTCACCCAACTCCAATGAAGGATTGGCATCAAAACATATGAATTTCAAGGCACACGCTAGTCAGTACACAAAGCATTACAATATAAAGTCATAAGGAGAATGTTTTTTCGTTGGTGGTTTATTTTCCACCAGATTGGTCTTTTCTTTTAGCCTTCTTTCTTAGCCTTTAGGTAACACGTGTTTCTTCTTTTTAGGGTGTATCCCTACGACTTCATCAAGGCTAAAAGTAACAGAGAACAGCTACCATTGTAATATTACATGTAATCATTGCATGTAATTATATCACCCATCTCTTGGTGATATTCGTGTATAATCTTGAAACATTGCGTAATATATAAGTGGAAACCCATACACAATTTATAAGCAAAGTTAATACCACGATAATCAACATAGATATTATCTCCATAATAAAATAAACATTATATATACCATACCAACTTTATCCACTTATTCACAGTGATACAACAGGCCATGAAGTAGGCACAGAGTATTATCACAACATCACGTGTCATACGCAATTTAATATTCATCAATATGGTGGGTGTTAGACCTGGCATCTTTTGGTGTGTTTTCCCTGTCTTTTTGCCTTCTGACCTCCTGTTTTTATGGGATGCTGGACCCTGATTCTGCTAGTTTATTATCTCTGTGCACTTTCCCACTGCTGATCAGTGCTAAAGTGCCAGTGCTCCCTATGTAAATTGTATTAGTGTTTGGTTTATCCACGATTGGCATATTTGATTTACTAGTAAGTACCTGGTAAAGAGCACCAGGCCGGCCTGAACTGTTGGATTTTTTGTTCACGATGCCGTGATAGCCCCAGACGAGCTATTAATTTCAAGAAACTGTATTTTTAAATAGTTCTTGCTAAATTAATATCTGTATTAATGTATATTGGATTTTTCTCATTTTGGTCTTGTTTTACATAAATAAATATTGGCTATTTTTCTAAAACTGGTGTGGTGTCCTTTTGTAGTGTTTTTACAGCATTACTGTGTGATATGTGCAAATGCTTTACAATTTGCTTCTGAGATAAGCCTGACTGCACGTGCCATGCTACCAAGGGGTTGAGCAGGGGTTATATGAGCTGGGTATCTCCCTTATCCTGACTAGAGTGAGGGTCCCTACTTGGACAGGGTACAAACCGACTGCCAACCAGGGACCCCATTTCTAACAGTGGGGGTATACATAAAACCAAATCATCCCAAACTAATCCTACTGAAGCGTGGCAATACGTAATTGCAAACCCATAAAAAAAGTTTTTTTAAAGTGCAGCAGCCTATGCCAATGAACTTCCTGAAAAAAGAGTAAAGTCAGTCACAATAATGATACTAAGTGTCCACCATTTATATCCCCTATACACTCAGTAGATTTCCTACCGTATTTCCAGTTTAAATTCCTACCCAGAATAACCACTTTCAAACATGCATAGTTTCAATCTAGATATATAAGCAAATCAATTAGAGACAAACCCCATTGTATTTGCTTTTAGTCCATGACCCAGTAAGCCACGTCGCTAAAATAGCAATCCACTCACAAATATCTTGTATTTTTGCTAAGCATCAGTGGAACAGACTCTTCCATCCAATCCTGTTCCAGATATTAATGCATTAAAGCTCCTCACATGATGGGGACTTTCCTCCCTGCAACACAATGTATATGATGCAAAGACTACAATTATTAGTGTAAGATTACTTGGCCCCTTACACCCCGAATTAGTATTGTGACTAAGTTTGTAATATATATTATAGTGCGTAAGTGCGATTAGTTTTATATCGGAAGCACTAGAAGAGCCTTATAATAGAGAATAAGTGAACATATAAGGGCATTAAAACAGGGAGATGAGAGATAGCCATTAGCAGTTCACGCCAGCGACTGTACCACACAGGGGCCTCAAGGCTACCACAGGTCTTACTACCTCGATAAAATACCATGGAGCGGAAAAGAGACCAAAGGGAAGACAATAGAACTGATACAGCACTCCTCTCCACCTGCAGCGGAGGTATTTCTGTGCACTCTCTGCCACAGGGATCGTAAAATAAGCATCTTTGAGGTCTAGTTACATTAGCCAGTCCCCTTGCTGTAAAACATCTCATAACATGAGTATCCCTTCCTTTTTGAAGTGATGGTACACCAGATAGTTCTTTAATTCTTGTAGGTTTATAACGGGATGCCATCCCTTATACTTGTTTTCACCAGGAAAATTGTGCTTATAAAAATCTCTGGAATCTGCAACCTCTATTATTTCCCCTTTCTGTAACATCTGAAAAACCTCCATTTATGCATAATGATAGCCTCCGGTCTTGTAATTAAATTGAGAACCTGCCACATTTGTAATTCCCTGCCTCCAAAGTGACGCAGCACCCAGTGACTATGTCTGACCTTCCTGCCTGTGCCTTACAGATAATTGCAGTTGAATTTTTCAGACCATTAGGAAACAAACATCATCTCATGGTAATCATTGGTGAATATTCTTGTTGGAAACACTGCCCTTAACAACTCATGATAAAGTCATAGAAAGACTTGATGACATATTTGCAACCTGGGGTATCCCAGAGATTCTCAAATCCAACAATAGTCCATTCTTCAACAGCAAAGAGTTCAAAGAGTTTCTTGTACAGCTCAACGTCAAAGACCAAAAGAGTACACCCTCTGGCCCCAGCCAATGGTGTAGTCGAAAGAGTTATGGACACCGACAAAAGGTAATTCAACAAGCAAATATGGAAGGAATCGATCTGAGCCAAGCTATGTGCCAGGCCCTCTGGGCCTATCGATCGACTCTTCATTCCACTACGGGTGAGAGGCCAGCTACCTTGCTGTTTGGGAAAGCCATCAGAACAAAACCTCCTCAATCGACATCTGATCAATCAGTGAACGACAAACTTTGTGCCACCGACGCTACTCATAGGAGCAAGATGAAAGCATATGCTGATTGGTGATGGCACTCACAGGAAACAGTCTTTGATACAGGAGACTGGGTAATGGTAAAGCAGACACAGAAGTGAAAAACAGACACCCCTTTCGCCAGTGGCCCTTTACAGGTGGTGGCATGCAAAGGACACATGGTGACAGCACATCGTCCTGAAAAGTCCATCACTCAGGCCACATCACACTTTAAACATCTACCTCGACACTTACCAGCTCCTGCAACTACGCTGGAGGCGACCACACCCACAGGTCTGGCTCCTCAGCCTGTACCACCGTTGCTGAATATGGGTGGGGCTCAATCACCCGAGCCAGCCGACCCCTTCAAGCTACTCAACGGCTGATTAAGAAGATGTGATTTCTAATGATGCCTGTCAACTTTTTATTTAACAAAGTTGGAGATGTGTATTGATGCTATGCGCTTTGGTACCCTTGTGGTTCTGGGAAGACTCTAAACAGGGACCACGTAATATGTGGGAGGTGTCAGGGTGTGGTTCTGGGACGTATAACATAATGGGATCTGTGTATGGATGTTGGAGAATAAAGACATGTTCAACTGTGCTAGCACAGGTGTATTAATACAAAAGTTTTAATAAGTGATCATGTATTCTGAATAAGGGGCTGTGTAGAAAATATAATAACGTAGAAAAATAATGCACACATTTGAAAATGTGATTACGAAGAGTGGCCGCCAATGTTCACAAAGTGTACTTACTAGTGGAATTAATATAGGGAAATGTTGAATATATGTTTGACTAATTGTAATAATATGTCATATTAAGGGTTATGCATTATGCTCTAGTTTTATTAATTGTAGGCCTTAACTTAGCGAGTGCCTTGGCCTACTTGCCAGGCCTCATGTCAAAGCTGTATTTCTCAGCATTTAATAAATGGCTGTCCTAGAGAGTTGAACTGTGATTTCATTTTGCATTGTTTAAATGTGCTCATAACCACAGCTTTCTCATGAGGACTGACTGCTAGAAGATGCTGTTCTTGTTAATGTAACATTTTGTGTGTAATGCATGTGAGACTGACTTTCTCAGGAGAAGAACAATGGAGATACGGACTGGAGTGGAAGGTGCAACAATATTGTTACCTGACAAGTTTTAGTTTTATTGGACAAAGTTTGAACATGCGATTAACTGACCAATAGGTCACTATTGGTCAGTTAATCGCATGTCCCCATTTGGGAAATAGTTTTAGTGAATTTAACTTAATAAGAATGCACCGAGAGGGGAGAGCTTTTTCTTGCCCATTTTGTGTCTTGACAAGAGACGTGCGTCACTTTACTGCTTAAAGGCCTTGCGTTTTCTGAACTTTGGTGCTGAATCCGGATGCCTTGCTGATCGTCTGATGTCCTGAGGACGAAGACTGATTCTGCTTGCTGATCCACATTGAGGATAGGTATTATGAATTGGGCTGTTCATTATTATGCATATTTGCTTTTCTTTTCTAGGTACCAAATGCACTATTTTGATAGAGCCATAGTCAGATGTTTTCAAAATTTGTGTTACTAAGTTGTTTTGCATGAAGCCCAAAATGCTGATGCTAATCTGATGTTAGTTAAAGAACCTCACTAATGGAATTGTGCTAAGAGGGAATAATGCTTGATGAATTTCTCTGCTGAATTTGAACATATGTAACTTCTTTGACGCAGTTGACTTTGTTATTAATTTGCACCATAACCTTAGAATGTGTTGTAGTTCGAACTTTGATTAGATTACGTTTCTTCCGCCACTTTGGACAGCCAGTATTATTTTTGGATGTGTTTCATTTGATTTTTTAGATTAATCTACATGACCTTCGCAACTTTTAATATAGGGAAATAAATATTCTAACTTTTACTAAAAGGTGTGGTTATTCATGACTGAAAGGTCATGGTGCGTGATACTTACTGACTCCATTGATTATTGATCTTATTGTTGGTGATTATTGATATTGTGTATTGATTATGTACTGAAGCTATGGTAAGAACATCTTAATTGTGAGTCAAAAGGTTCATCGACCTATTTGCGTCCCATGGTAAGTTTACTTATTAAGGTCAGACGCGCTAACAACTTCAGTTGTCTGGCGTAATCTATTTGCATGATCCTGGGCTGGGAAAGACACAATGGCCCTCATTACAACCCTGGCGGTTGGTGATAAAGCGGCGGTAACACCGCCAATAGGCCAGCGGTAAAAAAAATGGGATCATGACCATGGCGGAAACCGCCAACACAGACAGCCACTTTAACTCACAGACCGCCACGGCGGTAGCAACTAACACTGCCGCGGTCACAGCCAACAGACAGGAGGAAGACAATGTCCCGCCCACCCCATTACAGCCCACTAATCCGCCAGCTTTTCCGAGGGGGTACCAACGCCATCAAAAGCACAGTGAAAACAGTGTTTGGAAGGGAAACCACTCACCTCTCGACACTCAACGAAGAACCAGGATGCCATGGAGCCCGAGTTACAGGTCCTGCCTATGATGGTCTACCTCGTCATATACGAGGAATATCAAAGGTGGCGCCGACGACCACGATGAGTACTGCACATAGCTCACAGGGGAGGGTGGAAGGAAAAAGAGAGTGACACACACACGCAACACCCCCATCCCCACCCTCACCCACAACACCATACACACAAACTCATGCAACAACATTACATTTACACCCCGTAACTCCCTGAAAGAATACAAGTACAAAAGGAATAGAGTCCAATCAGTGATATATTAGAAATAGGCAGATATACGTAACAAATATAAAAACAGTATTTACAAATATTTACAATATGTACAGAAGGCCATACATTGTCCTTTGAAAATGTCCGTGGGCCACTGGGCCAAAAATCATGGGCCAAGCTCACACTTGATTCCTGCCTCAATACGGAGAGAACACTGCAGTGGCATCAGGTCGTAAGCACACAGGCACCTCAGGGGGATGGGTTAGAGGGGGCACCTCAGCCGGAAGATGGAATAACACCACTGCTCCTCGAGGGGGCTCCATTCCCACAGCGATGTCCTGGGGAGTGCAAAGCCACAGTCTTTCAAGTTTCTCAAGTGGGTGGGGTGCCCACTGCTTAGTCCTGGGGAGTGCAAAGCCACAGTCTCTCAAGTGGGTGGTTTGCCCATTGCTTGGTCCTGGGGAGTGCAAAGCCACAGTCTCTCAAGTGGGTGGGGTGCCCACTGCTTGGTCCTGGGGAGTGCAAAGCCACAGTTTCTCAAGTGGGTGGTTTGCCCACTGCTTGGTCCTGGGGAGTGCAAAGCCACAGTCTCTCAAGTGGATGGCTTCTCCACTGGTTCTGGATGGGGCTTTGTGCCCAGTTTGCTTCATCCTGCCAAGGATAGGGTGAGTGGATGCATATCTCCACTGGTTCTGGAGGGGGCTTTATGCCCTGTGTGCTTCATCCTGCCAAGGATAGGGTGAGTGGATGCATATCTCCACTAGTTCTGGAGGGAGCTTTGTGCCCAGTGTGCTTCATCCTGCCAAGGATAGGGTGAGTGGATGCATATCTCCACTGGTTCTGGAGGGGGCTTTGTGCCCAGTGATGCAGCACTTGGGGTGTGGCAGTTCACATTCCCTCACCTGGGTGTCTGAGGCACGAGATTTGCAGGGACGAGGTAGCATGATATTCCATGGAGGCAGGGCCAGACTCCATCCTGCAGTGACTAAGGCTGCAAACTGGTGGTAGTGCTAGTGCTGGTGGGGGTGCTGCCAGTGGTGGTGGGAGGCTCCAGCCCGTCTCCTGTAGCCTCAGACGGCTGCTCACTGGGGATGCTGCTGCTGACAGTAGTGGTCCTACTGTCAGTGGTGCAGGTGGCGGTGCTTGTGGTGGTGCTTGCGGAGGGGATGCTGGCAGTGCTGGCCGTGGTGCAGGTGCCGGTGCTGCCAGTGGTGGAGGGAGGCACCAGCCCGTCTCCTGCAGCCTCGGACGGCTGCTCACTGGGGATGCTGCTGCTGACAGTAGTGGTGGCTACGTCGGTGCAGGTGGTGGTGCTTCCAGCGGGGATGCTGGCGGTGCTGGCCGCGGTACAGGTGGCGGGGCTGTCGGTTCTGATGGTGGCCACCAGGCCCTCACCTGAAGCTTCCGAGGCCTGAAGTGCCTTGGCTTGGCTTTTCTGCACCTTTCTCACCTTGGCAGATGCTGCTGGGACCTTGGCTCTGGCAGCTGGAGTTTTGGAGGAGGCCTTGCTGGGTTGGGTCGTGCTCCTTGCCCTTGCTGCATGCTGTCCCGTTCTTCACCTTAGCATGTGGCGGAATGGTTTGGTCCTTTGCAGGGGTCGGTGGCACACTGGCTGGCCTGATGGGTCCCCCCTTTGATCCTCTGGGAGCTGCAGGTACCACAGCGGATGCCAACTTGGTGGCTGAGGTGCTGGCCTGGGTTCTCGACACCCTGGCCCGAGCGGAAGGACGGGGGAGGGGTATGGAACAGGTCAATGTTTGCCAGGAAAAGTTTTTTAGATACACTGGGACGGGAAGATGGAGAGGGTATGGGAGTGGAGGAAGAGGGAGTGGCTGTAGGAGTGTCTGTCTGCTGAGTTTGGTTGAATGTGCATGGGCTGGATGCTGTTGTGAGGTGGATGGCTGTTGGGTGGATGGGTGCTTGCGTTTGTGTACTTTGGGAGGAGGGGTCACAGACACACTGGGAGAGAACACAGGGGACGTATGCATGGTTGTGGGGGTGGTGACTACTAGTGAGGGGTGTGTTGTGATGGGCATGCTGGTGATGGAGGTAGTGGATGAAGATGTAGTGCATGCAGGTGTGAGTGGAGATGCTACTGGGAGGGAGGTGGACGAAGAGGAGGGGGACACAGTGGAGGCAGTGGATGTTGGTGTGTTTGCATGGGTATGGTGCTTGTGTGAGTGCCTGTGAGATGAAGTGTGGTGCTCATGTTTGCCTGAGCCACTTTTGTGTGGTGATTTGGGTGAATGCTGGTCTGAAGGTGTGCTTGGGATAGGCTGAGGTTGAGGGGATTGGGTCTGGGTAGGGGAAGTTGGTGGGGGAGGCTAGACACAGGGCAAGGGCTGCCATCAGTGCTGAGGCCAGAGCCTGAAATGCTCTCTGTTGGGCACGCCAGAGTGAATGACCTCCAGGTATGCATTTGTTTGTTGCAAATGCCTCTTGACACCCTGGATGGCATTCAGTGTGGTTGACTGCCCAACAGTGCGGGATCTCAGGTGGTCAATAGCCTCCTCACTGAGGGCAGCAGGGCTGACTGGGGCCGGGCCTAAGGTGCCTGGGGCAAAGTAGATGCCCACCCTCCTGGGTGAGCGGGCACGGGAAACACGCAGAGGGGCTGCTGGGAGGGCGGTGCTGGTAGGGTGGGTGGCGGCTGTACCTGTTGTTGGGGTGGGCACGGAGGTGTCCGCCGCCGCCAGGGAGCTTCCATCAGAGGAGGAGTCGCTGTCTGTGGTCTCCCCTGCTGTCCCCGTCATGGTGCTCCCCTTGCACTCTGTCCCACTGGTGCCCTCACCCTCGGTGGATTCGGCCTCCAGGCCCATGTGGGATGCAGCTCCCTCGGTCGCCGGTGCCTCTGCTCCTCCGCCAGATGATGCTAATGCACATAAGGACAAGGTGACAAAACAAAAAGGGGGGGGGGAGAGACAGAGGAAACACTTGGTCAATGCCAGCAACACCACTACTGTTGGCGTACACAACACACAGGGAGGAGCCCTATGCACTAGGCCATGCCCAACCATTTACTAAGACAGTCACCAGCCCATGGGGTGCAACGCCTAACGCCATCATCTGCACACCAGAAACCCACAGGACCCTGCCCAGTAGTTGATGCCCACTTACACTATTGGGGTAGGAGTGCTCCAGAGCCTGCCCGACAAGGGACCTACCCTGCCATGTCGGCCCTGGCCTAGAGGCATCCACAGCCCACATCCCCCACCCACGTACCTCCTAACGCGCGCAAAGTCAGGTTTCAGATTCTGTATTCACCCCCTTGTGGCTGCTGTGATGCCTTCAAATGCCCATCCAACTCCGGTAGGCCACCGCCAGGATGCGGAACATCATGGGGGTCATGGTGCGGCGGGCACCCCTTCCTTGTTGGGAGGTCAGCCCCAGCTGGGCCTGCGCCGTCTTCTTTGCCCAGTGGCGCAGGTCCCCCCATCTCTTACAGCAGTGGGTGCTCCGCCTGTCAAAGACCCCCAGGGTCTGCACCTCCTTGGCGATTGCACACCAAATACCCTTTTTCTGGTGGGCGCTGACCTGGTGGGAAAAGGCAGCAGAAAAGCTAATTATTCACCCGTCCGGACCGTCAGACTCATTGCCCACCAGATCCCACCCATCCTCTGATGCACATACATTGACCACCATACATGCTGCACTCAAGTCAGGATGCCTCTGCACCCCCCCACATGTGGCGTACACACACAGCAATCCATACATTCATGGCCCATGCATCACGCTCACAGTGTACTCACCTGTTTGTCTGGAGGACCGTGGAGTAACGTGTACTGGGGTAGGACCCCATCCACCAGTTTCTCCAACTCCTCCGCAGTGAAGGCAAGGGCCCTTTCCCCAGACACATGAGCCATGGTCGGTTCCAGACACACGTCACAGCAGCACTTGCAGTGTAGGTCCTCTCCTGTTGAAGGTCAGGTAGTAAGTGAATGAATATATAGAAAATGGCGGTGACGTCCGCGGCGGTGCGTACTGTCACCGCCGGCGTACATCGCCATTGGCTCCTGGAACCCATAGGGCCCAATGATAACCAATGCAATTTTGTGCTGCGGTCATCGACCGCCTACTGCGACAGCGCACAACTCGAGCGCAATTACCTCATTTCCACTGGTCCCTCCTCACAGGTCAGGCAGCCGCCATTTCAGGGGGGCACAGGGCATGGCACCTAACTGCGTCACAGCAGGCATTGGCTCATCAACTGACTCTCGAGTTTACATACTGTTTCTGTAAAGTAAACAAATCATCATTAGTGCAATAGATGTGTGAATATGACCCTCTGCTCACCGTTTTCTTCCATAGGCTTCAACCGCTGAGGCAGAATATGAAATGGCACATCCTCCGGTGTACAGACCCCTGGTGGACCTTGCGACTATGGAGAACAGACACATTATCATTGCCTACAGACTTGATCGTGCCACAATCCAAGAACTGTGTGCCCAATTGGAGCCAGAGCTGATGTCAGCTATCCGCCAGCACACAGGAATCCCCCCTCTAGTGCAGGTCCTGTCAGTGCTCCATTTCCTGGCAAGTGGTTCCTTCCAAACAACAGTGGCCATGGTATTAGGGATGTCTCAGCCAATGTTCGCTAACGTGTTGACCAGAGTGTTGTCTGCCCTGTTGAACCACATGCCCAGCTACATCGTGTTCCCCCAGTTGGAGGATTTGGTCACAGTGAAGGCTGACTTTCATGCCCAGGGACATATCCCCAACATCATTGGTATCATTGATGGTACACATGTGACATTTGTACCCCCCCCCGGAGAAATGAACAGGTTTACAGGAATAGAAAAAGCCTTCACTCTCTGAATGTGCAGATGGTGTGTTTGGCTGACCAGTACATCTCCCATGTGAATGCCAAATATCCTGGCTCTGTGCATGACGCCTTTATCTTAAGGTATAGCAGCATCCCATATGTGATGGGCCAACTCCAGAGGCACCGGGTGTGGCTAATAGGTGAGCCAAAGGTCCCCACCCCGTATGAATTCATGTATAGGTATGGGGTTGTCCCTAAGGGTGAGTGTGTGGTTAACAGGTATCCCTCGATATTTGTAGGTGGCTCTGGTTACCCCAACCTCTCATGGCTACTGACCCCAGTGAGGAATGCCAGGACAAGGGCAGAAGAACGTTACAATGAGGTACATGGACGTAGAAGGAGGATTATAGAAAGGACCTTCGGCCTCCTGAAGGCCAGGTTCAGGTGCCTCCCTCTGACAGGTGGATCCCTGTACTACTCACCCAAGAAGGTGTGCCAGATCATCATTGCATGTTGCATGTTGCACAACCTGGCTTTGAGGCGCCAGGTGCCTTTTCAGCAGGAGGATGTGCCTGGAGATGGTCTTGTGGCAGCGGTGGAGCCTGTGGACAGTGAGGAAGAGGCGGCAGAGGAAGAAGATGTGGACAACAGAACCAATATAATTCTGCAGTACTTCCAGTGACACACAGGTAAGACACTGTAACTCCATTGTACATTTCAGTTATCTGTTGGACATTGTACAAGGCAGCCTCTTTCTCTATGTCTATGGCCACTGACTGTTCCCTTTGGAATCTCTCTTTTCAGATCTCCGTGCCCCACTCTGCTGCCCACCAAAGGTCATCCTAAAGTATATTTCACTGTACATTTGAGTTGCAATGCTTTGATAATGTTGTACTAATACATTTGTGAATCATTTGACAGACTCCAGATTGGTATTTGTGCCAAGGGTGTTTATTCAGATGCTCATAAGTAGAGGGGGATGTGCAAGGGGCTGGGGTGATGGTGGAGGAAAGTCCGGGGTAGAGTCCAGTCTCTTGGTATCACAGGTGTGTTGTCCAATGGGGCATAGGAAGGGGAGTAATGGCAGTTCAAGGTGGACAGGGTGACAGAGTGGGACAAAACGGTGACAATCAGGAGAGTCTTATTTCCTGGCAGGGGTCTTGGCACTGTTCTCTGGCTTCTGCCTGGATCGCAGGGACCATTTGCAGGGCGGTTCTCCTTCTGCAGGGGGTGGGGTGCTGGTGGCCTGTTGTTCCTGTGGCGGGGCTTCCTGTCCGCTAGCGCCGGCGGAGGTGGAAGGCTGTTCCTCGGTTTGGCTAGTGTCAGGCGCCCGTTGTTGTGCCACTGCCTCCCTCATGGTCTTGCCCATGTCAGCCAGCACCCCTGCAATGGTGACCAGGATGGTGTATGTTTTTGTTAGGTCCTCCCTGATCCCCAGGTACTGTCACTCCTGCAGCCGCTGGGTCTCCTGCAACATGGCCAGTATCTGGCCCATGGTCTCCTGGGAATGGTGGTATGCTCTTAGGATGTTGGAGAGTGCCTCGTGGAGAGTCAGTTCCCTGGGCCTGTCCTCCCCCTGTCGCACAGCAGTCCTCCCAGCTTCCCTGTTGTCCTGTGCCTCTGTCCCTTGAACCGTGTGCCCACTGCCACTGACCCCAGGTCCCTGATCGTCCTGTGTTTGTGGGGTTGCCTGGGGTCCCTGTATTGGTGGACACACTGCTGATTGACATGTCCTGGGGACAGTGGCATGGGCCCGCTGGGTGGGTGCTGTGGTGGTATTTCCTGAGGGGGAGGCTCTGTGGTGGATTGGGACTGTGGCAGGGGAACCGCCTTTCCGGAGGTTCCGCATGGGCCAGGTTGGTCATCCTGATCCAGGCGTGCAGAGCTGCTTTCGTCAATGTGGGCCTCTTCAGGTGGGGGACTGGATGTGGCTGGCACCTCCTCTCCGGTGACGTGGAGTATGGGTCCTGTGGGAATGCAAATGCATTGTTAATGTGTCTGCGTGTGCCATCTAGTGCATGGGTGAGTTTCCCTGTATGATTGTGATTTCCCTGTCAGCTTGGCCTTGTGTGAGTGGTGATTTTGTGGGCTGGGTGAGTCTCTCTACTGTGAATGCTGTGGTGGTGGGTGTCCATGCAGGTCTGTGATGGGTGTCCATGCATTGTTGCATGCAGGGCTTGGTATTGGGATGGGTGGATTGTGTTAGTGGGGTATACTTGAGGTGGGGGAGTAATGGGGGTGATGGTAGGGGTAGGAGTTTGTGATGGCATGCAGGTAGGGTGGGGGGATAAAGTAGTTAAGATTTGACTTACAAGAATCCAGTCCTCCTGCTACTCCTGCAAGACCCTCAGGATGCATGATCACCAAGACTTGCTCCTCCCATGTTGTTAGTTGTGGGGGAGGAGGTGGGGGGCCCACCGCCAGTCCTCTGTACTGCTACCTGGTGTCTTGCTACCACGGAACGCACCTTCCCCCGTAGGTCATTCCACCTCTTCCTGATGTCATCCCTGGTTCTTGGGTGCTGTCCAACGGCGTTGACCCTGTCCACTATTTTCCGCCATAGCTCCATCTTCCTTGCAATTGACATCTGCTGCACCTGTGATCCGAATAGCTGTTGCTCTACCCGGATGATTTCCTCCACCATGACCCTTAGCTCCTCCTCAGAAAACCTGGGATGTCTTTGGGGTGCCATTGATGTGGTGCGAATGATATGTGTGAGGATATGTGGAATGATGTGTGGGGTGATGTGTTGGGGTGTATTCTGTGATGTGCGTGAATGGTGTATGGGTGATGGTGTTCTGTGGCTCTGATTGAGTGGGTGCTCCTTGTATCTCTCTGCTTTATATCTATTTTTTTGCTGTAAGGGGTTGTGGGTAATGTGGGTGCGTGTTTTATATTGGATTGGGTGTGTGGGTGTGGTGTATGTGTGTCAGGTGTGTGTGGTTTGAATTGTCCAATGTGGTGTAGTTTTGTAAGAGTGTGTGTATTTTGAGCGTGTCGGTGTGTACTACCAATGGTTTACCATGGTTGAAAGACCGCTGCGGTGATTCATGGGTTGCAATACTGTGGGCGTATTCCTCTTGGCGTAACGGTGTGGGTTCTGCTATCGCCAGTTTATCACTGACCTTTGGTGTGGCAGACTTGTGTGGGTGTCTGTATAGTGGTGGAATTCTCAGTGTGGGTCATAATACACGTGGCGGAATACCGCCGTGGGCACGGTATGTTGGTGGCCGTCAGCACGGCGGTAGGCAGCATTACCGCCACGGTTGTAATGAGGGCCATTATCTGGTGTATTTAGATTCCATAAATTGAGTGGATAACTTCATAGTGGTTGTTTGCGCAGGCCCCAAAGACCTGCGGCCTATGTATCGGCCTATCATTGCAGCGTCCCAGACCCACCACAAAGAAAAGTATGTGACACAGGTATAGTTCTGTAGACGGGTCCCGGAGGACCCGACACACTCACCTCGAGTCCGCCATCTTTCGGCCGAATCCACGGAAACGACGCAGCGTTCCCCTGGCAACGGGGAAACGCCACGTCGTCACAGCATCGAGGACTTCCGGTTTCGCGGATTAAAAAGGGAGACAGATCCGGAGAGGGCGCGCGTCGGAGCCCAAGGAGGAGAAGAGTGGAGAGCGACACGAGTGCGTAGCGGAGAGGAGGCGAGCGGAAGGGAAATCCCGGCCGGGGAGAAGAGGACGAACCGGTTAACCACCCCGACGAAGAACCAGGAAGAGACGCCCAGTGGAACCACCGAAGCGCGAGAGCGGAAAAAGGAAGAGACACCGGAGAAACGAGAAAGCCGCCACGACCCAGGAGGGTCGTGGCTTCACAAGGTACGGTCCCTCCTAGGGACGGGAGGGTCACGGGGAAGGTCGGTTACGGGGAAAGGCACCGGGGAAGTGGGAGGAAGGACGGGGAGGGTGAACAAGGGACAAGGGAAGGGGCAAGAAGGGAAATAGGCACAGTGTGGACCCCCGCAACCCTAAACCCCCACCCTGATCACCCCTTCACGAACTTGCCCGCATGTTGCCTTAAACCCTCACGAGCACCGTACCCCACCCACTATCCCAGAAGTACTTACCGATTCTTTATTTTGTTTCTTTCATTTCGGTCGGGGTCCGGGAGAGACGTCCATCCTACACAGACCGAAGGCGACCGCGAAACCGAGGAAAACCCTAGAAGAAAAGAAAGAAGTCAAGGGAAACAGAAACCCAGAGACTTAGACCCTTAGCCCTACCGTTAAAAGAAATAGGCTGTGACTAAACAGAAAATAAAAACTTAAAAACTTAAATTAATCCACTCTTTTGACTCTCTCTGATCCGCTCGTAACGCAGCCCACCACAGTGGTGTCAGAAGTGGGATCACCCCTTCTCAGGTGGGCTTACGAGCATTTCATCATGAGCGAAGCCCCTTCCCTGGAGGACATAATTAAACAACTCGCAGAAGGGCAGAGACATCTGCAGTTGGTGTGGGAAGCACACCAACGCGAAGCCAAGGAAGACCGGGAGGCCTTACAATCCGCGTTAAAAAGTCAGGCTACAATACTAGCCAATAATCAACTAGTACATGAGACTGCAATTCAGAATCTAACCAATACAATCGCGGCTAGTAAGGTACACCCAAACGTTCCCAGTTCGGTCCTCCAAAAATACCAGGAAGGGGAAGACCCAGATTCATTTTTTACGAATTTCGAGAGGGTAGCCTCATCTGCTCAATGGCCAGAGGAACGCTGGGGTCAGTACGTGGCCCCCTTGCTTACGGGACTCCTGCAGGCTGCCTACCAATCAGCCAATCCTGATGGTACGACCTCCTATCAAGAGATTAAAAAAAGTATCCTGGGGCGGGTTGGACATGATACGGAATATTATCGTTTACGATTTAGAAAAATAAAATGGAGCGCGAACGAGGACCCTCGCTCCTTCTATTTTAGGGTGAAAGACCTAGCTCAAAAATGGTTGGGTCCCATAGGGACAACTCGGGAGGATGTCATTAAGACAATTACTTTAGAACAGTATTTGGATTCCCTACCCCTTAACACCAAGAACTGGATCCGACAACACCCAAACATGAACACTGAGGTTGCTATTGACTTGGCTTGTGCTTTCCATCGCTCCACAGAAAGTAAACCCGTCACCCCGAGACCTTTCCAAAAAAACCCCATCCCTCCACTAAAACCAACTCCCAGGTATTTTCCCGAGGAAACGCGGTTCCCTATACCCGCAGAACATCACCCTATGCAGTCCCCACAGTGTTTCCACTGTGGTGAGTGGGGCCACATTGCCAGAATATGTCCCAGGAAATCCGAAGGACCGGAGCCTATGGAAATTGGGGTCACACGACGTAGAGTATTGTGTACAGGGAAGGGGAATGAGAAATTTAGATACCTGGTCACCATAAATGGACGGGTCATTTCAGCTCTAATCGATTCAGGATGTGGACAATCGGTAATCAGGAAGGATATAATCCCTCTGGGTACTTCGGTCACCAACCGCTGGGTACCCATATGCTGTATACATGGAGACAAGGGAACTTATCCCCTCACCACGGTTAAAATAGAATGGGGCCCCTTTCGGGATATGCTGTCGATAGGGGTTATGGAGCAACTAATCGAGGACTGTATTATCGGGACTGATTATAGTCGGTTCTACGACCTATTAGATCAAGTTCGTAAGCCTGCTGGGACTCCCGAGTGGTGGACCGAAGCCCCTTTTTCCCATGTCCCTATAGAAGTACCTCCATACCGAAAGAAACTTACGCGAAAGGAAAAGAGACGGGAAAAAAGACAATATCAGGAAACCCAAAAGGCGAAGGAGGTTCCTACATTAGTAGCAGAGATTAGTAGCCGACCCATCTCTTTCCAAACGAGCCAGAGAGAAGATCCTACCCTTTCCCATGCTTGGAACTCGGCCAGAACAGAGATTACTAATGAGGTGGGTCCTTATTTTCTTATCAAGAAACACCTCCTATACCGGGTAACTAGGACGGGTAAAGGGGATATCAAACAACAGTTAGTTGTTCCCGGACCATTTAGAGCTCACGTACTGTTTTTAGCCCACAATCAACCTGGGGGTGGTCACTTTGGTCGGGAGAAAACAGAAGAATACCTGATGCGAAAATTCTATTGGCCAGGAATATATGCTCAGATACGCAGATATTGTTCCCAATGTCCTAGATGCCAATTAACTGAACCAGGGATGCCCCGGAAAGCACCGTTATACCCCTTACCCATTATTGATATCCCCTTCAAACGGGTCGGCATGGACCTGGTGGGACCCCTCCTTCCCTCTTCTAAAGGTCATACCTACATATTAGTCATAGTTGACTATGCGACCAGATACCCAGAGGCCATACCCCTCGCCAGTATGACCACCAAAACCATAGCCCAAGCCATGATAACCGTATTTTCCCGCATAGGTTTTCCCCAGGAAATATTGACGGATGAAGGCACCCCCTTTATGTCTAGACTCATGAAGCAAATATGTCAGTTATTAGGGATTACCCAGCTACGCACCTCAGTCTATCACGCACAGACAGATGGACTGGTAGAACGGTATAATCGCACAATAAAGACACTGTTAAGGAAAACTGTAGATGAATCCGGTCGCAACTGGGATCAGAAGCTTCCCTTAGTTCTATATGCTATACGGACCCACGAACAGTCCTCTACGGGACATAGCCCCTTTGAATTGGTTTTTGGAAGGCAACCTCGCAGCCTTCTGGATATGGCTGCAGAAACCTGGGAGGAAGAACAGGAAGAAGGGAAACCCCTGATGGATTATGTCCATCAGCTCAGAGGGCAGTTACAAACCCTCTGGGAAGACGTTCATAGCCACCTAATCATGGCTCAAAAACAGCAAAAGGCCTACTATGATAAGGGAAGCAAAATTCGTTCCTTCCTCCCTAATGAACAGGTCCTTATTATGCGACCTACATCTGACCATAAGTTGATCGCCAAATGGCAAGGGCCCTATAGGGTTATTAAATCAGTCTCCCCGGTCACTTATCTATTAGAGATAAGCACCCACTCAAGAAAAACACAAATTTACCACATAAATCTGTTAAAACAATGGAAATCGACAGAAGAGACTACCGACCAGACGGATATTGGGTATTCGGTCTCTTATGCCCAAGAACGAGAACTGGAGTTATGCCCTATGAGAGAAACCCCTCCTGAAGAAAAACCCAATATTAACAGAAAGCTAACTGATGCTAAAAAAAACCAACTAGATACCCTAATCGAGCAACATCCCCAATTTTTCTCCAAAACACCGGGAAAAACTACATTAACCTACCATCACATTAACACACCTCTAGGACAAGTAGTGCGTCTTCGTCCATATCGCATCCCCGAAGCCCGAAAGCCTGTCATTGAAGCCGAAATCGAAGCAATGTTAGCCTTAGGGGTCATTGAACCCTCTAATAGTCCTTGGAATTCCCCCGTAGTGTTGGTTCCTAAACCGGACGGATCGATAAGATTTTGCATTGATTTTCGCAAACTGAATGAGATTTCCCTTTTTGACACCTACCCCATTCCAAGGGTGGATGACATCTTAGAAAAGTTAGTCAAGGCTCGTTATTTGTCCACCCTGGACTTAACCAAGGGGTATTGGCAGATTCCCCTCTATCCCGAAGCTAAGGAAAAGACGGCCTTTTCAACCCCTTCCGGTCTTTACCAATTTACGGTTTTACCTTTTGGTCTTCACGGCGCTCCCGCGACCTTCCAGCGTTTGATGGATCAAATCTTAAAACCATTCCAAACTTTCTCAGCTGCCTACCTCGATGACATAGTCATTTTTAGCGAAACCTGGCAAGAACACTTAGTCCATCTGGATACAATCTTTTCCACCTTAACGGAAGCCGGTTTAACTGCCAACCCTAAGAAGTGTTTACTGGGAAACACTGAAATTTCCTATTTGGGGTATGTCATAGGAAATGGCACCCTACAACCCCAACAAAACAAAGTTGAGGCTATATTACGAACGGCTGAACCTAAAACAAAGAAAGATCTACGGTCGTTCCTAGGTTTAGTAGGATACTACCGCCGGTTTATCCCCAATTATTCCACCATAGCTGCCCCTCTGACTGACCTCCTGACCAAACAAAACCCCACCAGATTGGCCCCATTCACCGATTTCCAACAACGTAGCTTTGAACGCTTGAAACGGTCTCTTGTCACAGACCCAATACTAAAATGCCCGGATTTCTTAAACACTTTCCACCTATATACGGATGCATCGGACGTAGGCCTGGGAGCCGTACTCACTCAGCCCGATGAGGAGGGGTTTGACCACCCAGTGGTTTTTCTAAGTAGGAAATTATTTCCGCGTGAGACCCATTACCCCACGATTGAAAAAGAATGTCTCGCCATTAAATGGGCCATAGACTCCTTGCAATATTATCTCTTAGGGAGGTCCTTCGTTTTATTCACTGACCATGCCCCCCTCACCTGGCTTGCTGCTCACAAAGACTCCAACTCCAGAATCTTGAGATGGTTCTTAGAACTGCAACCCTTTACATTCCAGGTTCGCCATATCCCTGGTTCCCTACAAGGCCCTGCCGACTACCTCTCCCGGTTCCCTCCGTCATCGGATCTCGAACAGCCCCGATCTAGGGTAGGGGATTGTAGACGGGTCCCGGAGGACCCGACACACTCACCTCGAGTCCGCCATCTTTCGGCCGAATCCACGGAAACGACGCAGCGTTCCCCTGGCAACGGGGAAACGCCACGTCGTCACAGCATCGAGGACTTCCGGTTTCGCGGATTAAAAAGGGAGACAGATCCGGAGAGGGCGCGCGTCGGAGCCCAAGGAGGAGAAGAGTGGAGAGCGACACGAGTGCGTAGCGGAGAGGAGGCAAGCGGAAGGGAAATCCCGGCCGGGGAGAAGAGGACGAACCGGTTAACCACCCCGACGAAGAACCAGGAAGAGACGCCCAGAGGAACCACCGAAGCGCGAGAGCGGGAAAAGGAAGAGACACCGGAGAAACGAGAAAGCCGCCACGACCCAGGAGGGTCGTGGCTTCACAAGGTACGGTCCCTCCTAGGGACGGGAGGGTCACGGGGAAGGTCGGTTACGGGGAAAGGCACCGGGGAAGTGGGAGGAAGGACGGGGAGGGTGAACGAGGGACAAGGGAAGGGGCAAGAAGGGAAATAGGCACAGTGTGGACCCCCGCAACCCTAAACCCCCACCCTGATCACCCCTTCACGAACTTGCCCGCATGTTGCCTTAAACCCTCACGAGCACCGTACCCCACCCACTATCCCAGAAGTACTTACCGATTCTTTATTTTGTTTCTTTCATTTCGGTCGGGGTCCGGGAGAGACGTCCATCCTACACAGACCGAAGGCGACCGCGAAACCGAGGAAAACCCTAGAAGAAAAGAAAGAAGTCAAGGGAAACAGAAACCCAGAGACTTAGACCCTTAGCCCTACCGTTAAAAGAAATAGGCTGTGACTAAACAGAAAATAAAAACTTAAAAACTTAAATTAATCCACTCTTTTGACTCTCTCTGATCCGCTCGTAACGCAGCCCACCACAAGTTCTTTACTGGACAAGTAGGTCAGGCCCCTGGGCCTTTTTTTTACCTTGCCCTGCACGTAACGGCCAAAACCATTACCATCATCATGTTCTGAGTATCCCACAAACACCCCTCCCTTACTTAGCATGTTGGGACCACCCACATCCCAACATAACAGTGGTTGCTGTCCACAACAAATATTTCTCTGTACTAATTGATCCTAGTTTTCACTGGACTCGATGTCATTCCTGTATAGCGAAATGCACAAGGACAGGTGATTACGTACACACAATTCTCTGGGTAAAGTACTGTTTAGATTGCCTCAATGTATCAATAAATGCAATGCATGTCAGTTTAACAAGCGCATCTATTTCTTTCACATTGGAAACGTAGATCAGGAAAACGTTTTACTGAAAAGAACGCTGGCTTTTTGTGTGGTCGTGCAACGATAGGTGTTGGTAAGAAGCTACCAGCCTTTTTAAAGTGCGGATATCGCATGAGGAATGTCTTAAGCGTGTGTGAAAAAAGTGCTAGTCACATTTGTTTGGATTGCACAAGTGAAAAAACCTGGAGCGTATCACTGGTAGCGGCAGTGCTGCTGGGCGTACTGGGTTGACACCTTTTGAAACATATTCGGTGGTGGAGTCATTATTAATCATATGTGACAATTCAGAAAGACAAGTCTGATAGGAAGGGAAAGAGATTAAATGCGTCAACATCCATCCCAAATAGGAGGTATCGATGCCTTAAAACTGTAAACTATTGTGACCCCGAGTGAGTAATGACGCCAATAAACCGCCTTGTTTTCTGTTTCTAGTGCCTCGAACTGAAATGGGTGGTGCGTGTTTCAGAGCAGGTCGCGGTACGTGTTGTCGGGCCTGAGAAGGAAACCGCTTTCACTGCTCCAACGGGAAGCGGTCTTGTGATAGCGAATTGCGGTAGCAGGCGTGCCTGCGAAGACACTGAAGGGTTAAGGAGTCAGGCGGAAGTGGGAGGTGTCTGCGCTGCTTCAGCTGCAGGCATAGGAAGTTTAGAAATGGGATTGAGCTGTAGCTGGGCCGGGGTGCTTTAGTTACCACAGCCGGAGCTAGGCGGGCGCCTGCCATGAGAGTGCACCTCGCCTGGCACTGCTCCGCTCAGCGCCCCCCGCTGCCTTCTCCCTCCGCGCGCCGGTCAGTGCTGGTCCCGGGCAGAGGTACCCGGGAAGCATGCACCGCCGCTCCAGGGCATCGGGCTGCCCGTGCCTGGCGCTTAGACTCGGGCTGCTTCTGCTGTCATGTACCGCACGCCACAGCCTCGCAGCGACGGACGTCACTACAGGTGAGGGACTATGTTTGAGCAGGTGCCAGGGTACGTCTTGACACAAACACCGAGCAGGAGCTGTCTCAGTTCCCTTTATGCTATAAACGGAGAAAAAAAACGTTTCATCTCTTTTGAAATCTTTCAGGCAAAATTCGGTTTCAGGAAGACATGTTTATAAACGAAACCAGTTGTTTAAATGAACTCTGCACCGCTTTTACGCCCATTTCCTAAACGGGTGTGTTTCAGAGATTACCTACTCAGAAATGTGCTAACACAATAGAGCTCACCGCGGCTTCTGGTTCCCTCATTTTAAATATTTCTATAAACTCCCATCTGTCAAACTGATGCCTGTTAATAGGTGCGGAACGAGTACCTCATGAATGTATGAGAGCAATTCTGCAGTTTCTTTCTGAACCTCGCTGGTTGGTAATGTTGAGTGGCGCACAGAGACCCTTGGATGATGAGGGTCACGAGTTATTCGTGCTGCTGCTTTCTGCAAATGTAAGACGGTCTTGTTTCCATCGAGCACAGCTTTAAGTTGAAACCCTTCATTTTCACACCCTTAACTTCTTTCCTAAGTGACGGTAACCTTTTCTGCCTAACGGTTATATCTTGACCAGGTGCGTTCATATATGTACATTGTTGTTCTCTGTTCCAACAGTGGTTTCCAAACCTGGACTTCCAACGTCATATGCATTTGTAAATGCTCTGTAAAGACAATAAATCAAATGTTATCTAGGAGTGGACACACGTTAAAATAAAAGACCCCGGCGAGATTCTGCTCAGCCCAGTGATTCGAGTAATGGTCCTGCACATTTGATGCAGTGACTTGGGGGGAACCGCCTCATATTATTATATAAGACATCGCCTGTTCTAATCATTTCAATGGCACTTGCATATTCCTGTGTGTGTGTGTGTGTGTGTGTGTGTATATATATATATATATATATATATATTTACGAAAAGTGATGCTTAATGCTCAGCTTTAAAAAGTTAGAAATTCTGTATTTCATCTTTCCCTTTTCTGCGCAGTCCACACTTGATAACCCAGGGAATTAGAAGCATCTCCTACCCTTAAAAAACTGGGAACTAAATATTACAAAGAATGGTCTTTGTGTCCACAGGTTTTAGCTGTCACTGCTGCATGTTTTGATTAGCTGCGACCGCTGAAGAAATTCTTAGAAATAGTTTCAGATTATTTTCTGAAATCTATTGTTCTGACTTTAGTTGAGGTTTAATTACAGCGAGGCAGAACTATGCTAACGCCCTGTATCTCAGACTTCTGGTCACCCTGGTCTTACGTTCATAGACCATCCAGAGCGCAGCAGCCAGTGCAATTTGCAAGATCTCTCCACAAGGCAGTCAATCAATTACCCCCTGCGCCCTCCCCCCCCACTCCCCCGAGACATTTGCATTGGCTGCCAGCACAAAAGTGCTTTTATTATTTATTTCAAATACCTGGTGACCCCTTTCTGAGCATACTATAATAGAGTCCTGCAATATCTGAGAGACAGACTATCTCCCAGAGAGACCGCTGCATTCCCCGAATCTTATTTTGCTTAAAGTGTCCAATATGCGCCACCTTAGTAAGACAGGATGATAGTTTACGTTCCTCGTTCTGACGTTTTGGACTGATCTACTGGTCTTGCTTAGATCATCAACTCAGAAGCATTCTTAAAAAAAACAATTACAACTTTTTATTTTTAATTTGGGTTACTCAATTGCTATAAATGACCTTCATTACTGTAGCGCTGTGGCCGTTCGGGGCAGGTGGTGTATGTTATAAAAGTATTTATTTCATTTATTAATTATACAGAGTGTCTATTTTTTCCTTAAGTTGCACATAAGTACTAATTATTTGTTCTCCGTGGATGTGATCTGACCTCTTTGAAGAAGAAAAAATGTAATTTGTGATTTGGCTGTAGAAGTTGAGCAGTGCATTTTGCTGCTGTAAAAGGAACTGACAAGTCATGGCCGAGATGCTGACCTACATGACTGAGATGCTGACCTACATGACTGAGATGCTGACCTACATGACTCAGTTTGGTTTAGCAGAGATTAGTAATTCATTTTTGCTGCTTCACTTTGGTAGTGAACAGGGTAGGGAGAGCCATAGAGCTGCAAGTGCAACAGTGGAGGAATATTAGAGAATCATAGCTCGTGGAGGCCTCGAGTATCCCAGAAGTACAGGAGGGTGTCTGAGGAGATCTCTCATTTGCACACTTTTTCAGGATTTACCAAAGGAGTACATTTATGTGGCTGGTTACCAGTTGTCTACAACCTAATTCAGAAACAACAGCTCTAGGAGATGGATTGTTGGGAATTGTCTGAGTAAGTTTAAGCAACTGCAATTAATGCAGAATACTGCTTCAATAGCGGTAGTATCAGAAATTTTATTTTGAGACCCCTGTACTGCCCTGCCGTTAAGCAGAACATCATTTTTTAAAAGATGTTATTCATTGTTCTTGAGTCAATTTATGGGTGCTCTTTCTTCTGCAGGAGACAGCTTTAAAACTTCAGGCATGAAAATCAGGATGGTTCCTGTTTCCAGTCAACAAATGCTTACATGAGGTCCCTTGATTTTAGGACTAGTAGCAGGGTGGCAGACCCATCTCTGTAGTCTCTTCTTCTCTTTTAGATGTTTTGCGACATTGGAAAACATTCAAAACCCTCCCTTTGTTTGGACCTCACCTAAGACAGCACATGGATTGTCTCTTGCAAGACCTTCTGTTTTGGAACAGCGGACTTGGAGACCACTCATTGCTCACCATTGTTTTAGCTTCATTGTCACTCTCAGTTGCTTGCTTCTCATTGGTCAGCTGCAGTAGGTTTGCATACTCGTCATGTTTGTTCCTCCCCTGGAGCATTGCTGCATTACTTATGTCCTTCCATCACTCATTTTTTTAGGCGCTACTTCTCTTCTTTGCACTGAAGCCCTTCAAGAGAATGCAGTTTTTCAGCTGCCCCCCTTGTGCATGTCTCTCCCCTCCATGTTCCTCATGCCCGACGACTGTGTGCTTGCTTCCAGGACCTCCACCCAACCCTCTGCTGTCAGTATTGCCCACCAGCCTCCATCTGGTGTCCATATCGCCCCCGTTGTCTGTGTTGCCCCTAACATAAAAAAGCGCTAAAAATGCTGTCGGCATCAAAGTACCTTATTTCCCCACACCCTCCATTGTTCAAGTTGACCTTCCAGCAACCCTCTATGCTGCCTCCCACCACGCAATAAAAAAAGTGCTATGACTCGGACACAGCTGCTGCATCATAGCGCTTTTCCCTCACAATTTGTGTAGTCTGTTTGCCCCCTTCCCTCCTGTGTCGTCTCCTGCCCCACCCTCCCACCGGCAATAGAAAAATAAATCTGACGCCGCCAGTGCTGGCTGGCCCCTTCATATCATTTTATTTTATATTTTGTTTCCAAGATGGTTACATGACTAAAAACGTTAACAAAGCCTATACCCGTAGAAGCAAGACCTACTGGCTTTGCCAGTGCTTGTCTTTATAAGATGTTGCATTAAAGCATTCTCACTGCCTAGAGTATGGCTGAGGTAGGCAGAGACTAACACTCCATTCATGGTCTGCAGCATCTCACCTTTTTTTTCGGCCCCTCCTTCATCAACACTCCTCTACTCGACTTTACTTTTCCTGTGCCCCAAGAGCTTTCTTCATTATAAAAGAGCAGTATGCATGGCTCTATAAACGGCCATTAAAAACTGTTTTCATAACCCAGTTATTCATTGCTCTGACGTGACCGCTTTGGAAATGCAGAATCTTTTTACAGCTTCGACCTTATACTAGTTTCAAATAAAATACTGACCACAGCTGTTGGTGAAATGCACGGGTTTCCTCATAAAACTTTAATAAAAAGGCGTTTTTTTCCTTAAAGTACATTATTTTCCAAAAATACCCGAAAGAAAGACAAAAGGTACCTTACTCCAGTAACCAGCTTGACGTTTTGAATGAAAAAAGTTTGTTTAAACTGCAAACAAAAATTAAGTGATAAATGAATCTCTCTTTTCAGATAACACTTTATCAGAAGGCAGAAATTCGGAACAATTAAAGTTTCACAGCATCCTTTTGTACTCAGAAAAAATCTTAGTGGATGATAATAAAATCAGGAAGAGTGTACACTTTTCATGGGTAGCTGTCAACAAGGGCAACGTTTGTCACTTTTGAGGGTCCAAAAGTGCCTCATTTACAACTTTGGTGTCACTCAGAACCTTTTGGTAAAAACAACTTCTCCTTTTTGACAATTCTGTGTGTTCACCCTCTCATGGAAGTGCGGAATGTGGGCATCATGAGAACCACCGAGGAATCTCCGATCACGAGCGCCGCAGGCGGAGGCCTTGTGATCTGGAAATGAACGTTGCATTCAACATTCGAGTCATGTGCTCAGCTCAGCTGTGATGCCAGTTAATTGAAATCATCTGCAGCTTTGTATGAAATGCAGTTTGGTAAAAAGGGCCCGAGACAAGGGGCGTGAGTAAGGTGCCGTTTGAATGTTAGGGTGAAGCTGGTCCTCTGTTGATAAGGCCACTAAGCAGAGGTGTTTGTAAAGTTGGGAACTGCAATCGTCAAATGTTGTCCCCAAATTGGTGGGTGAAGGGAGGGTAGATACGAGCAGCAACAGGTTGCCCATCCTCCCAGAGGCAATATATTGGCGTAGCCCTGAGGCCACAGTCTATCAGTTGCAAACTTGTTCATGCTGATCTGAAATAATCCCTCTGGGAGGATGCACTTGGAAGTCAATTCCCCAAAGATGGAAAATGGCTCCGTATCTTGTGTGCCCTTGCGCAGTCCTATGTCCTTTTTTAATGTTTTTTTTTTTAGCTGGTATAACCTTGCACACCCATGCTTCTAATGTGGAAAAGCAAACCTGCTGGACAAGCCTGCAAAGTAAAGTTAACAGAAAATTCTCTGGCCGAATTAGCCATGCTTACTATACACGAACTGGCAAGCGAACACTTGGCAGCACCCTTTTTTTCCCCTCATGACCCCCAATTTGTATGCTTCTGATCAACTATCCTGTTCGACCTTTTGAAATTAAGCCTCCTTTGCCTCTCACTGTAGGCGGTCACCATTCCCGGGGATGCAAATGGAAAGCTAGGGGCGATCTTGGCTGCCTGAGGTTTCTTTTTAAGGTACCCCTTTAAGAAATTGTTCTCAGAAAGTGGGGTTTACCCTTCCATTTAATCAAATATCATGTTTTCTCTGCAGTTTGTATTCCCCCGTTTCCTTATATGTAGGTCCGAGATAATTTTAAACCTTTCCCACTGATCCGTATATAGGTTTCAAGCTGCTCTTGGGAATTATTTATGTAACTGACAAAGATATGTGCAGTGTAAACTTTAGCAAGAGGCTATTTCTGCTATTCCTTTTCTGTCTTTATCGTTTTTTATTCACTTTCTCCTTTCCTGTATTAAAATAGACGTGACCTATGGGAAGGAAAAAGCGTCCCTAACTGTGTGTGAAAGAATTCGGGCCATGTTCCCTCTCAGCTGTTTATAACTGGGGAAAGAAGTTCCCCAGTGGTTCTGTTATTGGGATGGCCAAGTGTATTTATAACTTGTAGAACCATTTGGGAGCTTTGATTTTGCTGTATCCCATTGTTTATGTGGCGGTCGTTTACGTTTTAATCTATATATATATATATATATATATAACATTTTATTTTTTTATTTTTATTGGCTTCAGCATCTAGTTTTTTGCACATTGGTTGAAAACGTTACAGAGGTCCTTTTCCCAACAGTTTGATAGTTGTTAATAAAAGTATGGAGAAGTAAAAGGGAAATTTGTGTAACAAGGGCAAGACTGGCGGCACAAAGGGCTATTCTGTGGAATTAAAGTGGAGCATGGACGATGCAGTCGCGGCTCACGGCAGGGAAAAGGGCCGGCGCATGGCGGGGGGGACAAACTTACTTCTCTTGCCACCCGATCTGCTCCAGTCCTCCACTGCAGGCAAAGGCTCCCAGACTGCCCTGCATCCAATCCTTGCACTGCTTTCATGCTGCTGACAGCATGAAAGCAGCAGGATTGGATGGCGCGGCCAGTGAGGGCGCTCTGAGACCGAGTGAGAGTGTCTGCCTGCTCTCTCCCACCCGACAACATGTCGGGTTGGAGAGAGCCTAGTGCGCATGTATGTTTGGCTGACCCGATACGGCTGGCCAGACATACATGCGCACTGAGAGGAGTGCTGTGCATTCCCCATATGTCCCTGTCACGCCCCATGGTCCCTCCCCTTTTACAGTAAAACCATAATAAACCTAGCTTATTATGGTTTTACTGTAAATATTTTGTACTGCTGGGGCGGTGTGACACTCCTCTGCCATAGTGGGGAGCTGCCCCTGTTATAATGATTCGGATTCTGCTGTGCTTAGAATCATGTAAGTGTTCACCAAGATTTGTGAGATCTGAAAAACATCATTACTTGCTACCTTTGTTGGGTAAGGGCCAGCAGTTGCAGCCTTTGCACATAGGTGTTGCTATCCATAAAGGCGAGGCAGGTATTCGCATTGAGTCTGTTTTGTATCATGATGGTTCAGTTCTGCTAGTTACTTTTATAGTCCAACATATCGGAAAATGTGCAATTATCTATGTAACAGGGATGATGGACAAGGCGGTAACAAAACCGCCCCAAGGAGGGACAAACGTAGAGCATTTACCAATGATAACAAAGGATTTTTTTGAAAGGCAAGCCAATGAACAAGTGATAGTGATGGGTGTACGATGGGTGTTGTTAGAAGCCCACAGATAGATTACAACACGTCAGAGCTCTTGCACGATCAACCTAAAAATGATGGGAACCGGATCTGAGCCCGGTGATCCTTGCTCCAAAGTTAAGTGCCTTAAGCATTAGGCCCTCTCATCTCCTGAAATCTGTAAACTTTTGGTGCGAACTCCTATTCTGTCTTGTGATTTTATTCACCCCTTAATGCAATACAGCTGTAGACCCAGAAGAATATTTATT
Organism: Pleurodeles waltl; assembly: GCF_031143425.1. Lineage (NCBI taxonomy): Eukaryota > Metazoa > Chordata > Amphibia > Caudata > Salamandridae > Pleurodeles > Pleurodeles waltl. Next base: position 396,707,990 of record NC_090442.1, on the reverse strand, counting down.
TCCATTTATTACTGATGAGCTCATGAGGTGTCCTGCATTAGAGATGACGGAAGCTGCACACTTCAGCGTGTCTTGATTCTCGCAATGCACGAGTCTTCCCAATAAAGACTCATCTCACATTTCTCTAAAGTTGGGAGGGTGGCAGGAAGGGACCTGGCACCACAAACATCTTAAGGACCTGCTTTTGATGATTGAGATTCAGGAAAAACTATCCCCTGCTATATTGGAGCTGCTGGCATCAGTTGGTGGTCCTGGTAGAGTCACTGAATTGATGCATGTAGATATTGGATGCACCTTTGATGGATTAGGTCTGTGAAATTGGAAATCCTGGTCTGCTATACTTGTGTATTTTGGAACATTCTTCTCAGCGTGTTATATATGTGTAATGTCAGTAGACTATTCACCCCTCTATGCCATTTATTTCCCAGGGCAAAGCCTAAATATAATCATCTCAAAGGATATCAGTTGAGTGGGTTGATTATCCCTAATCTTAGAATAAGTGCCATTTTTTGTGTTTATTATGAATTTCACTACTGTGGTACTATTAAAATGCTAAAACCTACCTATAATTGCTTTATTGTCAGTTTGTATTGGAACACTCACTAAATTAGATCTTCAGTTGTAGACATGGTACAGAGCCGACTAAGGTAAATACATTTGCTCAATATCTCGTTTAGGAAATCATTCCTTTGCATATAAAGGAGTTTGATTGTTGACTAGTAAGCCATTCTGCATCACATTACTAGGAGCTTTAGGCTTCACCCATTGCCCCACTAGGCTGTAGTCTTCCAAGAGGTTTAGTGCTAATAAACCTAGCCACAGATGTGTGGAATTTTCCATCTCTCCAGGATGCTTGTATGGCAGACTTATTAGCATTATGTGCCCAGTCCCCATGTTCAGTTCTACGTTCACTAGTAGCAGCTACATAATAACTAGAGACCATTTTAATATTTAAAAAATCGGAGGTCAAACGTTAATCCTTCGTCAGGGAGTAGGCTAGAAGATAGCAGTCAGCACTATCCGGTTCTTAAAATGAACCATGATTTTATTTACAGAGCTTTTTAAGTTTACTAGTGTGTTTTTTTTATTTTTATTTTTTATAGTAATAAGTCTTTTTGATAGCATGGTCAATTCTGGTGCTGGTTAGTTTGCCTTCTCTATTGCTTGCAGTTAAGTTTATATATCACCTATAGAAATTAAATTCTTGGCTTTGATCATCCCGCTTGTGATGTGCAAAATGTTTGTTGCAGCATATTGAGTGGATTTTGAGGAGGAGATTAAGTGTTCTCTGAGGCATGTCCAAATGTAGATTATAGATGGAGTCTGACCAGAAAAGGAGCAACGTGTTTCAGGCTCATGTGGCCCAAACAAAAAGTTAAATCCCTCCTTTGTACACATTTAATGTCTTATGCTGTCAGACACCAACGCTTTTTAGAGTGTAGATGTCACTTTTGAATATACAAATGTTATTGTGGTGGCTTTGCCACTCAAGCACATAAAGATTAAGCTTGGGTTCTTAAAGGCGATGCTCCTTATGTGGAAACCATTGTAGTTTTTCTTGGCCTTTTATACACTGCCAAACAGCCTAATTGAATAATTTAACAGCTGAATTACCAGCGTTTTGCTTCTTTGAAATCAGATGTCAATAATCAAGGTTGGAATAATTTAATTTTAAGAGGCACGGAAGAGAACAGTATTCAAATGAAAGCCAAGCTTTTGTTTTTGTCTTGGAGACAGACTAATCTTGAAAGATGCAAACTTTGTCTATGATTTTCTTCTCGGAGTATAATCGTGTCTGTGGAGGATTACATTTGGTTAGATTAATTTAGTTGAAAATACTCGTCCTTCATTAAAGATTAGGTGGACAATGTATCTTTTACAAATTTAAAGTGTTTTTTTTCTTCATGGAAGGTGTAACTGGTTTTGATTCTCTTCCTACATGATCACCGAGGATAGGAAGGGGAGACCGCACACCTCATCACCATGAATTTCTTTAGCATAAGGGCAGGCAATAATACAACAGGCATTCAGGAAATCCCTTGTAAGACCTCCGTTCTCATCCACCTACAGCCACCAACAAAAGCATGCCTTTGAAGCAACTACAACCAGCATGTCCATCATGAATGTTTCGCTAACTCTTAATAGTGTGACAGCATAGATGCAAAACAGTCGGACCATGACCTATTTAAGAAGTCTCATCTGCTGACTCCGAAGAAGAGAAAATCCATATGTCTGAGGCCTTTAGTGTCTTGGACATGGTATGGTGTATGCCCCAACCTCATTTTGTCACCGAATGTGCGTGATGAAGGGGCGGCATATGGCCTCAAATTTAGCCATTCTATGGATGGCAGTGAGCTTTTCTGTAGCATACAAATTCCATAATTTGCCCCACCACATGTTTAGAGTGGGGCAAGGGGCTGTTTCCATAGTTGTGCTGTGCATAGCCACGCTGCAAGTAGCAGATGAGACATAAACCATCCCTATGGAGTTGTTGTAGGGAGGGCTCGCTCTACGCCCAGGTCACCCAGCAGAATCAGCAAGGGATTGCGTGTGTTCTGGAGGATCTCCTCCAAAAGGATTGGCTGTTTAGGCAGGAATGTGTCCCGCTCCCCGCACCCCTCCCAACAGGTTTCTGGGCTCCCAAACATTCTATGTAGCCAGGCTGGGGTCAAATACCAGAATGTGATTAGTTTATAGGCATTTTCCTTATGGTGAAGGCAAACCAAGCATATAGATGTATGTTGTTTTATTGCCCCCAGGTATCTTCAGACATTTCATCTCCTAAGTCCCTTTTCCAGTGTGCTGTGTATGTATGTTTCCTGGTTGGTGTTAGGGTAAGAATGTAACATTAAAGCCAGGAAATGCCCTTACACCGAACGTTAGAGAGATATAGGGATTCAAAGGCTGTTATGTCTCTCTCCATGGCCGAGTGGGCCTTCAGGAGCTCTGTCCAATGTAAGGCTTGCCCTATGGCATATGCAGCATGGTGGGGGAGGGTGAATTTCTCTCACATTGATGAATTAGGACCCAGTTCGCCCTCCTTGTAAAAGTTACACAGTGTGGCAGACTTCCCCTGATCCCAGCGAGAGGAGGCTTGGTGGAGAGTTCCCGTGGAATGATAGTTGGGTGGTAATGGTGTGAGGGGTACGAAGGAAATAGTTGTTTAACCCGTATTTCATGCCAGTACATTAGCAAGAGATGCCAATGGGAGGAAAGGGGGTGGGTGGGGCTGGTGCCCCTCTCGAAAGTGGAAGCCAGAGAAGGCCCTCGAGGGGGGACTGAGGAGTAAGCCTGCTCTACCTGAACCCGAGGTTTGTTGTCTGAGTTATAGTTCCAATCCAGTGAGGGCCCAAGTTGAGCCACCAAGACATATGCGGCTGCATCCTGGAACCCAAGGCCTCCCTCCAAAGTAGGGCGAAGCATGGTCGCCCTGACTACGTGAGGAGAGTTCCATCCCACCCCCTAAATGGAGCATTTTGGTGCGGATATGGGTCTGCATCGCTTTAGGTATGGATAATGGGAGGGTTTCAAGAGCGTAGGAGGCACGCATGAAGTTCATCGTGAGGCTATTAAGCAAATCCAGCCAAGAAATTTCTAACTTGCGCTTATGGTAGAGATCTTTGAATAGGTCAGTAAGCAATGGGGGCATGATGCCTTGGTGCTGTGCGCGGCAAACACTCCTTCTTTTCTTTTTTTTTTTTTTTTTTTTTTTTTACAGGTATTCAAAAGTAGCAGCACCCAGGAGTAAGGTATTTTATTACACATTTTATAGTTTTTTTTTTGGGCAGCCGATATAACGAACTGTGACATGCTAAGTGTATAGCAGCGGCGCTGTATCCTTTAGATCCTGCAGCCCTCTACCCTGTGATTAAAGGTTTTAGTTATCACTACTTGCAGGAAAATCTATTCTGCAGTTGTAATTTTTTTTTTTAAATGTGTGGTTGCGGCACCGAATTGGTTTGTGTTGAAATATCAACTGGCAAACAGATGCGGTATGAGACTCCACGCCACTGAGGAACGTTCCAGCGTTGCAAATGATGCAGCTATATTTGGCAAAGCTAATAGGACACCGCCTGTTACCAGCTTAGTACAGCTTGTGGGAGTGGATGAGCGGAGGGCAGAGGTATGATAGAGGTTGTATAAGAAAAGTCACTGCCTAATTCATGTGCTGCGTTGCTGCAGTATCTAGTGACTTAATATTAAACATGAATTTTGGAGAAAGTCTGGAGAACCCTTTACATTTGAACCAAGGACCCCCTCTAAAGTTCTCTTTGCTTAGTTGAAAATGCATCACTTTTCCCCAGGTCCCTTACCCACTCTTTGATACTTCTCTCACTCTTCGATTGTTGCCATTCATTAATTTCATTGAATCTTAAATCCGCCAGCTCTTCTCCACCTCGGCTAATGGCTATGCTATGCCTCAGAATAATCTAGATCTAGTAGTAGCTCTGTTATCTGGCCCCAAAAGGGCACCAAGTCTACCCTTTCTATGTTTTCTTAGAGGGGAAAGTGAATTGCTTGCAGGCTATGCTGACCTGGATCAGTCTAATCTCTCTGGGGATGGGTAAGAAGGTGTCTTTATGTTGTTTAGCAATTGTTTGTATAAAGCTTATCTTTGCAGTATGCAAGCCTTTATATATAGCTTTGAAGTGAGAAACTGAAAGGCTGCAATATGTAATGAGAACTCGAGCGGTTAACACTATTTTTCCTTGCACCAGAACACAAACTGAAATGTGCGAGTACCTAAAAGCATAAAAGAAAGCAGAACTTGAAGCAATACATGGGTTTGATCTTTGGACTGGGGTGGTCACCACTGTGCTTTCCTAACAGGAAGCCCCGCAAGCCAAGCACCTCTTTTGGCCTCTGCAGATCAAGGGATAGTGAGTAGCTCAAAAGAGGATCGCCGGGGTTTTGAAATGTAGTAGCTCTTTTACTGTTTTGAACAAAAAGGACCTTCAATAACGAATTGTGTTTCAGAAGTTATGCTTTGCTCACGGACCAATGCGTAGGCACTGGACTAACTTATTCAGCCTATTCGGAATTCTGTGAAGGGGCGAGAGACCCAAATGAAACGCCTATACTATACCAGTTCAGGTTCCTAGATTGCGTGCCATATCTCTGCCTGGACTTCAGGTTTAAGAAAAAAAAAATCAGCAGGTTATATATTTTCTTTCTGGGTGTAAGTAATTGAAAAATTATCTATATCCATTGGTCGGTCGGATTGATAAATGAGGGTGCAAGTGAAGTGAACGGTGGCGCGTCGCAGTGCGATAAAATGCTTATAGTCGTGGGCAGTATGCGGTGTGTTTGAAATCCGGCCCGACTACACTTTGTGCGACAGGTGTTTGTGACAATTTCCTCAATAAGCTAAGTTTTGATTCAACATTCCAGTCCAGTGGTGTTAGTAGTCAACAACACTTCGATCCTTATTTTGACGCCCAAATCTCCTAGTTCCGAGTAGAGCATTGAACAATATCCACAGCTTTAAAACGTAATTTTGAAATTCTGTACATATAATCGGAACATTGTGCTCAAGTAATTAAGGTATAGCGTTTAGTGCACGCACACCACCCAGTACTCAACAAATTTAAAGTACCTCTCTCCGTCCACTGGGGTGCCTAGCAGTGCGAACAGATCCCGCTCTTGCTAGTCTTAAGAGAAACGTGGTAAATTATCTCGGGTGAAAAGCTATGCAATAGCAAAAATTGCCCCAACTCGGCTGTCTGCTGTGAACGTGCACACATTTCGTACGCAAGTATATTTAAGTCCGTCATTCACAGTCCGTCACACACAGTTGCAACAAAAATATTGTTGTCTGAAATACTTTCATATCAAAAAGTTGTTTAATGGCCTAGCGTCATGGGAGGAGACCACATATTTAACAATACAAATGTTCCATTGTCTCTTGTTGTTAGTCGTGTATGCAACATATCTTGCTAGGTTAGTTGCATATATGAATCGTACATCTAATCTCAAAAGTCAAAAAGTCATGTTCTCGATGCGTTAGAGCATCTGATAGTCTGTTTTTATGTTTATCTACAAACCACAGTTGAAGATCCTGAAATAGTGACTGGGAGGTTTGGTAGAAAGAGCTGGCCATTCGCTCTTGTTCCTTGCACACTGACTTTTTATCTAGCTCTCTAGCTCTTTCTCTTATTCTGCCTAATTGCACACCGGGTGACCTACACAGGCAGCTAAATCCTCCTGCAAACTTTCACACTAAGGGCCATATGTACCAACACTTTTTCCCATAGACACAGAATGGGTAAAAACCTTTGCTACATCTGGCCCTTCTTCTCCTGCAAACTCTCACACTAATTTTCCTCACACACCTGTTCTCATAAATACTTGTATAACACATCTCTATTCTCTGGTAATTACTACTACCACAACAGAGCTTCAGGAGCTTCATTGAGATATATGAATGCTGACTGTCCTCAGTGGACAGGACGCTTATGGAAGAGGACATTCCCACAGAGGACATTGGGGCAGTTATGAGAGAGCTACAATTGGGAAAAGCCATGGCTCCCAATTTAATACCAATTGAGTTACGTAAGATGTCGAGTACCACTCTGGCCCCGCACTTGCCAGCTATGTATCAGGAAAGTAGGTCAAAGGGCGAGCTGCTCAGAGACCAATGACTGGTCACCATTGTGGGTGTACAAAAGGCAGAGAAACCACCCAGAGGACTGTGCTTTCTATAGACTGATAGCTCTCCTTAATGTGGCGGTTATGCTACTAAACTGTTAGCTGGACAATTGATCAATGCCATTACCATCCTAATCCACCCTGATCAGTCCGGTTTTTGCCCCATTGTGACACCAACCTTAACATTCGCCCATCTGTAAGGGGTGATGGGACAAATTCCTAACTTGATTGCACCAGCATTGGTACTAACACTAGATGCCAAAATTGCATTTGTTAAGTTGCAATGGTGTTACATGTTTGCAGTACTAAGAAAGCTGGTGGTTGTCCGTAAATTTCTCTAGTGGATTAATCTCCTTTATGCGCAACTGTTATCACAGGTCAAAGTAAACAGCAGTTGCTCTAAAGCTTTCCCACTAGCAGGAGGCCCCCTCTCCCCTTTTATTTTTGCGAAGGCTTTTGAGCCTTTGGCAGGTTGAATTAGACAGGACTCATTGGTGAGGACCTGGCAGTAGGAGGGCCAATAGGTAGATAAGATATCCCTCTGTTGTGATGGCATCCTCCTCTGTGTCAGATCCGGTGTTGACCCTGGTCTGACTAATGCAGGTCATCACCACATTCGGTCGCTATTAGGGCTACATTATCAATTGGCAAAAATCAATTCTATACCCCTTAAGGGGCCCGGTGCCTTCATTGCCAACAGATTGCGCTGCAAAAATTGCTTTGACAGGATTTCAATACTTGGGGGTCAAACATTACTCCAAACATAACTCTTTCAACAGCAAAACCTCTACCTGGTACTTGATAGATTGGGGTGTGATATGTAACATTGGAAATCGCTCCCGCTCTTCTTCTGGGCAGAGCAGCCCTTTTTAAAATGATGTCCCTTCCCTGCTTCCTTTAGGTCTTACACAGTACTCCCTGTGCTGTGCCCAGATCTTACTTTAAGGCGATCGAGGATGAAGTACGTACACTGTTGTGGAGGAGGAGCCCTGTGTAAGCTCACTAGGAGGTGTTTTGGTGGGGTGATCCAGTTGGCCGACATCCAGAAATATTTTTGGGCAGCCCACCCGACTGTGGTCAATGGATGGCCATTTCTCACCTTGTTGGAGCCGGCTCTCCAAACGGACAGTGTGATGATGGGGTGGCCAGGTTATCCCAGGGCCTTTTATTGTGAGAGAGTACATACGGAAATACCAGACCCGACTCCAGCTCTGAAGTAAGGCAACAGCATTTTTACATTGGAAAAACACTATCACACAAATAACACCACTATGGGATACTCTGGTCCTACGAACTTTACAGGATTCACCAGTCTTTGATAAATGGGATACAATAGGAATATCTATGATGGGGGGCCTCTAGAAACATGGGGGTGTCATTCCATGGTCAGAGTTGTAATAGGACTATCCATTACACCCCACAGAGGTTACTCTACACGCTAGCCTCCTGAAGGATCTAAACATGCCGGTCATTGCCCCTACGGGATAGATTACTGGATGATTATATGCCCCAAAAGATGATTTCGCTCCCCTATTTTAAAAAAACTGATCAGTAACACACCTGATATCGTGCCCCGATTGAAAAGGAAATGAGAGGGTGATGTTGAGATTTTTGAAGAGCGTGAATGGGAGGAAGCTGTGGCATCCGCAAAAGTGATTGCCATCCTGCCTGGATGTCGCTTGATCGCGGCCCGAATCCCACAGCGCTCGGACTATGATAGAACCACCATGTTTTGGATGGAATGGATAGATGACCAATTTTTACGGGGCTGCAAGCAGGTGTGCACCTTTTTCCACATCCTTTGGGACTGTCCGATTTATACATGACTTCTAGGCTGAGGTGGTGGATTGTTTGAGGTCGATTGGGGGTGCAGGCATTACCCAATCAGTTAAACAATGTATTCTGAATGTTTGGGGCGGGACTGAAGTCACGAGAGCCAATAGATATTTCATGACAATGGTTCTAGTGGTGGCAAAGTCAAACATAACTAAAGCTTGGGGCTCTGCCCAAACGCCATATATATCGAGGCATGGAAACAGGATTTAGATTTGTGTATGCTGCTGGAACGGGGGTATATGAGAGCAGAGGCTCGCCCATGAAAGGAGGGGTTGGGGAATCTGGGCGGGTTAGAATGCTCACGGGGTAATAGTTGTACACATGCTCAACATGAAACTATTTGAGAATTAGACTGCAGATGTGCCGTCTTACAAATTGGGGCCTTGGGTTGAGGGGGAAGAACTGTGATGCTATTACAATTCGTACCAGTGCTCTGTGTGCTGAATTTATACCTGTTTGATGCTTTAATAACAAGATTCTTAAAAAAACAAAAACACCCATATAGTGTTCCTCAACATTTCTGGTCTGTCTGAGCTGGGAGGGGTGCCACACTGACAAATGTCTCACCCAGGAAGCTACTGGATATTACTGTCTGCCTCATCTTGCTACAGATTTTATTTGAAGGAGCTTTCAAAAATCTGACCACTGCCCTGTTCTCACATAATAGTGGGACAAGTAGAAATGCTTTCTTGTGCTTGCCCACCCCAGGGGTGAAAAAGAAAAGTTCAGCAGGGGCAACATGGAGGTCAAGTGGGGCCCTGATTTCTCCTACAGCGATAAATAAAATAAAAACGTGAATAACTCCTTCAATGACAATTTCCTGTTCTTGATACCCTTTTTATGTTAGTTTTCCCGTCCTGTGCCCCAGATAAGGAATCTCACTAATTTTATCATGAGCAATCTGTTACATCACCAATGACGTCCTACATTGCAGGGCTCTTGTAATGACTACGGAGACTAAGTAAATATACATCAGAGAAATATCCATGTCTCGTTGCCCTGGAAGGGAATATTATTTTTTCCACTGTTATTGCCCTTTGATAGTATGTTTACTAATGTAAATCCCGACAACTTGCCTGGGTCGGTGTTGTGTATCTCGGTTGTTTATAATGAAGGTCCTTGCACGATATACATCAGTGTGCAGACAGCATCCAGCTGTGTTGCCAGGTGTCATTTAAGGCCAGTGTAATTGTTTGAGGAGGGCCATCTCCATGGTTGGGGCACAGATGGAGACTGTCTTAAATGCAAATAGGGCACACCAAACGTTAGGCTTATTACCACCAATAATGCAAAAAAGGAGCATTCATTCCTAAATACTGTTCTCCACCAAAGATGGCAGGGTGCAGGTCTTGTGAGAATACACTAAATGGCAGGGCCTTCTTTTGGATTCTAAAATGCCCTTGTGCCTTACGTTACCAAGAAACAAAAGTTGGCAATGTACCTGCAAGGCAGATCAAGCATTTTATTGCCTCCGCGCAACTGTGCAGGCACCAACACTTGCTCATGCAGATTATGGTTGACGGTAATAATGCAGTTTTGGTGGAAGTTCTAGATTGGACACATTTACCTTGAAAATATATTTCCCATGCAGCTGCTTTACTTAATTGTGGGTGCTAGAGCATTTGCTCTTATTTCCTCGGTCTTATACTACAGCATTGGTTCTGTCCAGGTCTCTATTTCCTGTGTTTTTGTGATTGAGATGTTTGTATAGCATTGGGTAAAATTTTCTATATTTGTGATAATTCTTTTATATTATTTTTATTTTAATGAGGCTCAGGTGATATTTTTTGTCAGTGCTCCTCAAATCACTCCAGGAAAGGTTCACTTTTAATCAGTCCCCGTTCCCAAATAAAATTCACAAAGGCCTTTCATTTTCGCCACTTTTATTTGTCATGTTTGTAACATTTGTTCCGATTGTGTTCTGAGAGCAACAATGTTGCATTTTTTCAAAGTGTTAACTTGACAATTTAACACGAACATTTTGCAACATATTGTACTGATTTCTAAAATATCCAGTTTTGAAATGCGCAGCATCCATTGTAACAGTTACAATAATTTAAGTAAAGTATTTACATTTATGGATTCATTGTCTAATACATTGTTGGTTTTCAAGGTAAATCTCATGAGACCGCAGCGGATTCTAGCGCTCCATTCAGTCACCTTGGCACTTCCCGCGTTCGTTATTTCCATACGTTGACTGCATACTTTTTACAACTACTTATTACACTGCCTAAAACAAAGCTTGACAAAGAATGCAGTCTGTGAAGATGTGACCTTATTAGAGTAGATGGAAACGGATGACCCTGTGATTTATGTAACAGTGGTTTCTGGGTCTCAATGTTGTTTCAATAAAGTTTTTAGAACATCTAATGAAAACGGCGTAACTCAAACCACCCTTTTCTTTAGTGTGCATTTGTGATAAGTGGCAGGTTCGAAAAAGCATTTGAGGTCAGAATAAGAAAACCCACTTTGTAAAAGCCAACAATTTTCCACATATGATTTCTGCTACTTTAAGAGCAAATTTCCAACATTGAGAAGATGTGTTCGTGGCACAGGGTCACAACGGATATGTGAGCCTACTCTTTGCTCTCCCAGGGCACTTTGGCATTACAGAAGGGAGTGCAGACGCCTGTGCAGACCCTTGTGTAATATAAATCACACCGGTGCAGTCTCAAGGGACTGTTCCATCATTTGCATGGTGGTTTGACCCCATGCAAATGAAGAAACAAATTGCCTTTGCACTTCTGCTATAAAGGAGCTGTCTGAATTCATTGACTGACATACTGAGATGGTGCACTGTCAGTGGCTCCAACATGTGACAGTGCACCCAGAAGTGGGGGGACAATAACATTGATTGAACCCTCCTCAAACAATACACTGAAGGTGGGTACAGTCACATCCCCCTTTCTGCTTCAGTCACTCTGCCTTTCACTGCCCCTCCCCTCCAATTAATTAATTTCTGGGAGTTGACAGCACATTTGTTGTGATAGGGTGCATTGACCCATTCTGTGCCCGGCGCACCCAATTAATTATGTACCTTGGTATTCAGCAGGGTGGAGTAGGAGTAGGACAGAAAATAAGCCCAGACACCAAAATAAAAAAATAACCTGATTAACCATTGATATAGCTAAAAAGTGACCCACGTTTGCAAATCGAGCAGTTTTGAAATTGTAAAGACACACCTGTATAAGTATTTTGCAAGATATAATAGACTTCATGCATATGTGCTTGCTGCAGGTAATGCTTGTGGTAATATCAGGGAAACCAACATGGAAAAACTGCCCGCCAGCTCATAAAACATGCTCGCAAATAGCCATAAAACGGCCTACAAACTGACCTGTCAGACTAGCCATTCTGGCAGTGCCAGCTTCCACTATAGGCCAGTCCGACCCTTGACCAGGGAAGTGCGACCTATCTGTAATATGGTCCCTGGAAATTTGCATAACCACGTTTAGCCCTGGGTGACAAATTACGAAAGCCTAAATCCGATACAAACGTGCATTAGCACATTCTCACTTTATTTTTAACCCTGCCAGGAAAATGGTGGTTTTCCCCCTCTACAAGACTGAATTTCTGCTTTTATAAATGTGCTTTAGTAAGTAAAGCTACAATAATTATGGTTCTATGGATTGGACTTCTTAAGGTTGCTAAATTGTCTTTTCGTGCACAGAAGATGAACTTATTTGCACAGAACGCCTGGTGACGTAATAAGCCCTTTGTGTACCACATGATTCTGCGAACAAAATGCTTTCATGAAGCAGAGACCTCATACAGCCTTACACAAGACTCATTTCAGCAAGTCTTAAACCGTGTGCAACTTTTTCCTAAACTATTTTTAACATTTCACTTCCTTTTGTGACCTGCTTCTTTTTCGTGATGGCTTGTAGCAATACTAAAGGAAACTAGGTCATATTGTTAATATCTGGTTTACTCTGCGGTACAGAAGCTGGCCAGAGCTGCAGTTACAATGAGCATACAATCCAATGAGAACCCTGAAATGTTTGTTCAGTTGCACTTTCTTCTGGATTTTAAATTAATTGGGGAAGCCTCCCTGGAAGGCCTCAAAAGGCCAGTGCACATGTAATGAGGTGTTCTGTAGAGTGGGTTCATTTCTGGTGCAGCTGTTTTCTGTGGAGAGCCAAAAGGAACTGCTTCTTAAATGACTAGCTACTGGGGGGAGGGATATTGTGACGTGCACCCATAGCAATATAGTACGAAAATCATGTAGCGACAACGAGACAGGTGCTCCACTATCATAAGTACTTGTTAGAAAGACATGTAAAAAGTAGCACTAGAACGTAGCACCGAGACCCAAACATGCATTGCCATTGCATATACTGGCCTGACAAACGGGATGCCAGTGTTAATGCGCCCCTTTATGACCAATTTATTCACTTTGGGACTCGTTTTAGGCCAATTAATCTTTTGACCCTGATTGAAGACACCTTAGGACGAGATAGCTAATCAGCATGTCAATCAATATGTCAATAACGTCATCAATATTTACCAGAATAAGACAATTCAACTTAGTCACAGACATTAATAAAATTTAGAAACCATCATGACCTTTCAGTCATGAATAACCACACCAGTTTAGTATGAATTTTGTGATATTTATTCCCTATTGATTACAATTCTACTAGTAAGTTTATTAGTCTCAAAACCAAGAAGCACATTAGCATGGCAACTCTGATTTCATCAAAGCGAGAGTCACGAATATTAGAACATAACACGGCGTCAACATAGATTATCCTTAGCAGAGTAACAGGAGCGCATTATTCAACAAAGCATGGATTCAGTCATTTGTCTATTTGCGTCAGTTTTGTGAACCCCTCACCTAACCTCGAATTAGCATTGTCATATCGGGCTTCATGCAAAACAATTTAGCAACACAAATTTGGAAAACCTCTAGCTATGGTCTCTCTTCAAAAGAGAAGCAGTTGGTACCTAGAAAGGAAAAGCAAACAGACAATCACAATTTCATTGTCATATAGTTACCCTCCGTATTGAGTCAGCAAACAGATTCAGTCTTCGTCCTCGGGACATCAGTTGATTCGCCAACAGCCAGGAACTCAGCAAGTCGGGTAAAGGGGCACTTCCCTCATAAGGAGGTAAAGTATAAACAGGCTCTATAAGGCAAGAATAGTTTTAAGAACCAAACAGCAAAGTCTCTATGCAGAGTGACAAAGTGTCTGGGTCATAGCAAATCGCAATAGCATCTCCCTAACTCCTAGTCTCCTCTCCCCTCGATCTAAACTACTTCCTTGTGTCATAGGTTTTTATCCCATTTTCGTTGTACATTCCCCTAAAATCTGGTTGGTTAAGGGTTTGCACCCCACTATCTCTATCCAATTGACTTCAAGTTAGCTCATCAAATTTGTCACCCCATAACAGTCTCACGTATTTTATTGGTCCTTATGATTGACGTCTTCAGGGGGTAGAATGTCCGGTATGATTTCATACTCTCGTGGTCCTTCGCACATCTTCAGTCAGTGGCTCCATTGTCTGTACCGGTTCAAGCGACCTTGTACCTATGAGTAGTCTACAGTGATGCACTCAGCAAGAATGTTTCACTAAGCAAGTCGAATTTCATGAGAACGGATCTACTACAGTTACACTCATCTGCTAGTATGGAAAAACAAGAGTTCATGTCCTTCAGCAAGTCAGCACGCTGCACGTTAGAAAAACACATTTAATATGAAACTGGGCAGCTAGGTCTCTACTCATGCTAACTAAGGCCTAGTTATTTATTAGCAGAACTCTAGCATATAACCTTTATTAATTAGTATAAAATCGCATTTTATATATCATTTCATCATTATTAGTCATTTTCATTAGTCCCCGAATATATTGGCGGCCACATTTCAACACGCATTTAGCAAAAGCATATTAATACAATTTCTATGTGGTATTATTATACATTAGTTCATAATAATTTCATGTTAACATTGATTATATAAGCTACGCTCGCTCACCAGTTTGGTATCCCCTTTGGTATAGAATAAAAAAGGGGGGTAGGGTGTCGTGGAGAGAATAGCAGACATTAGAGCCAGATTAATATCGTTTGATAAAGATGCAGCAACAACAAAAAACCCAAACAGAACATCTCAACAGACCCTATTTACATATCTGCCTAACACCATTCCCATATACTGATGTATCGGATAGTCGCTATGCGACGTAGTCACAACCAATGTACTCAGAGGGGGGATGCGTGTGATGGGCATCAAAGTGTACTTAGTAAATAGTCTCAGATCACAACCACTATCCGTGTTTCTGGTAACTCCTCCACTGTGTCCGGGCTTCTGTCCGGTGTGAGTGAATGAGAAGACTGCATATCATGTAGAATATTGTCCCAATAAGTAGCTATAGGATATTTTCTCAGACCTAGTGTGCCTTCTCTGTGTAGGACAACACTCTTCGGTTGATCACTGAATTTAGAAGACGTCACACATTTTCAGCTTCTTTGTTTAGAGGATAGATCATCTTATGTTTTTTTAATAGATCTTTGCTTAGTTGTGCATCTTTTATTCTCCTCTGCAACACTGTGCAGTAGGTCCCTGCTTTGTCTTAGACAATCTAGTCAGGGGCAGGGGGGGAAGTGGGGGGGGGATGGAGAGGTCACGAGTGCTATAAAACTAGATCCAACTAAAACTAAGGCCAGCAGCTTTCAACTTGATAGGCATTTGGTACTTAAATAGCTAGATACAGTAATTCCCATGTTATCCTCATTGACAGTGCACGCAGTCAAGGATTAGGTTGTGTTCACCTCCAGACAGTGGTGTGGCTTATTTTAGGGGAGAGTTCCCACATTCCTATTGGGACCTTGCATGTATTTTAGCAGAATGTTAATAGCATGTGTCTTGTTATCTTTGTACTACAAAGGTTTATACAGTCTAATGATACCGCAGACGTCCAGTGGTGCGTTAGAACAGTATTTGCTTTTCTAGAAGTTGTAGGATGCACTTTTTCATAGAGCACTTTTACTTCCCCTGAAAGTAGAATGACGTGCCCCTTGAAATTGAATGCTTCCACTTTTAAACACATGACCAACGGCAAAAGTCAATGCGGATTGTTATTTCTGTGCCTTTGTGGTGGATTGCTCTGCCTGCTTACACTTGAGGCCCGTTTTCTCATGGTCAGATTTAGACTCTAGATTTCAAGTGAAAACATATTTCTAAAAAATACTTACATTGAACCGATTTGGAGACTTACACTCATATTTTTTCTGGGCCATTTTTGTTGCAGTGAATCTTTCATCTTTCTTATTTGAAGCATGCCTAGTGGTTACTTACGTTACTGGTGTTGTGCTTAGATGAAGTGTTTTCGAATTCTAAAATGTCTGGTGTGTGGTGGTCTGCAACTTTCGAGGACCATGTTGTGCAGGAAATGCATATGTATAGGCCTGTTGAGAAGTGGGAGAAATTATTAGTGCGCTTGCAGTGAAGTGTGTATCCCGAAGATGTGTGTCTTTCCTTAAATGTAAGACTTCATGTGTTTGGTATGGGAAGACCCATTGCGCAGGGTATGCCGTTCCTTGAAGATAAGGGAAATTACTTAACTTAGATACATTTAAGTAGTCAAAGTTTTTAGCTGTCTATACGCAGAAACATCTGAATGAGTGCTTGTGCAATCTGATCTCTCGATCCCAGCGGACTTGTCTTGCTACAGTGATACGCTATATCAGGGGATCTCAAACTATAATGAGAGCTACTTCTGCTCACAGAAAATCCTATTGCGATAATACCAGATTTTATGACTGTAAAATACTGACCACATTTCTTCACATTAAACTAGTGAACACCTCAAGTAAGCTATTAGTGGTGACCTCCAAATCATTTTAGGCAACCAACAGTTTTTTACATGTGTGTGTGTTTTTTTTTTTTTTTTTCCTTGTTTTTTTTGGGGGGGAAATGCAACCTTTTATTTTCATCAGACTATCAGTTTCTGAAAATATACATTTCTCTGTCAAATATCACTTTCCATTTTGGGTAAACCATCTCAATTTTTCATATGAAAAGTTTTTTTTCTAAAAAAAAAAATATATATTTTTCTTTCAAAATAAAAGCTTTCATTTTTTGGGAAGTGCACAGTCTACAAAGATCAACTTGTCATTTTCAACTACACATAGTGTTTTCACATGGATTGGTTCTGCCTTGAACTTAGTACAGTCATGACCATGGATGCTCACCATAACATCAGAGATGCCTGTAGAATGCCAATAACACCCACAATCCTACCATGGCCACCTTTATGCCAAGGCCGGACAACATTATGAAATTACAAGGATACCCACAGTGTCAGTCATGCCATTATGCAAGGAATGGCCACCACCTTGCCAGGGATAGCTAAACCTAGGCCAGTAACCCTCTTAATACGTCAAAGGTGTCATCCAGTATGCCACAACCAGACCAAGACAGCCCAGAATAAATAAAGTATAGCTATCTTCCTACTACCACTGTTCTATAATGAACTGATACAGTTGTTCCAGAGATTAACCACTTTTGATGGGTGGGTGGATTATACTATACTTTTGGTGATAATTAGCACTAGGCATATCTTCCAGGGATCAATACTGTTTCTTAGTGAAAGACCGAGCAGTCTCTCTTTTTCTCCCCTCCTTCTCTTCTTTTTCTCCTCTCTCTCTCTCTCTCTCTCTCTCTCTCTCTCTCTCTCTCTCTCTCTCTCTCTCTATCTCTCCCCCTCTTGCGCCCCCTTCCCCTCTTATTCCTACTCTTCCCCTCTTTCTACCCTCTTTCTCTCCCTCTTCTCCTCTTTCTACCCTTTCACCCTCTTTTTCGCTTGTGTTCTTTCTTTGTCTTTCTGGGTCTTTCTCTCTCTTCCTGTCTGTCTTTCCCTCTCTCCCCTTCCCCCTTTCACTTTCTCTCTCCCCTTTCTATTTTTTTCTTTCTGTTGCTTTCACACCCTATTTCTACCCCTCTTCCCCTCTTTCTCCTTCTTTTTCAGTTTTTCTGTTTCACTTTTCCTCTTTCTTCCTCTGTTTTTGTCGTTCTGTCTCGCTGTCTCTTTGTCTTTCATCTTTCTTTTCTTCTCTCTTCCGCTCTTTGTTTTCTTTCTCTTGCTTTTTTCTTTTCTCTCGCTATCCTCTTCCCCCCTCTGTTCCCCCCTCACCCTTTTTTTCCCCCTCCCCCCTCTTTTTTTCTTCTCCCCCCTTTGCGACACAGCTCATGGGTCTTTAGATGAGCAGTGATGCCTTATGTGGGAAACACTTATCACCTGAATGAGGTACTGGGGTTTGCTTCACTTCCGAGAGCTACTTCTTTGGAGTTTTGAGCTACTTGTTGGAGGCCCCTAGGTAAAGTATATTCACATAATTGAGGTGCCATGGTTGCTTACATGCGTTTCGGGGAGGATGAAAGGAAAAATGCTTCTGTGTTGTGTTAAAAAAAATAACACTGATTTGCAAAGATACAGTTACGTTTGTATGAAGTACTGCACCAAGGGTTTCCCTCATTTCAGAAGGGGTGGAGGGATGACCAGCTTGTGACCGTCTAAGATAGAAAGCACAATCATGGTCAGTTGATTTTTACAGTGATTTGGATGTCATCCGATAATTCAAGTATAGTTAACAAGGTTAAGGGTTGAACAGACCTGAGAAAGTGTAATCTGGATGAACCCCAATGAGAGACGTCTGGATGGGAAGAACAGATAGGTTAGACATGGTAATTGAGCGTTGTTGGTGAGTAACGAACAGATCCATGTTAACACTCTACCTTGAGCTGACGGCTAATGTAGCCTGTCTACTAGAATGAAGAGACTCGGTGTCAAAGGCAACACAGAAGGTGCCTTCAGTATGAAAGGCAGACAGTGGAGGGTGGACCCTCTGTCATTTGGCTTACATCTTGCAGTTATTACAAATAGAGATCTGGACTTTTTCTACATCTCAGAATCGACCAAATTCCTTGCGCATGACGTTATTGCTTTAACATGATTTGGGAGTTTTGCTATAAAGAGACCATCCAATATGGTTCCATAGTTACTGGTATGTGCACAAAGTTGAAAGGTTTTTATGAGCAGAGGTGTTATGTAAGCTTTTTTTTTAATGTGACCGAGGGGACCCTGATTCAAAGGGCTTGGTTATTTAGTTAACCTTTGAGCCAGCAGGGTGGACAAAGTCTTGTGAGGAAGTGAGCAGGTGCCTGCCTGATTTATGCCGTTGGCCATTTGAAACAAGAGACTGGAGAGTGGACGAGAGAAATCCAGGCAGAGGTAATTAGCTGGCAAACCAGGAAGAGGGGTGGTGGTAGTAGGTGAGGTGACTGGAAGGATCATTAGCTTGGCCAAGATATTAATATCCAAGAACAATGATTTTGTGGCAGTGGTCAGAAGGGGAGTTCGTGTTTGCTGCATAAGTATATTTGTTTGTAGTGCCCCTAAGTCTAATAGTTAAGTTTCATTCCTCTTTCAATTACCTGCTTTTTTATTTGAATACTGATGTTTTAACACTACTTCACCAATTCAGTTGCACCATCGAGGCTATCCTTGCCATTTGCACTTAAGAAATTTTCTGGTGGTTTTAATTGTGACCTTCTTTTTCTCAGTATGAGTAAAGGCTTGGCAGGGAGTCAAGGTGTTGTCAAAACCAAGTGCTTCATGCTGCTCAAGACAAGGGCAAATCTGGCATAGGGTAGTAGTGATGGTGGTAAATGAAACTGCAACTCAGTGTCCTGATGACTATATGTGGGCCTATCTGAAAGCAGTGTAAGCGGGAAAAGTTTGAAGTCTGTAGCAGTATTCTAGAGTTAATGATCATGGATGTCAGACTTTCATTAATGCACGTTTTCTTACTGTTGGTGATTAGTAGTGGCCCCAGCGCTTTACAGATTCGTCTGCTTCATATTAATCTGGCTTGCCAATCTACCTTTGCCAACTTTCTCTGGATTGTGTCTGTATGTTTCCATTCCTACACCCCGAATCTCATTTGCTCTACTCTGTTTCAGCTGTTTAAGAAATATGACTTGTGAGGAATAATTTCATTTCATTGACATTATAACCTCCACCCCATTTCATATGGAGATCAGATGGATGGAATCTGAGTGCACGCACGATGCTCTAGGAGGAAGGTGCCGGCATAATCGTGGATAATACTTTGAAAAGACTCCAATGACAATTAGTGCCTTGACTAATTCTTGTATTGTATCCTATTTTTTTATATATGTATACATATATATATATATTTGTATTGTGTCCTTGTTGGCAGCACTGGGGTACAACGCAATTGAACACTTTAAGGGATGGAGTGTTAGTTGAAGCGTGTCAATATTTGTCAGTATTCATTCAATATTTTAGTAGTTGTTGAGTTATTGTAAGACAGTGGGCAACGGGGGTGGAGTCTAAACCTCACGATTTTAACAATACTGGGTGGTTCTGTAAACTGAAGTTTTTGCAAAAGTAGATAGATAGTGGAGCACTTGTAACGGCTTCTATACATGCCAGCGGACATTGACAATAATGTATGTTACTACTAACAAACCTAATGCATTACACTTCACTTTTTGTTTTAAAAGAAAAAAAAAATGTTTTTAATGCGAATACAATATGGTGTTGAAGCAAAAGATGCCAGACAATGAACCTACAGTGTCTGAAACTTTTGTTTCCTCATTTTGGCTGTCGCTTGAGGAGGGAGCGTGAGCAGGTCTTCAATTCGACACAGCTTGGTCTTTCTGACACATTGGTAGTGCCTGCTGCTTTCTTCTCTCTCTATAAACTTCAGAATTGTGCGCTAGAGTGTGGGAAGTTGTTAAAAAGAAGAATAGGAACCCAGATTCTTAGAGGTAAAAACTAAGCTCAGAAAAAGCTACAGGCACAACACGTCAAATCGGGAGTAGAAGGGTGAAGGTCAAAGGCAAGGTAGCAGAAAACGAAGGCTTGAAATAGCAAGAACAATGCAAAGCAGGCAAGTAGATGGTTCTGTTGTAACGCATGGAGTGAAATCCTGCAATCCTTTTATAGCAGAGGTGTTACACCAGTTTCAGACTTAAACTGAGCAGGGTTTAGGACAAGAACCGAAAGGTAAGGTGAAAAGGGAACACCCTAAAATCTGCACTCAATCAAGGGGCCCAAGTATAACTTGCTGCTTTCTTTTTAATTATAAGGATTCACATCACACCAATGTTATATTTCCATTCACCTTTTACAGTCGGTTAGTAAATACAAACAATTTTCACTGTCCGGGTTCAATCTTATCCTTGTTTCATATGTGTGGCATATCCTAAAGAACTGATGATGCTGATGCATCTGTTGCTCTTCTTGAGCGGAATCCCAGCTCAAAAGATCTAAGCCATTTGCTATTCATCTATCTGGATCCATCCCTTGCTTTGAGGGGCTTGCTTTCTCATGAATTCTTTTGGTGCCATACCTGTATGGTTCGATGTATTTGAAACCGTCCTGAAACAGTCATGCACACGAACTTGAGGTGACTCTTAAATCCAAAGCATTAAACAACTTGGTTAAGTTTTAAGAAATTAATTACAACTTAAAACACGCATTGTCAAAGTCAATAGATCGCCGCTATTGGCTGTGCGAATATGCTTGCCCATACTCTATAGCATCAGTAAAAAGCATTTTTTGCCAATGCTGTGCAGTATCTGCAAAATGAAAGAAAGATAAGGGTGCCATAATGCCGCTGCGCTTGAGGGGCACATCAGTTCATAGGCATGCACTCCTGTGATATATGAAATAATGCTTGTACCCTTAAAAAAAAATATACATATTTTTTTATTTACCTATTTGAGATAGATTGGTAAATAAAATGAATTTTGGCTTGTGTGCAAAAACACTTTCTGAAAGGTGAAGCGTCTGGCAGGAATTTACTGCCAGGCTTTCCCAAAAAAAAAAAAAACTAAGACTGTGGTAGCTCGTGGGTTATAGAGAAGTAGGTGAGGAGAAGAAGCAGGGAACTGGCAGGTGGCAAGTGAGGCTGGGCTGGAGAAGTTTATGTAAAAAAAAAAACATAGAGGGATTGGGGAAATCAATGGACTAGCTTGGAGGCAGTGATGAGAGAGCAACACAGAGCCTTTTATTGAAGGGTTTGGTTGTTTGGACATAGGAAGCATCATAGGAGGGCGAGAACTAAAACACATGCCCTCTTATGAAGTGCTGAGAGGAAAAGACAAAAGTGGTTCTAAAACTGTGAGCAGCGTAAGGGTCAAATCACTGCGTTGGAAGGATAATACAAGCATAGGTATAGCCAGTAGGTCGCGCCTTTGGGACCTTAGGTGTTTAGCCGTGCAGCTCTTTATCCTGGGTGCTGCGCCACCAGCTATTGAATAGCTATACAATTACCACACACTGGATCATGTAGTCTAATTCAGGAAAACATGCTTGCCTGATAGACGGAATAGAAAGCGTATCCATCAAAATGCACAGTTCAAAATATTTTGCAGCGGGCACCCTGCTGCCCCCGAGCCTTGCAATGAGGCGAGCCCCGGGAAGGAGCAGCAAGACCCTGGAGGATGGCAGGGGCCAGCCTGGTCTGCGTTAGGAGTTTTAAAGAGCAACAGGAGAACACTTCAGATGCATTAGCTGCCCACTCAAGGATTCAACACACGCAGCAAAACATACAGCAGTCACTGTCAAAGCAATCCTTCTTGTGTGTGCGAATATTAAGTGTAAGCTGCATCAAAATAATACATCTGCCTTCAGTATCATTAGCCACCCATCTTTGTAAAGCCGGGAATACTATGTTAACACTTATTCACGAAGACCAGGCCCCTTCTACCCTGCAATGGCGGCTGGCGCCAACAGCAACACAAGGTGCAAATAAATTAGTAGTGCAGCTGCGGATGGAAAAAAGTAAACCATAGCGGACAGCAGAAAGTATTAAAGTATTAAACCTGCTCTCATGTGCCTAGCAGGAATGGCTGAGCGCCCAGCAAAGCACTTGCCTGCCACAGCTACCTACTCAGATGGCACCTCCAACTCCTTATTGCAAACAGTAATGTGATTGACAGCGACAGCAGAAGCCATACTGCCACGGCGGCTCGAAACAAAGCGATTAAGCCGAAAATTGAACTCCCTTGATTACACGTGGATTTCGAGGCCGATAGTTCAGGGAGTGGGCAGCTGAGCATTAAACTTAAAACGTGGTATTCACGATCGTAAAAAACAGCCTCGACGTGTGCATATGAACTAAACATTTTAGCATCCATAGAAAACAAGAGAACACAGGATCATGTAAACCATTATGAACCGCGCTGGTCCTGAAGTGGATGTGAAAGCCAAGTCAGCAGAAATAGTTTGCTTTCGGCTTCTCACCCAAGTCAGAAGAAGCCCCCAGAACAGCCCCACAGTGGCATAAAGTACCCCGCAGCAAGTACATTCATAATGTGGATGTTTCCATATGGCCACCTAATCAGACTGACCAAGTGCATACAGTGGCAATAACATTAAAATAAGGGGCAACCATTCAAAGATGGCAGCTGATCTTACTGAGTCCCTTTCCTTATGAGAAAGCTTCTGACCCAAACATGGTCATCTGCAGCTGCTACACACATGCCTGGACCAGAAATCTAAATCTCCCAAACACCATCTGCAGTTGGAATGACTACCACAGAACTACTGCTGAGCCCCCTTCATCTCAAGCTATGGTGCTGTGCCTACTACGACAGACCAAGTCAAGGCTTCCACAGCAATAGCGTATGTAAAGTCTAAGATGGCTTCTGACCTCGCACCCCAACCTTAATTAATAAAGGGAAGCCTCCCAACGAAACATGGATGCCCGCATTAGCTAAATGTCTTGTCGCAGGTAAGTCAGGGGTCCTCAAA
The DNA here is from genome assembly GCF_031143425.1 of Pleurodeles waltl. NCBI lineage: Eukaryota > Metazoa > Chordata > Amphibia > Caudata > Salamandridae > Pleurodeles > Pleurodeles waltl. The sequence continues at coordinate 396,684,719 of NC_090442.1, read as the reverse complement.
ATACCCTGTTTGTTGGCGAAAACACCTCTGGAACTTTGGTGTAGGTTATGAGATGCCATAATTAGAGAAGCTGACACAAAATTAGACCTGTTTGGCACTGTAACATGCAGAACAGCAGGAGAGCAGAGACCGATATTGATAAGTCGACTGTAAGTATGTGTCGAAATGGAGCGATGCCCTTCTTCCTGCAATAGCATACGGAAAAACAAACCGTTAGCCGAGCACAACTAATAAATATTCTAAGAAAAGCTGGACACTGAAAACTTAATTTGTAATGGTCTTTCCTTTAATGTGCGTTGTCTCTCCCAGACTCGTAGGAGTCATTGTGGTATGCAGCGTTCTAATGGTGAAAGTTCCACAGGGCTGGAAATTACAGTTGGGCAGCAAAGTCATGGTTTTCAGATCGATGAATATTGTGCTCCAACGCGGCATCTGTTATGGAAATAAACCTACGTTTTTATTTTAACCAGCACTCGGCGTCCACACTACAATATTTTTGGCAACGAGTTTGATGAGTTTACAGGTGCCGGAGGAGCCACGTAAATAACTCTGCGCACGGTGATAGGCACACCAATTGTTTGAATATAACAAAATTGTTTTCTGATGCAAATCGCGTATCTACGTATGGAACTAACCTTTTCATATGGTGATGCGCACACCAACTAACTTTTTTTTTTTTAAACCATTTTGTTTCGAATTCCCTGTGGTTTGCGTCATTCAATTTTGACATTAGAAGTGCAATTTCCCGATTTTGTCACCAGTGGTTTTACTGTATGCTCGCGCCCACCAATCATATTTCAGCTAATATATATATTCATGTGTTAGTAATGGCATATACCGAGTACTCAAAGGGAAGTTTTGGCAAGCAAATGTACAATTAACTTGTTGGTCAAAAGGAACAAAATTCAACTTGGCGAATTGTTAAAGTGATATTATTTAACACTCTTAATTTCAGGATGCAATCAGTAACACCACCGCCACCTTTTCTTTGAAGTACCCGGTTCTCCACCGGTATCGTGGAAAAATTAATTTGATGCTTTTGTCACACTTGGGTGCCATAGGCGCCACACGTTTTAGAGCAGAAAGAAAGAAATGCATGTTACTGCATTAATTAGGATTTGAAGGCTGGGCCATTTTTAAACATCTACCAACTTTGGTAAGGAACAATGATGATGAAGAAGAGTTAGATAAATATATTGAAGCAGTCAAAAAATTAGAATTATGTTTCAACATTCAGCCAATCCTGTTTGTCATAAGACATTACATTTTTCAAAAGGGAGGAAAGAACTGGAGAGGATGTAGACTCTTTTATATTGGCTTTGAGGAAACTGAGTGCTGACTGCCAATTTGAAACCTTCACTGAACAACTAGTCAGGGACCAATACATTTGCAAGTGCTCGGACAAAACGATACAGCAGAACTTGCTTTCCATGGGTAATCCTTCTCTTCAGGAGACTATTTTTACAGCAAAGAGCATTGAGCCATCCAAAGTCTCTGTTAAAGAGTTAGAAGAGAAAACTAGTCATGAGGTTGGGGCTGTTCGATTTAAAGAATCTAGGAAAATTTCTCAACCAAGAAATGACAGTATACCGTTCTTCAAACAAGTCAACATCTGTTTTTGATGTGGGAATGCGCATATAATAAAAGTTTCAAGACCTGCAGAAAGTGTGTCAAAGTGGGAAGCGTCTTGGAGAAAATGGGCAAATGTATAAAACACATAGCAAAACCATTGATGTAGCTAACGTTTCTGAATCTGTGTGTGATGACATAGATAACATTCAGAAAGTCCAAGATGATTTGAGAGTGATGGTGGTGGATGTCAACTCTATTGTCACTGGTGATACGTCTTTGTGTGTTGACCTTTACATTCAAGTGGGCATTGGTGAGAAGAAAGCAAGTTTGTTAGTGGACTCTTATGCAAGGATAACTGATTACTCAGGAATTGTTTAGTGATTTATGGGAAAATAGACCATTAAAACTCCCAGACAGAGCACCTATCTCTTATGAAGGATGTAAGATGGATCTGGCTGGATTCTTTGAAGATGTTTTGGAATTCAATGGCAGGAAAATATTTGGGAAAGTTTGTCACAATCAAGGGACTATCCATACTTGGATGGTTTCATCAGGGACTTTTCAAAATGGTTCTTAGACCAGGTACAAAAGAACAAGTATCTGTAGTAGAGTCTACTGATTTCACTGAGAACATAGTCGGTCAGTTTCCTGAACTGTTCGGTAAACATTTTAGGCACAATCAAGAGGTTTGCTCACCATATCAGGGTCAAGGATTATGCCATTCCTATTAAGCACAAGTTGAGCGTACCTTTTTAGTGTCTGGGATCAGTTAGAGAAAGAGCTTAATGAACTGTGTGCTAAAGGTATAGTTGAACCCATTGAATCTGCGCTATGGCTTTCTCCTTTGATGGTCTCTTAAAAAAAAAAAAAAAAAAGAATGGGGACTTGCAGGTTTGTGTGGACCTTCGCAGCCTCAATAAAAAACATATAGGTAGATTCCCATCCCCTACCCAAAATGTAGGAATTATTGAATAAGATTGTTTTTTTTCCAAATGGTTCACAAAATTGGATTTGGCGTCTGCCTACCATCAAGTCATACTTGACCCATCATCCAGACACTTTACAGCGTTTGTGTCTCCCATTGGTACGTTCCAGTATTGTAGGATGCCTTTTGGTCTTACCAGCTGCAGCAGTTTTTCAGAGGGTCACGTTCAACAAGTTGAAGGACATCAGTGGGGTGGTTGTGTTCCAAGACAATGTCTTAATTTTTAGTGACACTAGAGAGGAACATGATGAAATATTTCAGGTTCTTAGAGTATTAAAAGAAAAATGTGTGGTCCTCAAATGAGAAATGTTACTTCCTAAAAAAATAAGGTGGAGGTTTTGGGGCATGTGGTTTCTGAGCAGGGTGTAGAGCCTAGACCAGGGTTAGTCAATGCATCTTAGATGCAAAGGCACCTATCGACAAAGCTGGGTTGAAATCCTTTTTAGGATTATGCAAATTCTATTCCAGGTTTGTACAAGCTCATGCATTCAAGATCCAACCTCTCACCAACATGTTAAAAAGGAGAGTCCCCTTTTCATGGAATACAAATTGTCAAGCCCTTTTTGAGTGGATTAAAGCTCAGTTGGCTGGGTCAAAAATGTTGAAACCTTTTGATCCCAGTGTCAAATGTACTGTCACTGTTGATGCAAGTGGGTTTAGTCTTGGTGCAATATTTATTCAAAGTAAGGATGGTGTAGAAAACACTGTAGGTTATGTGTCAAGAGTTCTAAGAGGCTCAGAGCTAAATTTCTCTGATTTAGAAGGAACTGTTGGCTTGTTGGTGGGCAATCAGGAATTTCACCCTTATGTCTGGGGAAGCCGTTTTGAACTGCAAAATTATCTCCGTCCGTTAATTGCTATTCTTTCCAGAGATGAGGTCCGTGATCAAACCCCTCGCATTGCCAGGTTCACAACTAAACTTTTGCATTATGACTTCACAACTACGTTTGTGCCTGGCAGTAAAAATGGAAGAGCAGACTATTTGTTTAGGTTTCATAATAAGAAGACAGATAAATAATTGAGGCTGAAGAACAAGAGTTGTTTCATTGCTTCAGAATGTGGAAAAAATGTGTGCTATTAGTGAGAAAGAATGGAGAACAGAGTTGTCTAAAGATGAAGTTTTGCTTCAAGTGATGAAATATGTGAGAGGTACTTGGCCTAGAGAAAAGAATGTTTCTTACCAGTTCCAAACATATGTTAAGGTTTCTAGTGAATTATCCAGTGAAGATGGAATTCTCATGCGGGGTGGAAAACTGGTACCTCCAGAGTGTGAGAACCAAGCTGATTTATGGCGCACACAAAGGACATTTGGGAAAAACTTTGACTAAACGCAGGTTGCGTGAAGCATTCTGGTGGCTATATATGGATAACTCTGTTGAAGAATTGATTGATTTGTGTGGTATGTTCCAAAGTTGAGAAAGGGGTCAAGGTTAGAATTCCACCCATGCAGCCTTCTGACTACCCAAAAGGACCATGGGAATAAATAGGGATTGATTTAGTAGGCCTGTTTAACATTCTGCCATTTGCATCTACATATGCAGTAGTAGTCGTTGACTATTATTCAAAGTGGCCTGATGTACGATTCATGAGTGAACCTAATATCAAGAATATTGTGGATTTTCTGAAGGATGTTTTCCTAAGAGAGAGTTTTTCTTCATCCATTGTCTCCGACAATGGTGTTTAGTTGGTCGGTTCAGCATTTCAAAGTTTCTTAAAACAAGGGGGATTAAAAATTTTAGAAGCTCACTTTACCATCCACAAACCAATGGACTGGTTGAGAGGATGAATCTAGTTTTGAACAACTGTATACAATGGGCTGTTGCAAATGGCTGTGTTGTACAAAATACTGTACTTTCTATGTTGTGGATTTACCGTAGCACTCCACATTCCTCAACTAAGGTCACTCTGTTTGAGCTGTTAAGAGGCTGGAAACCTTTTAACAAAAATTTGTCCAGGATGGATGTCCAAATGGGTGAAGATGGATGTCATTGAAGGGATAGATGAAGTGGTGCGTAGGAATGTTGAAAGCTCACAAGAATATAAAAAACAATATTTTGATTCTAGGAAAAAAGTTTCCCAACAACCTATTGGCATGGGGATGTGCATATAAAAGCTCCTTTTCATGTTGTTAAAAAAATAAAAAAAGGGATATCAAAGTATTGTGAACCGAAAATGGTTGATAAGGTTTGTGGAAATGCCATTCGTGTTGACAAGAAGTACTGGTGGCACAAGGCAAGGGTGTTCAAGTTAAGGAGCACAGTATGAAGTAGTAGAGATGAAAATGTACCTACTTCTCATGATCATTCTGCTAACATACTGCTTAAGGCACAGGATGTTCCCTGCAGAAGTAAACGCCTGATTTCTCTTTTTGTAAAGTATGGACAATAAGTTGTGGTGCCTGTTGGTGCAAATCAATTGTTGCAATTGTTCTTGTCCATGGTGTATATGTAAATATTTTGTTTTCTTCCATAAGGTTCTCTTCCATTCAAACCCCGTTCTAGTTGTTTTTAGTTTGTACTGTGTTAACTCACTTTAGTGTTGTTTTGTAGGGTGCTGATTGCTTCTCAAGTATTAATGAGACTACTTTTTTTTTTTTTCTTTTTATTAGTTTTTTTTTTGTATTTTACCCAATGTTATGTTTAGCTTTGTAGTTATGAGGGAGAAAGGATCATGTAATGGCCTTTCATGTAATGTGCGCTGTCTCTCCCAGACTCGTACGAGCCATTGTGGTATGCAGCGTTCTAATTTTGAAAGTTTCACAGGGCTGAAAAGGACAGTTGGGCAGCAAAGCCGTGGTTTTCGGAGCGATGAATATTGTGCTCTGACACGGCATCTGTTATGGAAATAAACCTACGTTTTTATCTTAACCGGCACTCCGCTTCCTCACTGCAGGATTAGACCTATGATGGCCAACTCGCCTCCTAATGTACAAGAACCCCATTCTGCTGTGCAGAAAAAGATCAATACCATGCTGCTGCCATGCTGAGAGATCAGCTTCCAAAATTAGGACTGCATAAAAAAGCTGAATGACCATAAATGCACAACTGCTTGCTAGTACAAGAAGCTTTCTTTCCCTGCTTGCTTCAGAATTCACTAATAGCATTATCCTCAACGTAGGAAAGTCTCTAAGTTCATGTTAAAAAAATTATTTCTTTTATCAAACGCCTCTGACTGCAAAGATATGAACTTATGTACTAAGGTGAAACGCTTTCTCATGTTAAAGAAATAGACTTTTTGAATTTTCAAGAGACTTTCTCATATTTGTAAATTGTTTCTCACATTTGTACGCATAAGGTTTGTTACATGCCTGTGGTATGGCGCTGGATGCACCTACACCACCTAGTTTGGCTACCAACTGTGCCTTAGACAAGACACTGTACAGAGCTAAACACACCTATACCTTCCAATATGGCTGCCGAATATTCCTCAGGCATATCAACCGCGTATGTACCAGGTGCACAGGAAGCCGTGTTGAGGCCGTGATTGGCATAAAAGAGGGATAAATAGACCCCTATGTTGTCAGAGAAGGACCAACTGAGGCACTACAAGTGGAGGACTGCAGCCAAAGTAAGGAGATGCTGGGGAACGAGGATCGAGGAGAGAAACCTCCTCCAGCAGAGGACTGTGAGACAGGGACAGAAGGAAACCAGGAAGACTACGTCTAGCGAGCCCCAAGCAAGAGTGAACAATGTGACCTCCAAAGCCATGACTCAGTAAGGCTGTGGCACCAGGCAAGTCATGTCGCCCTGTGTGGGCTGATTGAAAAGGTGGTGGGCTGGGATACAAGGGCATAAGGGAGGGACATGCTGAGCCACCTACACGAGTGGGGTTCACTGCAACTTGAGCACCTGGTGAAAGATAAGCTATACTGGGCACAAAGAAAAGATTCCTGACCATTTAGTGCTTTCTGATGTACTGTCCTGTGCTTATGTTTGAGGGCCATGATGCCACATCCTAAAGGTTGAGAAAGAGGACAAGACCGCGGTGATACATAACAAGAACACAGTTCAAGAAGTCCTGGGAGACCAACGAAGAAAACAAAACATTACATTTTATTTTGTTTGGACATTTTCATAGTATAGTGACTGTAGATCTTTAAGAAAGACCTTATACTTTCCAACTAGAACCTCAAGTGTGTCCTTCTGACTACTGGGTATTAGACCACAATGACAAACATTTTTATGGGTCTGCCTGTGCATAGCTCTTAGGGCCAAACCAGACCATTGGATCAGCTCTGGCTCAGCTCTCCCTTTTAATTTGTTGGTTTGCCCTCTTAGACATTATGTGCATAGAGCATATGGGTTTTATTGTGCAAGAAGATGGATGCGTGTATCTTGATGGTGCACGGAATGTCTGCAAGCAGCCAAAGTGGGTGCTTGTGATCACTTTCATACTGTAGACTGCACAAAATCGAGACAGTATTATGAAAGCCGGGTGTGGCACTCACTGATATAGGGTGTGTTGCATGCCAATCCCTTACTCTATTTGGAAAAAGTGAATTCAGTTCAGTAAAACAAGGTGTGATGGAGCAAATCAATTTGTTATAAAATTTTCTGCACAGAGCAGTTAGGGTACACCAGCTTTTAGAGTTCGAGGACCCCAATATAGAACATGCCTACCACTGGAATCTGGAATCCTTGCTGCCAGCCAGATGTGAAAGATGCTCACTGCCCAACAATAAGGGCCTAGTTAGTGCCTGAGGTATCTGGAAAGAGTGGGAGTCAGTTGTAGACTGGGGAACACACAAGAATAAACACTGCGATCCTACACCAATATGTCACATCACGGGGACGCCAGAAACCCTGTTCGAAAAGAGGCTGCAAATAGCAAAGCTGCAGGAAGTGGCTTTGCACTAACTGAAATTTAAAAACATGTTCGTAGTAACCCCTGAGGGAGAGGAGTACGATGGTGTCATATGGATGGCTGGACTCTCTATTGTTTGTGTTGCTGACTGCATGCATTGGAGGGGACCACAACACAAGGCTTGGGGGCTATCTGGGAGGCCAGTACCAGGAGTAGATGAGCTGGTGGCAGACTGAAATTCCCATAACAAATGGAGCTAATAGAAAATAAGGGAAACCCAAATGCTCACATGAACCTGAGCTTAAGGTCTGAGACAGTACATATTCATGTGAAACTCATTGAAAGATTATATACAATTAAGCCAAAATTCACGCTGTTGAAGTAATAATAAAAAACAGACAACAATACTTATATGTGGACAGTTGGCAATCTGTCAGATATTTTAATAATATATATTGGAACCAGTACCAAGGTATATCAAACACATACACAGATTTATTGTTGTGAATCAATTCTAGAACATAGAAAATTATTTATATTAAAAGCAAAAGACGTAGTAGTGAAAAAAGTGTGCACACCAAGTAAAAAGACAATAACACACTGGTTGGGTTGAAGCCCTCATTTTTGCTTTTGCCTACTAGATAACTGGAAGCTGTTTGGTAGGCGAGACTAAAAAATTAACAATATAAAAAAGCTGAGGAGCTGAATGGGAACTTAAATTAATGCTGTTAATAAGCAGCTAATTGAAAATCATTATGGCTCATTGAGCCATAGACATGGAAAACCTACACAGAAATATGTATAGCCTCACACCCACTCCATTCGAAGTTAAACAATTCCATATAATCCTTTGAGTTTGTGGAGGGGCCCTCTACAGAGCTCTTTCTAAAACAATGGATCACTACTGCTCTACAACCCATATGTCTCTCCAGGTTTTTCACCGTAGAGAGCACACAGAGTGCTCTGGGGTCAGCGCTTTACCCAGGTGCTCCACCACAAGCAATAACAGGGCGCCTGTTTAATTACAGGGATAGAGATCTAATTCTCCAGCACGCCGGGCCCCATGGCCCAACTAATTATGAGGGCTCCCCGATCCACATAGTCCTGGACTATACTCGAGAGTTGGATGGGGATTCCAAGTGGACATTGCAGAGCATATAGTTTCCCTATATGCTGATGACACCCATCTACTTGCAATGCCCTGATCGGTCGTCTCCAATCCTGTTAAGTGTGACGGACGAATTGTGGGAGCTGTCGGGCCTATGGGTCAGCACGTTGAAATCAGTCTTGTTCCCGCTCAGCCTCTTGGCGGACAGGCCCCTTGAGGGTCTGCCATAATCGGGCTTATCCTGGACGTTAGACAGTCAAATACTTAGGAATGTATATTACACATCAGCAGAAACAATTTTATGACTTCAGCATGGGGCGTGTGGTGGTGGGGTTGTGGTCCTCCACCTGGTTCTGGATCACTCTTCGATTTTCCTTGTTTGGGGAAAATAGCCCTAAAAGATGTTCATCATACCACACTGCTTATGTTATGCAGAGCACTTAAAATGAGATTCCGAAAGAAGTGTTTCATAAGCTCCTACGCAAGGCAGGAGGTGTCGGGTTAGTCTAGCCACACTCTGGCAGGACTGGGGTAAAGGCGGCTTGGAGGTTCCCGATTTGGCATATTGCTTTGCCACCCAGCTGCAGCATGTAACTCACTGGCTCAAAAAACTTTATTGGAGGGCTTTGAAAGACACCAGTTAGGTGAGCTTCTGATGCTAGTTGCGAATGTACCCAAAGAGCTCCCATATTTAATCCGTCTGATAAAGAGATTTTGGGAAAGAGCGGTGAAACGGGTACTGAAAAGAGCTCCCTTCGCCTCTGAACTGGATATGTGGATACTCTCTCCCCTTTCCATTGTATATTCCAAGTCACTGCAACAGATAGATGGCAGCAGGGCAGCTCCATAATGTTAGTGGATCTGTACAAATATGGCCGCTTCATAACCTACAGGAGGCCCAGACAACAGTTAACCTCAGCACGGGACAGTTCTTACAGGATGCCAAATTTGCGACTATGGCAGGATAACTGTGGCCAACGAACCCTGAAGCACCTGGACCCACACAAATCCTGGTCATCCTATTGGCACTAGCAGGTGGTCACCAACTTATTACACACTTATATCATGTGCTCTGCTCGAATAAACAACTTAAACCAATCCGGATGGAAAAAGTATGGCAACAACATAGTGAGGAACTATAGTCGAATGGGCGGGCACTGAGGAATCACACCTGAGACAAACTAGGACAGATGTCAAAGTCCAGGAGGTCGTATTAGCTTGGACAAGTATGACCCACACACTATTGCACATCACCACCCCTAGTGAAGATGATATGATCTAGGAAACAGCCAAAAGCGGATAACCTTTATACAACCCATAACCTACCCTTGTCCCCTTATGTCATACCTCAAGATTGTACAGGGATATTCTGATTCATAATATGTATTCACTGATGACAGATTTCTACATTGCATATTTCTCATGGATGTGGAAGGGAGAGCACAATTGGGAAGGAATTAAAATATGTCTAGCCTGGCTATGTATAGTTTATTGCTTGCTCAGGTTCAACAAATGAGCCGCATAATCTGGCGAATGTCAAGATTTAATGTTTTAATTGTTTGCATTTGTCTGACAAATGTATCAATATGAGAACTGCAAACAAAGAAAACTTTAAAAAAAAAAAAAAAAAAAGACTGGTACAAATGTGGTCACTAAAAGGACAAATTAGGTCTACCTCTTTGGGAGTACCAGGGAACCAAATACTGTTGAGTATTTTGGTATCCCTCAAGGCTACCCTGGCAAGGGACACAGGGCTGCGGCAGCATACAACTCCTGCCGTCTGGGTGCTCTGCCTCTGAGACCTGGGTAATTTTTTTTGTGTTCGACGTAGAAAGTGGGTTACAGATGAGTGAGACGAGTGTGTGAAAACATTTGAAGTGTGCTTATACTTCAGGCACCCATTTGGAATCCAAAGTTGAGTTTTAGAGAACATGGTGAGACCATCAAAAATGAATTCCTATGGCTATCTAGAAGTATTTCCACAAAGAAATTATGCAATGAAGTGCAGTGTTCCTTGGAAAAAGTAGGTGTTAGTCTGATACAAGATCATTGACAGAGAATACTTTACCAGTGTATTGCAAAAGGACTCTCTGGCACAGGAACTGGGACAATCACGTCCTTGGAAAAATTGGGTGGTTCTGAACAATTAAAGACTGTGACCAGAGAAATTGCCAAAAGAAGGGATCTGACCTTGTATTTTAGGACCATTCATATTTTTCTCAGTTTGAATCACGTCACCCTTTCTCTAGTAGTGTTAGTATTGTTTGTGCTGTTGAATGGTGTTGAATAAAAAGATTCCAGAAAAAAACGTAGAGTACAGACCTAAATGTGATAAGAGGACTGGGTAGAGTGTGTCACTGTTATGTCTAGCGCCACACACTTGCTTCCATGGCAACGCGTGTGTTATTCCAGCATGTGTTCTGGAATGGTCCTACTCTAGGATCGGCAGTTGCTTTCCTGTTGATCCGTGAGTTGGACGCTTTATTGGAGTGGTGCCCTAATGAAGTCTCAACTCATACTTCATGTATTCCACTTACTTAACAAGTGGCGACGAGCGGCACCACTCCTCGGACCTGCATTCTTCCTGTTTCCTCGTTCTGGTGAGCGTGATCACTGAGTTACCTGCTTTTGGGACTTCTGAAGTGCTCCTCCGAGCCTGATTGCCTGGGGCTGTTTTTGAGCACATCGTTGTGGACCGCCATCCTTGTAGCTGTCCGCTGTCTTCGGATTGTGTGCTCACCTACTTGCCTTTGGGAGTGCCATCCGTGCTTTGGATTCTCGCCTGCTTGCCTTTGGGAGCGCCTTCTGTGCTTTAGATTGGAGTGTTTCTCTGTGCGTTAGATTGGAGTGCCTCTCTGACGGGGAGTTCACAGTGGATTAGAGTGCCGCTCCTTTGTGCCTGTGGTTTGACGGGTAGTTCACAGCATACATTGTTACGCACGCACACTGGCACTCTTCACTTTTGTTAGTGCTTGCCGTGCGTCTTCAACCGACTTTTATTTTCCTGGCAGTGTCACAGGGTTACGCGCGCGCACCAACACTGTTTACTTTTGTTTGAGCTTGCCATGCGCCTGTGCGTTTTCAACTGACGTCTGTTTTCCTGCTGTATCAATCATCATCGTCATCAGGCTCTTCCTTCTCTTTGGAGGCTGCAACCAGGAAGTCCTGCTCTTTTTTTTGCCGTTCTTTCCACTTCTTCGTTGAACATTTGGCCTGTTTCCATGTGTCCATTCTTTCAACCTGTGGACACAATCTCCGTGGTTTTCAGCTTGTAGAATAGTCATTTGCACAACTACCTACATGGAACTTCCTCTCATTCTCCCCTTTACCATTATGTGTGCTCAGAGTTTTTTCTCTCCCTCCCCCACAAGCATTTTGGCCAGCAGAAGGTTTGTATGGAATGGCCAGAATGGAAAGCATTTTTTCTTAATTACATTGACACTATTGATGCCCGAGGTGAAATACCTCTGCAACAAAAAATAAATACATTTCTTACATTGTGTTGGACCTGAGAGTTTGAAGGCATACAATCAAATGACTAAGGGTGGGGCGGAGAAGGGGGATCAAAATGCATTTGACAATGTTATCAGTACGGTTGACCAATATTTCTCTCCAAAAGTGTGTATTTGTATGTAGAGATACACATTTTTCCACAGAAAACAGTCTGAAGAAAGTTTTGATGACGATCTTGCAGCTCTTGAGATCAAATTGTTATGCATGTCAATGACTTTTCCATCCAGGAGCGATTATGGGTGAATGGGGATTTTAATTTACAACAAATCCTACACATTGTCAGAAAAGCTAAAATGTCCTCCATGAGTGCTTAAATCATACAGAAAGAGTCCAAACTAGATGAATGTGTTAGCAAAGTCCATCCTAAAAGTTGAGGGCAACAAACAGGTAGGAAACTAGAGGTGAATAAGGACACTTCAAAAGAATTCTCCAAAGAACACCTTAAATGTTCACATTTGGCAAATAGCAAATTATGCCCTGCATTAAAACAGAAATGTTCTTCATATGGAGTATTAGGGCATTTTTCTAAAGTTTGTAGGAAGAAACTCCATAATGACGTTAAATTTGTAGAAGAAGGGGTCAGAGGTGACCTTTCTTCATGGGACGGAAAAGATGTTGATAAGTTTGTTTTAAACATCCGAAGTAATGAAAACAAAATTTTGAATGTTGATACAGAAAAGTCAAGAAAAAAGCCTATTTGTTCTGTGACCATTGGAGAAGTAGAGGTTCAAATGTATGCAGATTCTTACTCTCCTTACTCTTATTGATGAACAATTGTTGTTTGACAAATTTAAAAAAAGTTTTGGGAATATTTTGGTCAGTCCTGACATTTCTCCAGAAGGTTTTTCCAGGGAAAAAAAATGATTTACTAGGCTTTACTACATTTTCTATTTGAGTTTAAGGATAGATCTAGCTTATGTAAATTGTATGTTGCAAAGAAAGGTCCTGCAATTTTAGGTTGGCAACACCAAGGTAGTTTAGGCATTATTTTAAATCCTAACAGTCCTGAGCCTGTGATGGTAGTTGATGTGTGTGAACCTATAAGCAATTTAATTCGGAAAAAATGTCCCAGGGTTTTTAATGACTGCAATGGTAAATTAACTGATTCAGAGCATAGAATTGTGCTCAAAGTCCATGCTATACTCAAGATCTTCAAAGTTAGAAATATACCATTAACGGTTCGTAATGAAGTTGAGAAAGAGTGGGATGCATTGGTGAAAGAGGACATAATAGAAAAAATTGAATCATCTGAGTAGGTTTCTCCAATTGTAGTTGCTAGACACTCAGATGGCAAGATTAGATTATGTATTGACTTGCGTTATCTTAGTAGTAATATACTCATTGATCAATTTCCTTTACCACGCATCTCCGAAATGCTTTCTACCATTAAAGGTGCAAATTTTTCACTACCATAGATCTTTCAGCTGCTTACCACCAGATTGTATTACATCAAGACTCTAAAAACTACACAGCATTCATTACTCCTTTTGGGTGTTACAAATACAAAAGGATGCCTTTCGGATTAGCTTCTGCTGCCGCTGTATTTCAAAGACTTATGCATTCCTTATTTGGTAATATGGCCAACGTACATTGTTTTCAAGACAATATTTTAATTCATGGCAAGGATAAAATTGAGCATGATCAACTTTTAGATTGTGTTTTAAGTACCCTCGAGGAGAGAGGACTAACAGCCAAGTTTTCAAAGTGCAAATGTGCAGTCAAAAGTGTTGTTTACTTAGGCTATGTGTTGTGTGAGGAAGGGATTAAGCCCCAACCCGAATTTGATTGATGCAATACATTTGGCCCTAGAACCTAGTTGCAAGGATGATGTGAAATTGTTTCTCGGACTCAGAGTTTTATTCTAAATATACTATGAATTTTTCATGCAAAACTTTCCACATAAGACTGTTACTGAAGAACATCAACTTTTAATTGGAGTAAGGAATGTGACAGGAAATTTAGTAACATAAAATCAGCTATTGCAAATGCTACTTCCTGGTCAGGGTTTGATCCAAATTTACCTAGGATTGTTACTACTGATGCCAGCTCGAAAGCGTTAGGTGCAACGTTCTCGCAAAGGAATAGTGATGGTAGTGAATCTTTAATTGCGTATGTCTCTAGATCTCTCACTAGCACAGAAGTGAAATATTTGTTTATAGAAAGAAAAACGTTACCTTATGTGTGGGCTTTGGAGCATTTCATAGCATTTGTTTGGAGCAAACCCTGTGAGGTTTGTAGTGATCACAAACCATTCGTTAAATTACCCACAACAAAAGATTATCTATGAGACTCTGAGATTTTCTTTACAACATTACTTATGTACCTGGTAAAGATAATGTGTCTGCTGATTTTCTTTCCAGAATGCCTTTACGGTGTGAGGGTGAAACCGATTCTGAGTGGGATGATTATCATATTGCGTGGATACATTATGAAAATATTCCTTTTATTGACGAGAAAGCATGGGATGAGGAGTATTCTAAAGATGTTATTGTTCAGAAAGTTTTAAAGTACATTGTTCTGGGATGGCCAGAGAAGAAAATTGTAGATCCAAATTTGCGGATGTTTTGGGTAGTTAGAAACAAATTGTCCCATTTTAAAGGTATATTATGGAGGTGTGATAGAGCTATTCCTCCAGCTATTCTAAGGAGGTCTATCACATTACAATGTCATGAAGGACATAGAGGGATTGTTAGGACCAAACAATCTGTTAAGAATAATTTTTGGTGACCTGGTTACGATATTTTCATAGAACTGTGTGTAATAGACTGCACAAAGTGTGCTAATGTTGACAAATCTTTAAGAACTTTAAAACACAGCATATGTTTTTCTTGTAACCCTATGACTCCTTGGGAGGTCATCGCTTTAGATTTGATGAGCCCCATCGATGTTAAAAGCAAATCCATTGTTGCTGCCATAGATATCTTCTCGAAGTGGCCTGTCATTGATATTGTGGATAAGGTGGATTCTGACTCAGTTCTTAAATTTTTGGACAGAATTTTTACTGATGATGGTATTCCCACCAAGGTTGTCACTAACAATGGAGTACAATTTATGTAAATAAAAAAAAGCTAAGGATTATTTCAGTAGAGTAGGCGTTCGACATTGTACTACCTCTTTGTATAATCCCAGTGGTAATGGTTTTATTGAACGCTTTAACAGAGTACTTAAGGGAGCAATTTAATCTGAGGGTATCACCAATGATGATTGGGAGTTGCGTGTGCATAAAACTGTGTTGATGTATCGTACAACGATAAATGAGATGGCAGGATGTACTCCTTTCGAAATTATGAGAGGGAGAGTAGCAAGAACTAAGAGCAACTCCTCTTGGTTATTTGAGATTTGTAGTTAACATGGATTTGGATGCTGTAAGGCATAAACCAAGTGACACGAGCATTATAAAACAAAGTTCGAGCAAAACAGGGGTACTAAGTCTGAAATTAATATCAAGGTAGGAATGTTAGTCAAGGTTAGGAAACCATGGAAAGTTAAAGGTCAAAGCCAGTTTTCAAAACCTTTGAAAGTAATTGAAGTGTTAAAGAATGCTGTTAGATTATCGGATGGTAAAGTCTGGAATTTGAAACGCATACCCATTCTAAAGGGTAATGGATGGGTGCATCTCATCGATCACAGTATGTCTTTTGAAAGCAAGATGCCTCATGACTATGATTTGGTATATGAATCTGGTATGTTGAAGAGCAATATGGAGGAAGAGGCTTGTCAAGATGCTTGTGAGGTGTAGGATTTAGTAGTGGAATAAGCTGGACACGATTTTCAGTTGCAGGAATCACATGATAATAATAATCTTACGAACAATGACCAGGAATTCATGGATGTTGGTGCATCTGGAGCTAAGGCTTCAGTGTCAGATGTGCCAGGAAATGACCCTGTTACTAAGTGTAAAAGAAGTAGAGGTAAACCAAAATGGCTTGCTGAGTATGCTGTTTAAGTATGTATTATTATTATTATTTTTTTTTTTTGTGTTTGGCTAAGTTTTGTACTTCTTTCTTGTTTATAAAGAAATGAGGATGTGTTATGTCTAGCGCCGCGTGCATGCTTCCATGGCAACGCGTGTGTTATTCCAACATGTTTTCTGGAATGGTCCTTCTCTAGGATCGACAGTTGCTTTCCTGTTGATCCGTGAGTTGGGTGATTTATTGGAGTGGTGCCTTAATAAAGTCACAACTCATACTTCGTGTATTCCACTTACGTAACAGTCACCTACAAAGTTATCATTACCTCGGTCAGTAGGTGAAAACTGCACAGTTCTGGAATATGGGTTGTACATGATCAGTTCAAATCTTTTTATAAAGTTAATTTGGTACAAGGAAACTTCTTATAATCTGGTCATGTGATTGTATCGATTTCATATTTAGGGAGGTCAAGATTCCCACACCTGTGTTCAGCCAAATGGATGAAGACTAAATCATATTGGATACAAATACGACCAAGTGGTACTGATTACTGTAAATGAGTGTGGTATAGGATTTTCATGTGTTACTCATCCACGGCTTTTGTTCACTCATCAAATGCATACCAATGCCCATGACTTGGAACTCACAAAATAGCCAATCGATTTATAATTGTAACCTTTTATCAAATGTTAAAGTTCCATACTTAAAAAAAAAACCAAACAAACAACTCGTATATATTTAATCCATCACAAGTTCAGACTAATCAATGTTCCCCTCAGATCCCTCATATTAACGTGATGGTTTTTGCAAAATTGTCCTTTTCTTTAGCCATGCCCTTTACTTAAATTGATAAAACATAATTTTTCCGTTCCCAGCGCGCGCATCATTTTTATTCCTAGATGCAAAGTCTATCAGAAAACAACCATATTAACAAAATTACCGACATTGACATATTATTTGAAGAATGAATATCTTAATGTTAGTTACCTGTGAGCATCATAATGAGTTATACGCCATCACACTTGGATGTGCTTTGATGCATGGTTATCTGTTGTTAATCCACAGGGGTGCACATTTTTCAGGGGGTTATCAGTGTTTGAGAATCCACAAGTAAGCAGACTTTGAAGACAAAGCTAAACTGGTGGAAAGATGTCTTTCAAAGTAAGAGGACGTACTTTCATTTCAGAAACTTTTGGTTTGATGGAAAACAGACATCCGTTTTATCGCTCGATTTCAATTGAAGTTTTAAAATTCCTAACGTTCAAAGAAACAGAAAAACTAGATTACTCCTTTCAGTTTTGCTCTGCTAGAGAGCACATGACCGTTCTTGATATTAACTGCTGAAACTCACCCCTGTGGGTACAATTTTGAGCCAAGCCTCATAGTCCGCTGTGTTGGAGGCCACAAAAGAATGGATCAAGGAGTGCTAACTAACAAATATAACAGCAAAAGCCACACTAAGGAGGACAGCATCTAATACTCGCGGTGGGCAGGTCCTTGCCGCATCCTGGTCAGATAACGAATTTATAAATCTCATGTCAGACCAGTATGCAACAAAGAAGGGTTCTTTATACTGCATAATGTCCCCTCATGTAGGTTTGCAGTTAGACAGCTACTACTGTTAAATCTGTTTTCTTGAAGGGAAGTTGGAAACTGGGTGTAAGTGTTGAAGTATGTAGGGGTCATTTGTTTTGCATTTGGATTAATTTTCAGTGTTTTAATGCTGAGGGACTACATCTTTCTCTAAAGAATGGTTGCTATCGCTTTAGTGCAAATATCAATCAGTTTGCCTGGAGTGGCATCCGTATGAGGAGTGCTCACTGGTGGAAAGTAGTTTAGCTTTGGTAAGTTTAGCGCTCAAAGAATTGCCAGCGAGGTATATTACATTGATCAGTGGTGGTCATCAAAGTGCTATATCTATTTGAAGGGGTGTCTGGACGCATATTTCCCATTTTAATTGGGAATTGGGTTATAGGAGTTATCTCAGTGGGGGGTAGTGGCTTTCTAGAGGGCTTAGTCCAGTGCTTAACTTTATTAAACAGTGCTCTGTGGTAACTAAACCTTAAAAATCTGCTTTTTTTTTTTTTTGCGTCGTCAAGTACTCATACTTATTTTGACTCATTCCTGATTGCATGTATGCTGCTATGGCTGACTGATAAGATATTCTTTGCATGTTATGCGGTAGCTTATCTGAGTTTCATGATCTGTGGCTCATGGCAACATCACTTCCTTCTTGTTTTTACTAGTTAATATGCAGCTTTTTTAAAGCTTCTCTTGAAAGTCAGGGATTTAGCATTTCCAGTTAAAATTGATGTATCAGATGCACCGCCAAGTTTGTCCCCTATCACCATTGTTTGCCCTAGCAATAGAACCCCTGTCAAGCCTCATCAGATATGTTGCCTGAGTACGGGGTTGGCTTTGGGAAGGAGGTCCTCAAGACCGTAAACCTTTATAAATAGACAATATCCTGTTATTTCTTGGTGACCCACAGTTTTCAGGCCCAAGATGTCTAGAGATCCTTCCCCTTTTCTGTGACTTCTAGGGGACATATTGTTTGGAGTCAAGGGCAACCGGTTTTCATGTTTATTTTGTCCTTGGGACAAGTAGGTCCAACCCCCTGCAACACAAACTTTGGCTGCCAGATTACAGGGAAGGGAACTGTCTGCAGTTGAAGTATTGTGTGTTTATATGTTAATGCTGTTCAAACTTGTATTTATGATTCATTAATAAATAAGCTTTTTTTTATTCGGACGAGTGCTGTAAATAAACATTTTGAGGTCACACTACACTGCTGGCAGTAGTTCAGTTAAAGAACAAAAAATAAATTACACACTTGCTTGAAAAGTTGAACAATATGAGGCTAAGTATAATGCTCCCAGAATGCTCTCTGGTTGGATGCAAATGTTTGCAGAAGCTTGTAAGCAAGCGTGATGATTCTTTGCGTTCAAAATAAATGTTAAAAAAAAAAAAGTGGTAGGTAAAAAACATTTTGCTACTATGAAATTGTAGGTGCTATTTCTTTGAAGCGTCATTTAGTAAAATGTGTTTATGCATGCTATTAGTTCAAAGAAATATCCCTAATGGAAAATCAGTGTAATCATTTTCAACAATGGGGGAAGCATGAAAATAAACAAGCACTGGCAAAGCCAACCGATCAGACATTTGTTGTAAGTTCTTTGGTTTCCTCAATGCGTGTCTTGTTTTGACATGGCTTTTGTGACAATTCATTGTTGTGGGAACTGCAAGGCCCTGACCATTTTAACGAACACTGGCAAAAAGCAAAAATGATTTTTTGTCTCAAAAAGCACATATTGCCACCGGTGTCATAACAAAGGCCCCACAGCCCCTGAGTTGCAGGGGAACCCCTCCATGGGGCTCCCTCAGCACAGCACCTGCCCTGAGTGAGTGGGGAGGCCCTCCATGATCTGTGCAGGGCCCCCCCCCTCCAGTTTCGTTAGGCCACTGATGGCCACTGTAGTTCCTGGCTTTGAACAAAACTACTTTGTGTGCCAATATGCTCATTGTAACAAAAACAAAATGTCTTGGTTAATGCCAGACATAATTAGGGCCCCAATTCTTACAGAAAGTAACAAACGTACACCCATGGTGTGTCTTTTGAATTAGTGGCTTTCATGAATTCACAAAAACTTACAGAAATAGACCAGAAATTCGTACTCCTAGAAAATATTTGTGAACTGTATTTTAGCACGAGCAATTCTGCATATGTAGAATTGCTCATGTGAAAGTCTGTTAAGTGTTTACAAGTTTACTTTACCTCAAACCACTTTTTTCCCATTCCTGGATTAACTTCTACTTCTGCCATTGTCAGAAGTACATTTCCAACCTTTATCAGTATGGGAAAACATTAGAGAAGAGCTGGTAAAAATCCTTAAACATGCAAGTTAGTACGTTTGCAGACTCAAAGGCATTCCAGCCCTGGAACTATTACATACTGCTTCCTCCAACCATAGTATGTAGATCTGTGAAAAGGTTGGAAAATAAGGAAATTGCTATTGAAGGGATTGAAATTGCAAGTATTCAAGCCCTACTCTATTAGCCTTGGCATAATCAGAGAGTCTATTATCAGAGCTCTTGCATAATGAGATTGCTGCCACAATTTGTCACCAAACTACATGCCACCAAAGGCACACGTGGATTTTGTTTTACAAGAAACAACCTATCCCATGGACAAGTCTCAGGTCTGCGGATTAACATGCACAAATCGTTGCCGGTGCCATTTAAGGGAGACACTGGAAGACACTCTTAGTGCCCCGCGATACCTGTACAGCACCTCTCTTTCAAATAATGGGGTGTCCGTATCTGATCTAGTCTGGAATCCTATTTTTCTGCCCCTTATGGAAAAACTGACTAAAGACCTGTGAAAATGAGGTATTGTCTCTAAAGCATATGGAGCGAATTGCCTTGTTAAAGATGATGTGCCTCCCATCATTTCTCTGTTTTAGCCAACTTCCCTCCTCCAATTTCCCCAAAATAGTTTCAAATGTTGAGATCAAAGATTACCACATTCTTCTTTGGCGGGTGGGGAGAGGTTGTCACCGGGTGACCTTTATCTTTGCCAGGAAATCCCTGTACAGGGGTGGGGGGCCTAGGCATGACTGACCTCTATAGGTACTACCCCGCTGCACAATCTAAGATGATCAATGACTGGTTTATTTAATGTTGGATCAATCCTGCCTACTATGCAGAACTCCATTTTCTGGGTCTGGACAATCTCCTTGGCCTACTCTATGGTGTGCAGACTCCTCAGTTCCTCCCCGACTGTCCGCGGATGGCCCTCCTTTGTTGGAGAGCAGCTCTATGACTCACCGTGATGAAACTACTGTGGCAGGGCACGTGACTGAGTCAAGTATCTGGTCACCAGGGCTGTACACAATGGTATAGGATAGGAATTACCTGCCTATATGATATTAGACTCAGTAGGAATTTGATGTTCCAAGATTTGCTCGTTCAGCTCTCTTTTACACAATTCTATTGCTGTCTCCAAGTGCGTCACGCTCTACTTTTTCATATTCCCACTGATCCCCAAATCCCGTAATACAATCCCCTCCAAATTAAGTTATTTTTGGGAAAATTGGGCAGAGGGGCCAACTTTAAGATCTATCTCTCCTTGATGGTTAATGCAATAGGTTGGAGAACTGGATGATGATGAATGGCCCAAGTACTGCCTAGCCTATAGAGAAATGGCGATCTCCTCACGCCTCCACATGGTTCAACTCTGTTATCTCCACACATCCTATCTGACCAAACCCCACCAGCACCCCCCTCTCCGCCACTACCACACACACAAGGCTGAGCCATGCAAAGGGGGACCTGAAGGTCAGATGTGCTAGATGCTCTGTTTGTGTGGCTGACTTTTTTTTTTCTATGTGTTCTGGTCCTGTCCAGTGCTGTCCTTAAGGAGAGAAATAGGGCAGGGGCTGTCCGTAGTCCTTGGTTGCCAGATAGATCTCAGTCCTAGTGCAGCCCTATTGGGTCTTTTAGAGAAGTTTGGGGGACTGAAAATGGAGAGAACCTTTATTGGAATAGCTTCCTTGGTGGCCAAACGAGATAACGTCCATACCTGGAAATCAACCAGAACCCCCTCATTGACAGGGTGGAGGAAAGGAGTGGACTGGTGCCTTCATCAAGAGAAGCCAATCTACAAGGCATGGAGATGCCCTCTTTGACATGAGGAACACATGGTGGGCGTATCATAGGTTGAGTGCATGATGATTACGATGCAGTATCAATTGTCATACCCGTCGCTCATTGCTTTTGATTTGTATAACTGTTTTGAGAAGTGCCAAATTCTGAAGAATTAATAAAATGTGGTTATAAAAAATGATTTATGCCTTGTAGAGGATATATGTAAAGTGTAGCATCTCCCACTTTTGTTTTTTTTTAACACAAATTTTAGTTCAGTAGTAATTTGATAGTTTACAAGTTACCATTCAATAATTACGGTTCAAATGTTTGTGTTTTCTTTGCAACCTTACACGTACACTTGCCTGCATCCGCCGGTTGGCAAAAAAAATGGCAACTGTGATCATTCGAACAGTGCAAATTAACTCTGTTCCCCTCTCCCATCCTCAGTATCACGGACCTCAGCTTAAGAAAAGGAAACCCAGTCAGTGTTGCCTGTGTATGTGCATCTCTTATGTGCTCCTTAGCTCCCCATCTACGTTCTGCAGTACAGCATCCCTTCGCCTTATATTAGGAGTTGGCTTGTGTCATATTTCAGAGTTTCAAGGATATATCCACACCTTCCATAGATATACCATCTAGAAATGATGCCCTGTTCACCTTAAGATTATTTTATGCGATTATTCCTCACCTCTGCCTCCCTCCCCCAATTCCATTCCAGAGAGCTCCAATATTCCTTAACCAGCCCCTGTTCTCTGGATTCCTTTCTTAACCCTAGTTTGTAGGTGATGACCTACTTTGTTGCACATAGAAGGGTGTAACACAGGCCCCTGCAGCACTTGCCCCCCGCCCCCCACACCCAACCCTTCTGAGACCCCCAAAGCCTTCAGAGTGGCCCCATTCTACCCAAGACCAATGAATGTCTGAGATGTGGCAGACCCAGGGACCCCTCTTCACATTAATGTGGGGGGTCCCCACATTCTACTATGTAACAATGTTGTGCTACTTGGTAGTGTAACATCCAGTAGGCCAATCCTGCTTTTTCTGTTGGCTTTTGTAAAAGTCATCCACAATCATGCTATTTTTCCCTGCCAACACAGTTATCCACTAGACTCTGTGGTTAAAAAAAAAAAAAAAGCTTTAAAGCAGGCACCTGTTGTTGGGGTGACTGAAAGATAGTATCTGAGGGAAGGTCACCATTTTGACCTTTTGATCCCACCACACCAAGACAATCCACCTATTTTCCTTGATTGCAGTTGAGCTACTTGTAACAGGGTGCCATAATAACCCTGTGTGGCCCTGTCCAAATTAGTAGCTACCTACGGAGACTTGGGTAAGTCACCATGGCTTGTCCATTGAAATAAGAACCTCCTTCAATTCAGCTTTGTGGTTGGGTGACACTCAGAAGTTCAGTATTTGACAATTAGTTAGGTTAGTTCTTTATACAGAAAACCCTACCATAATGTGAGAAATCAGCCTTGAGACCTGGAATTGACTGTGGTTCAGTGAGCCAGATGATCATTAAGTAATTTGCTTACAGCATTAATTTGTGCACGTCATTTCACGCATATATATCCTTTGTAGTCTAATTCCTATGGATCTGCTCCGCTAGAATTTCCACTGTTAATGCCTAAAGTAGTGGGGAGAGAAAATACTTGTCTGGTTCCCCACTCCACTTTAATGTGTGTCAAGGTATGGGTTTTTACTATTATGGACACCCTATGGTTCTTATAGCAGCTAAAGACCTAATCCCTGAATCTGGATCCTGTCATAAAGCCACAAGCATGCATTCCCAGAATCACTAAAAGAGCTTGTCAAACGTCTTTTCAGCATCTAACAACACATCATTGTCTCCTTATGTTTTTTATGGGCATTGTCAGTCACATACAATATAATGTATGTTATCTGTTGGAAAGTGCGTTATTAGTAGTGGTAAGTATGAACTTACCACCAACAATAAGGTCACTAACCAAATATAGGTTCGGTAAAAGTCTCAATAAATTAGCCCCTTCCTCAACCCTTGGTTGCTGTAACCGAGCAGGCAGGCTTAACTTAAGAGACAAGAGTGTAAAGCATTCAAAAACAGCAATACAGTAAATAAGTGAGACACAACACACAAAAAAATCCAACACCAATTTATAAAAATAGGTTATATTTTTATGAGTATGTACACACCAAAACGACAAAAATCCAATGTAGCGAACTGGAGATATGAAGTTTAAAATAATAAACATTTTCTAGTGCTTAGAATCACAAAGCGCCAACTTTACCAAATTTCACCAAACGTCTCCAAACTTCAGTGGTTTCTGAAGTCCTCCTTTCAGGTACAAAGCGTCCAAAACACAAATCCTAGGGTGTGGAATCACCTGGATGGTACCTGGAAAGAGAAATATGAATTTTGAAAGAATAAACATTTCCTAGTGCTTAGAATCACAAAGTGCCTACTTTGCCAAAATTCTCCAAACTTCTCCAACCTTCAGGAGATGTTTCCTGAAGTCCTCTTTGCAGGTACAAAGGGTCTAAAACACAAATCCAAGGGTCTGGAATCTCCTAGATGGTCCTTGGAAAGTTGGACAAAAATTCCGACAATGCACCTGATCAAATCCTTAAAAGTCCTCTGGATGCATTCCAGCAGGGGACTCTTGCTGGAGGTCATGCAGGTGCAGCTCTGTTAGCCTGTAGCTGCAGGGAGTCCAATCCTGAGTCCTTCTTGAAACAAGGCACTGTCCCCAGGGCTATAGAACCAGATTGTGCCACAGGCACAGTTCACTCAGAAGTGTAGGCCAAGGGTGCAGATCAAGATTCCAGCAGGACTGTCCTTCTCCCTCTTGTAGTTTCAGGCAGCAGATCTGAGACTATGCACCTCTGACATATTTATTTCCAGCTCCTGGGCATCTGGAAGGGGAGACCCTGACCACTAGAATGCAGAGTGACACCCAGATGCATGACCACTTCCTCCAAAGCTTGGCATAGTCCTGTCCCAGAAAGCACCATTCTTCCAAAATCCATGATGGCAGAAATTTCAGCAGAGCTCTAAGAGCTGACTAAACCACCCCCAATGTGGCTAATTTCCATAGCTCTCTTCCTCCTAACATCTGAAGATTTCTTCCTTAAGCCTGGTATCTGGCTGAGGAGTACAGAAGGTGGGCGATTAAGTGATCTGGCATTACCTCCTGTCCTGCCCTCCTTTGAGGCTCTGTTTTATGACCCTTCCCCCTGCTCTGCCATTCCTGTGTAGCCTCAGAGCTGCCCTTCAGCAGATAGGCTTTGCCCTGGACGGCCGCTTATCACTTAATCAAGCAGCTCTGCTAATCCTTTTAGCACTGACCAATCAGAAGGGACCCTCAGAAGGCTGGATTTTTGGCTCACAGAAAGAAAAGTCTTAACTTCTTTTCTGTTCAAGTTGTGATAAATTCACCAATGTTAAATTGCTGGATTTATCAAAACAAATTTGTCAAGCGCCTTGAATGAATTTTCTACGCTTTTCCTTACTATAATTGCAATATTGCAATGATAGTCTATAAAGCCCAGTATCTACAATGGGAGGAAAATTAAATGATCAGTTTTTCCCTCACCAGGGTTTATAAAACATCTTTTATAAGGCCCCTGCTGATAGTTACATGCCAACCCGTTCCTCTCCCCACCCTGAGACACATAAGGGAGACCCTAGGGGTGCCTAATATGTGAAAGTAAGGTAGATCATTACATTTAAAGTGCCTATAGCACCAACGTCGAATTGGGACACCATTTCCATTTAAATGCAGTCTCCAGAGTCGGGCTGTATTTAGAAATGACAGAAAACCTCCAGCAGTGCCCACAGACAAAGGGCAGCAATTCTGCTGGGCCTCTACTTCCATGCCCTATTTCGTACTAGGGTCTGATAGGTAGTTGGCACTCCCTTGCCATTTACTAGGGACTTAAAGGGGCTGTTTTGCAAATGGTAAGAATTTAACTTTTAAAGATAGGCTGCAAGGCAGGCCTGCAATTAAAAGGACAGAAAGCACACAGCAAATTGATGCAAGTGCAGAAATTTTGCTGGGCATCTAATCTCCATACCCTATTATATGATAGGGGCTTATAGGCAGATTATACACTCTTGCCCTACTATATACTAGGCGCTTACAGGGTCTGTTAGGCCAATTGGAAGGATGCCCTAATATCTATTGTACTCTGCTACATGTGTGTGTTTTAACATAGCACTGGCCTGGGTCTGGCTAACACAGCCCAGGGAACAGTCAAAGTCAGTTACCATTAGTACCAGTCAGCAACAAAAAATAGAGGTGAACAGGGCAAAATGATGACTTTGCAACATTATCTCTACAATCTCTACAAGGTATGGAACCTGATTGAGCCAATGGTACTATTACAGCTAGAACCTCTTGCCCCGGTCTTTCTGCTAATATGCTCATAAGTAGTTTAACGTCCACATTTAGTAGCATTATCGGTCTACATGAGGTATACAATGAGTTGTCTTACCCTGTTTTTGGGGGATTGATGTAATCTTGTGTGCCATTGAGTAAGTGATACCAACAGTCGCAGAATAGAAATTTGAGACGTGACCGCAATGGGGCCATTTGTCTCAAAGTCGTACTTATATAAAAAAAAAATTTAAAAAAAAGAGGAAGGGAAAACTGTCAAGCCGTCTAGTCCAGTCTGCTAATGCAGGTTCAGTCGAGAGATTCAAGCAATTATTTAATCAATTTGTAGGGACTCTTCCAGATGTAGACAGTTTTTGTAACTGGGTCTGCTTCAGATGACTACCTCATCTGGAGATGTTGTTCCAGGAGTATAATGTCTCATAAAATTTGCTATGTCCAGATGTTCGCTAAAATGCAGTCCGGCTGCATTCTTAATTGTAGACACCTATTCAATGTGATCTTCACCCATCGCCTACATGCCAGGAGCTCCTCTGCTTTATTTTATCCATATTTGCACTTTTACATAAAGTAGAGTAACACGTACTGTATACACCACTTCATGATTCGGGCTCTTACTCCGACTAATATGCACCGAACTTCACTTTTAACCTTGCCGACTGTGAGATAAAGCATTCACAGTTAAAGGACATCACATTGGGTGTTTCCTACCTCATCCCATCATTCTCTTATAGGTAACACATATGTGTTTGGATCTACTCCATGAACTCCTTGCTCTGAAGTAAGCTGTCTTTGAACCTCTGTCTTTTGTCACCCCAAACCACTGAGTGTAATCTAAGTCTGTAGTGTGCACCAAATATTGTCCTATCCCTGCACTCTGAAACCATGCTTTCCCACCCTCTATGGAAACCTTGTGGTTTGATTTATGCACTCTTTATACTGTTCATAGCTGTATTTGGATCACCTCTGATTTGGTCTTCCTGAAATCTATTGACTCTGGTATGTCTGCAAAGAACCCTCCGAAAGTTGAATTTTCTCCCTATTGAGATCATATATGGAGGCCAAAGTGGTTGTAAATGTGCCTAAACGTATTACTAGTCAGGCTCTCCCTTTAGTCATTCCAGAAGTCAAGTACCTCCAATTGGAAATTCCACCACAGGAGCATCTAATTTCTCTGACCTTGGTTAAGTCTGTTGAAAAAATAATACCCGTAGAATCTCTCTGACCACCTGGAAGGTGAGTCAGTTTTCAGTAGGTAGGTTTGTGCCAAAAGGGAAATGTCCTTCATAGTGTAAAGCTTTTTGTAATTTAGATCTTCATTGTTGAGGCTAATCATATTAATTATGGGATCTTTTTTTGGCCAAATGCAAAGTGTAAGTGGCTGTATGCAGTGCAGTTATGTTCCATTTCCTGGGCTAAATCCTATTCAGATATTTTCCAACGATTATCGCTGGCAAGAATATGCTTATTCCCACCTCTAGCCCCTTTGTTCCAATCCGAAAGAATGCCCCTTTTTTGCTTGGACATGCTCATCCAAGCTTCTTTTGTCTTGTGGTCCCTCATCCTGTTACCAGGCATCATAGTCAGAGAGGACAGTTGCTGCTTGCATCCAAGAGTCTTGGTACATCCCCAACTATACCTCCAGGCATATCTTTGCTGCATGGAGTTGAGCTCTTTTCCTTCACGTCGATTTTAGATAGCCTTTTGTTATATTTTTTTGGATGCCCACTTTACCCATTTGTCCCTCTGTAGCATGGGAGGGTGATCTGCTGCAGAGTGGGTTCTTGCTTACTCCATCTTTTTTCTGCTCATTGTTCAGGATTTCCTTCACATCTTTCAATGTGCGTGTTATTGTTGCCCTTGCCACATGAAGAGCCAATGGAAGGGATGCCTCATTTATATGGTATATTATGTATCTTTTGGTGGTCTGTCAAGGGACAAAGACTTGTCTTTTCTGTAGGGTCACCGCATAGAGGTCCTGAAACTGCTCAGCATTATTGCCTGTGTTTAGCTTTGTTGACTTTATCGTCTCCAAAATGTTCTCTTTGACCTGGAAGTGGTGGCATTTTTTTAAGGTATCTGGAGAAGTGTTCTTTTCTAGGCCGGAGTCCAAAGGTTCTGTGCATCCTGTCTAATTCATTCTCTGTGCTTGGATCTATACCTATGACCTCTCCTAGTAATCCCTGTGGATATAGCTCTCAATATCCTTTCCCTACATTCCTCAGGGCACTCTGCAGTCCTTAATGGTTACAAATCTTCCAGCTTTTCTTAGAATGCTCATGCACTGTTAACATTTCCTGCCTTTATGAACTCTTGAACTCTTCCTCTCAGATCTGTTGTCTCATGAGTCTAGGGAGAACACTTAACTTAGGTAGTTCATGTCTTTGATCATTTTGTGGATCTCCAGCTTGAGTTCCACTTTGGAGTTCAAGGTAGGTCTTGAAACAGACTTTCCAAGTATCATCTTACAACAAGGGTCTCCATGTGCTTGTTTGTGGTCAGAGGACACACCACCAGGTTTTCAGCAATCTGCCTCCTCTATTCTTTTCTTGGGTACTGGGTTTTCACCGACATTTCTTTAATTGATTCTCCTCTGCCCATTGACCACTACCATATTTGGTAAACGTGTTGAGTTTGCAGGTATCTGAGAGACCACCAAGCTTGGGTATTTTGCCCCTCACCAGCACATTGGAGTGTCTATTACTCAGCCTTTTTTGATGATCAAATAGTGGATTCTGTGGTTGGCTTAGTCAGTCTTCCCTGTCTCACCACATGGTCTCAGGGTGTCCTCTTCACTATCAGTCTACTGCACACTCCCATTTAGTCCTGCCCCTGTACCATGCTTAACCTCTGGTCTACCCTCACCTGTGGCAGCACACCTACATTATTCCCTCCTTGATTCCTACCAATTGTGCTTGTCCTCTGGATCTGCACACTGATAAAGTGCTTGGGTCACACACATCTTACCAGAATGGGTTTTAATTCTCTGTTTCACAGTTTTGTGGTGGTGATTGGCAACTTCGTCCCAGTCTGTGTGAATGGTGGGAGGCAATCCATACTGTTGCTGCACAGGCAGACCCAGTACCACATTTCATCCCCTTCTGGGGTAAGCTTATTTGGTGCATTTTGAGTGTATTCTCTTCGTTAGTGTTAAACAGACTGTCACTGGTGTTTGCCACCTCTGTGCGTGGGTATGATTCAGTGGGCCCTACTTTCAGCTGCCCCCTGAGAGCAGGGCCTCTGACATATGCCACACCTAGTGTTGGCCAAACCTACACTTTTCTTTTTGCAGTGGGCCTGCCATTTGGGAGCTCCCTCTCCCTGCCATAGTTGTGAACAGAGCTAAAGGTTGCCCTTATCTCCAATGTTTAATCATTGGGGATTCCACTTTTTAGCACAGTGCTAGCTCTGTGTCCAACCTTTCACGTCGGGCCGTGTAAAGAAATTGACATCATCTGCCTATTCCAGTACCACAGAATATCTCCTTGGTTAGTGTGATGATGGCTTTCCACTCTTAGGCCCCCAGGCTGGAGACCGTCTAAGAGTCCATCTACTCTCTGCCCCAATTGTTCACCTTCCAGTGGCAGCAACCGTCTATGACCTTGCTGCACCATTGCAGGTATTGAGCCCCCTTGATCAGCAACCCATCTCCTGCTTCGATGTCCATGCAGATCCATTAGGTGAGTCCTCCATCAGCAAAGCTGCTTTCATGCTCATATTACTAGGAAGCAGTGCTGTTTAAATGCTCGTCAGGAGAGTACCTGCTCCCACATAGATGCTATTGTGGCCATACCTACAATGATTAATAGTTGTAGAGTTATGAAGTTCTGTATGCCTGTGGTTACCAACCTTTTGACTTCTTTGGACCCCGGGTACCCTCACTGGATAATTATCGGAAACCGGGGACCCTCCCCTGAGTCATTACAGAAAGCTGGGGACCTAATCTTTTAATAATATTTAATTTTCTAAGCAGTTGAGGACCCCGTGAGGAGTCTTTGCAGACTCCCAGGGGTCCTCTGACCACAGGTTGGGAAACACTGCTGAATGCATTTACATTTGGTTTGGGTTGGCGAAGTTCTTTTATTGGGTGTCATGGGTTTGGTTGAAGGAAATAGTAAATGATAAAGATTGTCCATGATGGTGGTATTCTTGGGGGTTAATTCCAGGGTCAGTAGGCTGGTTGGTGCTGCTTGTGACACAGATTTTGAAGGACTTTTTACAGCTCTGTAGTAAAGTTCTTTTGTATATTGCCTTTTTAATGGTGCCAAGAACTCAAATTTGCTACATTCTTGCATTGGGAGCCAGTGGAGGTTTGAGTGTAGTGGTTATTGTGGTCAGATTTTCGTTTTCCACTGAGGAGTGTGGATTCAAGAAGGTCATTGAGGTGGGGATTGTCTCGGTCAGTAAGTGGCAGAAAGAGGGATTTTTAATGATCACATGGAGGGTGGATAATATGGTACACTGACTGGCTTTGTTGTTTATATTTGTTTGTAAAGCATGAACAGCATTGTTAGACTAGGACAATTGGGCTGGACAGAAAACATTGCAACAAGAGGATTAGTAGAATCCATTTTCAAGATATTCAGAACAAAACATAATCAGTGATGTCACAAAGCTGGCATTGCTGAGCATCTCAGTTGCTAACGTCTCTAAAGTGAGCCTGTTGAAAGGTGGCAATTTAAGTGATATCAGAAAAACATCGGACCAGCACACCACCCTAGGAGGCCCAAAGGAGGAGGAAAACATTTTGAATCTTCTCTCCCTCCTTATGCCTATCCATTTGCAGCTGTCACTTTTAGGGACTTTTTGGATTTTCCACTGTCTCCTAATTTTTTGCCATCATGAACTCCAGGACACACAATATTTTCTGAGGGTGAAAAAGTTGTTTATTTGCCTTCTTGATTGAGTACAAGTGGTGTCGATGGGGGCTGTGCAGAGGTGGGCTTGAATAGTGATTTGCTTTTTCTGCTACAATTATAGATTTTATGTAATGTTCTGATTTGTCTTGGCAAAGGCCATGAGCACATGTACATATTCTTTTGAGTACAAGAAGGATGACCTGGATGGCCACCAAGGGCCATCATATCCTTTCTACCCGATTGTGCCTTTAGATTATTGACAGAATTCTGTGGCTTGAATTCCGGTTTCCATAGTTGTTTTTCAACTTATCGGAGTCATGGAGGTAGAGCATGGATATGATAAGTGGGAAGTAAGATTGTTAGCTGGCTGAGTGATGAAGTTAGTTAAATGCTTTATTGATATAGTGTGATGCGCAGGTCCTATGTTTGCATATTAAATGGACTTACTCAGCCTTTCATCCTGTTGAAATTGTTAAATTGAGATGCAGTAACTTGGTAAATATCACTACCTTTAATTTGTAATGCTTAGAAAAGTCGATAGTGGCAATGTGACTTTCTAAGAGCCAATATGAGCCTCTCCAAGATCTGAGTCTCACATCAGTAAGTCCAGGTCAACTGAAAATCGGCTACTTGGGACATTTAATAAGAGTAGAAGGCTCACTCTTATGTTAGAATTTCTTTTATGCTCAAATATGGATGCCAACATCTCAGTTATTTATTAGACCACAAACTAGGTAGTTTGTTGTCCCTGCCCTATTTGTATTTGGGGGCTAGCATGGTTTATTTTGGAAATGTGCCCTTTCTGCAGGGTACACCCAATTGTGTTTTGGCCTTTTGCTGTGCCCAATTTTTGCTGCCTACAGAACTCTGTGCACATTATCTTTGCTAACCAGTGGTAAAGTGTTTGTGCTTCTTCTTTCAACATAGTAAAATTGGTATACTCCTGTTTGCTATATTTAACATACCCATAAGTCTCTAGTATATGTGACAAAGGTGTATTAAGAGCCTGTAGGTTAAATGTTACAAGTTGACTGCAGCACCCATTGTGTCATCCACCACAGTGACAGTGTAAACATTACTGCCGGCCTGCCACCAGTAGCATGGCTGTGCAGGTTTTAACTGTAAATTTGACCTGTGAAAATAACTCATTTTGACGGGCCTAAAACTTCCTTTTAAATATTTGTCACCCTTGAGTAGGCCTTATTGCTCATGGAGGCAGGGTGCTTGGCTTATAAATGTAGCACATGTAAAATTTTAATATTGTACAAGTCCATATAGTGAAAGGGCCCAAAAGGATATTTTTACTGTAGCATGATATTTTTACTGTATCTGGGCCAGCTGTTCCATAAAAAAGCATAGGGATACAATAGTAAATTTCATATTTGGTATTTCCACTTGGGAAATGGCCATATTTGGACTTAATAAAATATTTATTAGAAGCCCAATTAATTGTTAGTCGTATTTGTAAGAAATATTTTAGAACGGGTACTGTAGAAAAGTAAAATTTTGCCTGCATACATCTTCTAAGGCCTTTCAGTGCCTTCCAACTGTCACCTGGCAGCAGATGGCTCCTTTGGTTAGCTGTGAACTGCTCCCAGGAGCAAACAAACAAACCATAGGCTGACCGTGATAGGCAGGGATGACCCATCTGAACTTGATGGGATATGCATCCCCTTTGACATTAAAGTGTACCATTCTGCTAGGGGTTTGGGGTGCATTTCAAAGCGGCTTCCCCTGTCACAGGCAGATGTTAGATGACACTGGCTCAGGGCTCTTATATTGTCCTACCTGCAAGTCTGGCCCCAGTTACAGTGATACTCTGAGATTACGGTGTCACAGCCTGTTTGACAAGTCTGCTGGGTTTACATATGACATTAAGGATGCACTTCAAAGAAGGGAAACACTTTTGGGGCCAACACGGCGGTCCGGCAGCCACATTATGACCGTGGTGAAAGCAACACAGCCTGACTGCCGGCACCCCCACTTTTTCGCCCTCCGACGGCCTGGCGGTGCCGCTAGGGCAGTGCTGCCCTGGAGATTACATCTCCTGTGCCTGCCAGCTTTTGCATGGTGGTTCCACTGCCATGCAAAGGCTGGTGAAGACAGGATGTTGGTGACCCCATGGGAGCCCCTGCACTGCCCATGCATTTGGCATGGGCAGTGCAGGGGCCTCCATGGGCAGCACCGTTTCGCTTTTCACTGCCTGAATTACAAGCATCTGACGCACCGCAACATTGCCATCAGCTCGATTACGAGCCAGCATCAATGTTGTGTTTCCCGCTGAACCAGTGTTTCTGCCCACTGGCCCAGCGGGAGACTCATGATAGGGCCAGCGGGTGGAAAACTGAACTGGCACCTATGCTTGCCAAACTCGTAATGAGGCCCCTAGAGTCTTGTCAAATATACTTGATATAACTATTTTTCATAAACACTATTCACTTTAACTGCATGTAAGACTCCCCAGTACATTTGGCTTTAATACGCACATGCTGAACTATTTTTATTTTAGAGAGACTGCTCTGTTTTAATGCATGGAAAACATTCTCTGCCTTCTTGGTTGTGTCCCCAGCTTGGGAGCATGTTTTGATTGTTGTATGTAGTAAGCCTCATGCACAAGTATGCATTCCCTAATTTCAGTAGATGCCTAGATCTGTTTAATGACAATCAATCACTGGGAGTGAGTGTTTGAAAAGTTTTAACACTCCGTCCATTGTTTTATTTTGTGATGTTGTCTTGTGCGCCCTAACTGGCTAGGGTATGCCCAGATATGGGTCCCTTGCTTGTTGTGCCACTGGATTCAAGTTAACCGGGCTGATGAAGGGTGATACCCTGAAACCGGCCCCAGGATGCCTGAATCCTGTCCAGGGAGGACCTGGCTTGGTAGTTCGGGCTGGACTGCTCCCACAGGGAGCAGGATCAAGACTGATTTGCACATAGCTGGGTCTGCACTGGGGTGATGTGACAAGCAAAATAAAGATAGATTAAAGCCAGATCTGTGACTGTGAGTGAGTGTTTGAAAAGTTTCAACACTCCGTCCATCCATTTTGTTCTGTGATGTTGCGTAATGACAATCCAAACCACATCCCTAATAATCAAGATTGTACATGCAGTCAACAAAAGGATAATGCTACCAACAGTTAATCTTCCCCTTCATGAATCTGTGTTTAGCATATATCTGAAATGATGGCCAAGGAACGTTTATTTATTCCGGCCCAGATGAACTCCTTACCCCCTACTGGAAGGAAGGCCTGCAGCAGAATCCTGGGTACCTTTGAGTCGGAAATGGAGCATATATCTGGCTGTTGAAGGAATCAGTTGAGCCCTGCTGATGTCGAACCCTTATTTCTTCTTCAAGAGAGAATGCCTAAAACAGAGCTTTGGATGTTCAGGGTTGAATTAGTAGCTGTCTTGCTTTACTTTTACTGATGTGAACTGGGCGCTTTGCTCAGTCTGAGTTACAGTGACCAGCACTATAAAGTTTATTACCTCTTCATCGTTGTGCTTTACCTGAAAATAAACAGTACTCTTCTCACCCGCACCAGATCCCACTAGTCCCTCTTTTATTCTGAAAAGTATTAAAGTTTTTTTTTGTTTTGTTTTTTTTTCACATAATCCTTATTGGGCTTTTTAACCAAGCCAGCTTATTCCACAAAGATATGTACTCATTGCCAAGGGTGTTGGCGATAACTTCTTGTGTAACCAATTTTCAGCCCTCCTGTCTCACGCTTACTTTATCTTCCATTTTACCTTCCCTACCGATGAGAACATTTAAACCAGTTTCACACTTTATTGTAAATCCAGTGGTTTCTATTTATGTATTTCATTTTGTGGCACCCATAAAAGTATAGTCATCTCTTTAAAGTATTTCTCACTTGATCGATCAAACAGATGTATTGCCCTCCTTCTTAGCAAATATGGCATTTTTGGGTTGCACCTCATAATGAAGTTCATGACTGGAAAGCTCCCTTCTGTATCAGGTGTGAACCTGTCCATGGCCATCATGACCCAGACGCACATGGATCCCACTTTTATTTTGCGATTTTTTTCAGATCTGGTATGTATCCGCCAACTGCAGGTGCATTTGAAGACTTCTGTGATTGTCTTATGCCAGAAGCCCTTTCATCTTATCTCTAAAAGTACACGTTTCTGTGTTTATTTGGGTGCCCCAACATCCCCTTTTTGGCCAGCAGAACTTCTCTTTAGGGCTTGCTCACCAGTTACTAAGTGCCCTATACTTTCGACACAACTCTTTCAGTAGTCTCCCAGAACATATGTTTACATAAAATATACTTTTTTGAGAGTAGTGTACCAACCATAAACTATTTATGGTTTATTTATTCTTTAGACCAGCGGTTCCCAACCTGTGGTCCACTGACCTCCAGGGGTCCGTGCCACACTCCCAGGGGATCCACAGGCTTGTGCCGTCAGGAAGGCACGCTTCTACAGAAAACTGTCCATGTTTTTTATATTTGTTACTTTCTTTGTGCAACAGCTTTAAAAGCACTGCAAAGTTACTTGTACATCCAGGAGATTTCAGCAAAAATAAAAGCGCCAAGATAACTCTGGTGATTAATGTACCTGCTTGAGAGAGATGGATGTTATGTCTAGTGGCAGTTTTGACTCTTCTAAGACCGCGCAGATGGTTAATATGCCTGCAGCAAAGAATGTGTGTCATGCAAAGAAAAGATTTTATGTGCATAGCACAGTGGGTTACTACTTTTGTCACAGAGATTCTTTTGTTACTGTGCAGTTCATAAATTACAATCGTAATCTAGCACAGTGAGCTATGACCTGCCAAAGAGCTGCATGCAAACTGCATGGAACAATTAAAAAGTAGTTTTTTTTCCAGTCTTCCATTATCCTTTTGCTGCTTAAAAAAATAAAAAAATAAAAAAGTTTGCTTGCTTAGACATACGTTATTATTAAAGTCAACACTAGCCAATTTTATGTTCCGAATCCAGAGTTTGTGCTTCCCCAGACCAAGAACTTTCAGAAAATGCCCACCATTGTGGATGAAATGTGAGTCCTACACGTTGTTGTCCCCTGTAAAGTGCTCTGACACCCTACACTGGTATGAAAGATACTGTAAAACAAATGAAATACATGTGACAGAGCGGCTATGAAGAGATCAGAGACCCTTATGGTTTTACTTCCTTTCTCTTCCACAAATTATATGAAAATTCTTTCTCAGATCTTGTGTACCTAAAAAATAAAAACAAAAATTGCTTGGGAAATGTCGAATCTGACCGAAGAATTCAGGTTGCCTAAATAAATCCAAACATTAAATAGTTAGTTGCTGAGATGCAGCAACAACCATTCCATTAAAATGTTTAAATTTTTGCATATTTTTTTCAATATAAAATAATTCTCTTTAGTAATTCAAGTATTTTTTTTGGTGTGTACTTGTTTGTGTATTTGCGAATTACTGTTTTAATGTTTAAAATTCAAATCTTACAAATTGCTTGGGGGCCCCCGGCTTCCAGTAGTGATTCAGTGGAGGTCCTCAGGAGTCAAAAGGTTGAGAACCACTGCTTTAGACAAAGGAAATGTGTTTGGTCACTTGTCATTCCGTGTTAAGGAACATCTTGAGTGCATCATTACCGTTCTGCAAGCCAACAGAGATAGTGAGTTTTTGTGAGGTGGATAACAACCTCCATATGTTGTAACATGTTCCCCAAAATCTGTCTTTGTTCCAAAAGCAGAACTCTTGACTTTTCGGCTCATAACCTACTGCCTCAACTGATTGCATCTTTATCTTGCATTTAATTTTACCTTAACATCTATAAGCCAGTTTCAAAGAATCACATGTTCTCCCCTACAGACAGCTCCACTATCACCCTGATGCCCCTTTAATGCTGCTGCTCTAAATGTGGCTAAGCATGTTCAATACGCATGTTGAACTATTTGCAATAGAGGCTCTGCTTTGGGTTGATGTACAGAAAACCTCTGCCTTATTGATAATTTCCCCAGCTTGGGGACTTTCCTAAACACTGTGCTAAAAATTGTAGTAAGAAAGGATCAAACCAGTGGAGGTAGGATGGTGGCAATTGTCATTGTGGCAGATATCTCATCCCATATTTCTGCAGAGTGAATCAGTGATCTGGCTGTTGTTAATGCTAGTAAGTCTGACTCATGAGATGAGCAGTTGACAGTGGTTAGACACATAGCAAGCTTTCCTCCCGTAACCTTTTGCGTGTTTGACGTACTGCCCTAAATGGCCAATGGTACACCCAGAAGAGGGTCCCTTGCTCACTGTACCACTGGAACCAAGCTGCACTCATCTGAAGAGCCCAAGTTGGGCGAAACTGTTCTTGGGTTCCCTGTGTTCCGGTTCAGAGAGGACCTGGCCTGGTAGTTCAGGCTGGACTGTTTCAATTGGAGCAGGACCAAGACTGATTTGCTGTGGCAGGGTTGAATGTGGGTGGCGTGGTGGGCAAAAGAACTATGGGTTGGAATGCTATCACAATCTATTGCCAGTGGTTACACATATTGCAAGCATTCCTCCCATCACCTTTTGTGTGTTTGACCAACTCATGAGAAACAATGTTTTCGCTGCACCTCCTTTATCCATGCAAGCACAGTGCTTTTAGGACTTCATTTGTGGCATTGACTTGCCGTGACTTACCCTGTAATATTCTCGCTTTATCTGCGAAAGACAGCCCTCCTGGAAGATCATCTCCCTGACCGTCATCCGATTCCACATGAATCAGATAAGGAACTTTGCCTCTATTTTACCAGGTATCTAAATAGGAAGTGTGTGAAAAGCAAGCAACAGTCTGGGAACATTGCTCTCACAGAATGGTGGCACTCCTTTCTGACTGCAGTGCCTCCTGGTGAAAGTTTTAGATCATTGTTAGCACTTGGTGTCAGTCACTCCACTTCGCGTAGTAAGAAGTCCCTATGTGTATGTGTTCCAGGTTGCCCCGATTATTGCTTAAGTTGCCCACTGGGGCACCACCTTCTGAAATTCCTCCCTGCCACTTTTCGTGAATCATGGACTTGAGATCTTGAAAATGTGTGTGGGCCGGTGACCATCCTGGTGGGATCTGCATAATATGATCACCCAGACCACACTGGTGCTAATCAATTCTGGATTTCTAGAGCTGTGGATGGGCTCCACACTCTTCATTCAGACAAGTGAACCTAATAGCACTCCCTGCATTTCCTTGGTCACTACAGTAGGAGTGTCTTGAGTATTGTTGCAGTGTTGTCTGAAATCTAGTGACATTGCTCATCATTGGGGAAATGATGGAGAGACCGAACATAGTGGCAATGGCAAGCCTCATGTTGAGACACTTCTTTTTGGGAAAGCAACTACAGCATTTTGGGTATGGAGCCTCGCTTTGACCGTGAGACATGACTTGACTGTTAACTGCATCTATCCACATTGCAGCCTAATGTGGGCTCACCTTTCCAAAGTAACTTGCACAAGCTTGTCTGAATAAATATTCCCCTATGAAATTCATGAGCCTGAGTCTGTCCAAAACTGGTGGCTTCTCAATCTTTCCAAGTCTGAGAAAAGACTACTAATAGCTTGTACTGCTACAGTTCACTCCATTCGGGTAAAAACAAATAAAACATGAAAAATAAATAGTCATTGAGTTTCTCACTAGCCATGTTTATAATCTGTATGACAAGAAGTGGTTATTTAGACCAACATTCCTAAAACAGATGACCCTCAAATATTCCGCCGTTTCAAACCTAAGTGTCGCAGATTGGTTTGAAGAGTTAAACTCATTAGCCTGTTCAGACAATAAAACTATTTGAGTATCTCCTACAAATCTGGTATCCAGATCTGGAAGAAGCTTAAAAAACATAACAAGATGACATTTGTTTTGTTTTGTTTTACATGTTTCTTGTTCAGTTTACCTGATGTGCACAAAGCTCAAAATAGAGTTTACACCTTGCTTATTCAGTGCTTAATCAATTTAGACACTTCCTTTATTACAACAGTAGTTCAGCAGACACTCCTTGGAACCGCTCTTGTTATGCCCTGAAGAAAGCCACTGGAAATCCTCAATGTTCTAGAATATTAATGTTATCTCATATATTCTGTCTCTCAGTGATAGTCTCAAACAGCAGCTAATCCATAAAGACTTTGGCCCTCATTATGACCCTGGTGGTTTTAAGACCGCCAGGGTCGCTTTGGTGCTCTGACAGCCACATTACGACCACAGCGGGAGCACCACGGTTGTACAGCCAGTACTGCTACTTTACCGCCACAGTAGGCCCTGGGGATTACAACTCCCCTCTCTGCCAGCAGTCTCATAGCATTAGCAACTCCATGAAACAGCTGGCAGAGACTAGGTTCAGAGGGACCCAGTGGGCCCTTGGCCAGCCCCTTCTTGATGTTGACTGTCTGCTTAGCAGACAGTGAACATCGCTACAGGTGCTGGTGCATCCTGTGCACTACAGCATTGCTGCTGGCTCTATTATGAGCCGGAGACAATGCTGTAGTCTGTTTCTCTCTGGGCTAGCAGGCAGAAACTCGTAATTGGGCCTGCGGGAAGGTGGCCCCACTGGAGGCAACCTGCCAGTCGGGACTTCATCCGCCAAAGTCATAATTGACCCCCTATGTGTGCAACGCCATATCTTCATAAATAGATGTTGGGACTTTAGAATGACTTGAGGAACTGAGACTGT
Source organism: Pleurodeles waltl (assembly GCF_031143425.1). Lineage (NCBI taxonomy): Eukaryota > Metazoa > Chordata > Amphibia > Caudata > Salamandridae > Pleurodeles > Pleurodeles waltl. Next base: position 396,645,306 of record NC_090442.1, on the reverse strand, counting down.
AGCAGCAAAGGTTAGAGCAGAGTTTTTCTTCATAAATTGGTGTTACCAAATAGACTTCTCTATAGTTCAACATGAAAAATCCCGAAAGTCTAGACTGAAAACAGATGGGAATCTGAAGCACTGCGCTGAAGCGAATCCAGCACTTATTCTAAAATTATAATTAATTAAATCTGAATGGAGTACCAGTCAAATCCTCAAAATCCTTTCAGTGTGATTTGCTGTATGAAAAGTCGAGGTTTAAGAAATGTAGAATGATATAATATATAAATGAGAAATTGAGTTCACTACTAAAAATACAAGTGGTTTTTGGCTCAAAGACTTTGGAAGATTGACCAAAATGTATCACATTCTAATTGATATATTTGATAGAGTACAGTAGAATATTGTGGGGCTGATGTAATTCAAGGGCCAACTACAGAACAGTATGATATACCAGACTTGCACAATAAATATAACTACTAGCATCACTTTAAAAGAGCCCTTCAACGAAGCTTGGTTATACGACCTTAAAATAGCATTAGCCTCCCCAAGTACCTACTTTTGACAAAAACGTAGTCTACCTCATCACTTGCATGATGTTGAGCTTTGAATATGGTTGAGGGAGGTGGAACCCTACTCAAGCCGCAACCACAATTTTTGTCAGGGTGAAACACTAGCAAACTCCAAATTAACTTGCGCTCAATCCTCTAGTAGCATGGCACAAGCACATTCAGGCTTAACTTAGAAGCAATATTTCAAGTATTTATGCAGAACTTCAACAATGAAAATACAACACAAGAACAATCCCACACAAATTTAGAAAAAATTTAAAGTTAATAAACTAGTTGACACCAAAACTCCAATCAATAGAGCCTGAGTTAGCCATTCTTAAAGCTTTGGATAAAAATAGCGCTTAAAAGCACAAAGCGTCAACTGTGTCCCAGTCCAGCACGACCAGATAACCAAAGTACCATTTTCAGGCCAACTGTGATGGAGCACAGACTGGATGCAGGGACCTAGTTTGGCTCGCTGTACAAAGTACCTTACATCCTGGTTGCTGAGCGTTGCGAGATCTGCTTCAGGCCCACTTCCAACAGTCCAGGACTATGGTGACACCACTTGGGGGCAGGAGTCACAGCAGGCAAAGTCCAGGTGCAGAGTCTAAGATATTTGGAGCCTTTTCTGTCCCTGAGGCTCTGATCAGAGGGACAGCCAGTAGCCCTTGAAATCACTGAGGTAGTCCTAGGTTCAAGGTTTCTCACTCTGTATTCTGGGTCACATGATTAGATGTAGCTGGAAGCTGGTCTTTGTGTACTACTCACAGACGGCAGGCACCAAATGGTTGGGACAAGAAAATACCAACTTTCTAAAACTGTCCTATTTAGAATTGTGATTTATAATCCGGCTTCACCATTAAAGAACGTTTTAAGTACAATTCTTTAGAGACCAAACTTTCCTTTCCTAATTGTCCTTGTAGGAGAGGCTGGCCTTGCAGTAGTGAAAAATTAATTTGAGAGTTTTCCACTACCAGGACATGTAAAACTTAAATGCACATGTACAGCTTTTTAAATATACTGCACCCTGCCCTTTGGGCTACTTAGGGTGCAGTATGGGTTATACATAAATGTGTGTGTGTATGTATGTATATGTATGTATGTGTATATATATATGTGTATGTATATATATATATATGTGTGTGTATGTGTGTATATATATATATATATATATATATGTGTATATATATATATGTGTGTGTGTGTGTGTGTGTGTGTGTGTATGTATATATATATATATATATATATGTGTTAATCCAAATGCTCATTCCGGGCTCGGAACAGCCCGCAAGGGGGGGGGGGGGGCGAAAACCGACAAGAGCAGACCGGTAATAATCAATCCAAACAAAAAAACAAAGATAGCACACTCAGGACTTTAGTTTTTTGTTTGGATTGATATATAAAAAAAAAAACGATATATATATTATGTGATTTAGGCCTGTTAAAGGGTATGTTACCAGGTCGAAATTGCAGTATAAAACTGCACACACAGGCCTGAGACATGTTTAAAGGGCTTCTTAAGTGGGTAGCACAATAGGCTCTGCAAGCCTACTAGCAGCATTACAGGCCCTAGGTACAGCCAGTGCCACTTTACCATGGACTTGCAAGTAAAATAAATGTGTCAGTTGGTGGAAGTCAATGTTACCATGTTTTAGGGAGAGAGCACAAGCATGTTAGCACCGGTTAGCAGTGGTACGGTACCCATAGTCCTAAAGGCAACAAAAACAAGGCCAGCAAAAATCGAAGTTGGCAACAACAGTAGGATTGAAGATGAAACGAGGGGAAAGTTGCGCCAAGGACGTGAGGTCCAACAGTCCTGATCTATTTTAATATGCATATTTCTCAGTGCTATTCAAACATTCCTTTGGGAAAACCTTATATCCCCTGTTAAACTTGTTTTTGTTTCTATGAATGTTACTGACTCTGTACACTTTAAAGAATCTCATTGAATCGTCCACCACTAATTCTGTAAAAATTGAAAACTGTTGGAACTATTTTATTTTTTGAAAGGTGTACGCCTTCCAAAACCACTTTTTTAATAACTCCTGGACACTATTCTCTCTAAACGAGTGAGAGACCATTTTCTGTTATTCTAGTGAGTAATCCATAATCAACATTAATAAAATATATACCCAATTTGCTCAGCTTTTCACCGTTCAAAAAGCTTCATCTGGCAGGGAACACATTGATTATGAAAAATAACCTCCTGGTGGGAAATATGATACTATCCGCCACTCAGTTCTCTTCTCATACACTCATTCACTCCAATGATCAATCTTAGTAAAGGAATATCAAAAATTAATATTTAGTAAATAATCTCATACACAATGAAAATATAAAACGTTTATTAAAAAATCTAGTGGGTCCCACAGAGGACAGCTGTACAATCTCTAATCTAAAACAAAAAAATTGAGACAAAATACAAGACACCTTCCCTAGTCTATCATCTCTTGCTGTCCCAATTTAGGTATACAATGGCCAATTGATTCGTGCACCCAATTTCTCATGTTTTTTTACCAGTTCCAATAGGTCCAGCAATCCAGCTTCCTGGATTGCTGGACCAATTTTTTAATAACTGTTTTATGTTTTCATTGTGTATGGGATAATTTATTCAATATAAAATTTTGAAATTCCTTTATTAAGACTGATCACTGTGATACGGTCCCCTTGGGTGGAAAGGTTACGTGGGGCCCTCCTCCTGTCTTTTTAAAGTACAGGGAACACAACATTTCCAGGAGCCCGAGTTGGAGATGAGGCTCGCTGTTTTTCACTTTCTTCAGAGGCTTGTTGGCATCCATTGTCACTTTTGTTTGATTGTTCGCCTTGTTTGTTGTTTTAAGTACTGTGAAGTGCCATTGAACATGTGATTAAAGTACCTCAAACTCGTTTCTATCAAATAGCACAACCCTTTAAGTGTTAATTCATAAAGTGTATATGATTTTTCTTTATTCAACAGGTCTTCTGGATGTTTCCCTGGGACAATTTACAGAAGTATTCCTCAACAGGACCATACCAACAGAAGCAGTCCTACAGAACATAGGCGGGAATGTGTCCTTTATTATTTTTGAACTCCATACACAGTTCCGCAATGCCACAGTTTCCTTAAACAAGGTATGTTTTGTTTCAGTGTTTGTAATTGGTGCATGCATGATAAATGAAAGAAGAAAGTACATTTTCAAAAGAAAACAAATGTTCATTTAAAATCATACTGGGCAATTCTTAAAGAAGTAGCCACTCCATTTGTGCCTCCTGTTAATAATACTCTATTTACATGCAAGGTGCGGCAGCCTTATCTTTTTCTTTTTTTAATAATTTAATTACTTATTTGGTTATCTTTTTTACTTTTATGATTGCTATGCAAATGTCTAGTTGCTCTGGAATTGTCTCAAAAGTTAAAGCATTGTTGATTTTGTCACTAGACCTTTTCCCCTGTGTAAGCAATTGGATTATTATTTATGGTGGGTGACTTCCCACCTCTAGGAACAATCACAACCCTAGTTCGAGTGAATTGTTGGTCACCAATTTAACCTAAGCTCAAACAGCTAGGCGCTATGGCACAGAGCAGACAGGCTTAACTTAAGGGAATGTGTAAGTCATTATGCAGTACCAAAACAGTAATAAAATTGAAATTCAAAAAAAATTCTAACTCTGTTTGGATTTTGTTTTAGCAAAACATAATAAAATGATACCAAAATGACCAAAATCCAAAAAGGGGAACTGCAGATAACATTTCAAGTAGCAATAGAGTCAAGAATCCTAAAGTGCCAATGATGGTCAGTGGCCACAGTAGACCCGAATTCTGCCAATCCCACATACTCCATGAAGCCTGTTGCGTGTAACCTGTTACAGCTGAATATGCGATGGGACAACTAGGTCCTAAACAACTACTTGCCTAAACCACTACTGCTAAACAACTAAAAGGTCTCTACAATGAAATACTGAACAACTACTGTCTAAACAACGATTTTGCCCACATAACGATTGCCTGAACAACACATTTTTTTTTTTTTTTTTTTTTTTTTTTTTTTTATGGTTTATTAGTGGTATAGAATTTATATGTTCGATGGCATGTATAGCTGCAGATACACATGCTATGCATATTCTGCCATCTAGTGTTGGGCTCGGAGTGTTAAAAGTTGTTTTTCTTTGAAGAAGTGTTTTCGAGTCACATGATCGAGTGACTCCTCCTCTGAGGCCAACATCCATTCCCGGACTTTCGATCCAGAGAAAACCGGCTTTGGAGTCGAAAAGACCAAGTTACACAGAGGAGCATGAACTTTCGAAACAACTTAAAGAAAGCCATACATTTTCGGAGGAACACACACAGATGGAGGACATTGATGAAAGGCAGGCCAGAATTCACATTCACAATACTGACAAGATCATTACTGCACCTTCTCTGAAGCCTAAGAGTAAGCTGGTCTTTCAGGAACAATTGGACACTGCTCAGCCACCGGCTAAAGTGCCAAGGCCTAAACAAAGATCTCCATCTCCACAATTTTCACCTCCTCAGTCTCCTCACCTGCTTGTCTCTCCACCTACTACTCCTACACCTGCACAGTGTCCTGTACATTCTTTAGATTCACAACAGGACAGTGTGGATCCATGGGATCTCTATGATCCAGATCCCATTCCGGATAACAGCCCAGACGGTTATCCTTCCAAACCATCACCACCAAAAGGTAGCACTGGATACACTCAGGGTCTGGCTAGGGCGGCATCATACCACAATGTCGCCATGCACACCGAGCCCTTCGAGGATGATTTTCTTTTCAACACATTATCCTCCACACACACTACCTACTATTCCCCTCCCATGCTTCCAGGCATGTTAAAGCATGCACATCATATATTTCAAGATCCAGTCAAAGCCAGGATAATCACTCCCAGAGTGGAGAAAAAGTATAAACCACCTCCCTCTGATCTGGCATTCATTACACAACTGCCTCCTGATTCTGTAGTTGTAAGTGCAGCTAGGAAGAGGGCCATCTCTCAGTCATCTAGTGATGCACCACCACCGGACAAGGAGAGCAGGAAATTTGATGCTGCTGGCAAGAGTAGCATCGCAAGCAGCCAACCAGTGGAGGATAGCCAACTCCCAAGCACTATTGGCCAAGTATGATCGAGCCCACTGGGACAAGATGAAAGATATCATCCAACATCTCGCCAAAGACCAACAAAAAAGGGCACAACAAATAGTTGATGAAGGCCAGGCTATTACTAATAACAAAATTAGATCAGCCCTAGATTCAGCAGACACAGCAGCTAGGACAATCAATACTGCTGTTACTATTTGGAGACACGCATGGCTTTGGTCGTCAGGGCGTAAGCCTGAAATGCGACAGGCTGTCCTTAATATGCTGTTCAATCAAAAACAGCTTTTTGGCCCTGAGGTTGATACGGCCATTGAAAAGATGAAAAAAGACTCAGACACCGCTAAAGCCTCTGTATACCACGCAGTAGAGAGGATCCTTTCGGAAACCTCAATACAGGGGTGGTTTTAGAGCACAAACACCTGAGGCATCCACCTCCCAATCCAAGTCAACCTACCAGCCTCAATACCAACGAGGTGGGTTTAGAGGAAATTATATAGGCCAATTCCCCAGAGGGAGGAGAAAATATCAGCCAACAAAACAAGCCTCACAGCCAAAATAGTGACTTTCTCCATCTCTTCCCAAATCACACCTCATCTGTGGGGGGGAAGACTGCAAAGGTTCCACAACAATTGGCTACCCATTAAAACAGACAACTGGGTATTGTCTATTATCCACAATGGTTATTGCATAGAATTGGCACAAATTCCCCCAAATATACCTCCAAAACCACATAAACTCTCCTTCCAACATATTTCAATGTTGCAAGAAGTACAATCACTATTACTCAAACACGCTATAGAGCTTTTACCACAAGATCAGATAGGAACAGGGGTTTAATCTCTGTACTTCCTTATTCCCTAAAAAGACGGAACTTTGAGACCAATATTAGATCTCAGAACTCTCAGTCTTTACATCCTGTCGGAACACTTTCACATGGTAACACTACAGGATGTAGTCCCACGGCTACAACAGCAAGATTTCATGGCAATATCAGATCTCAAGGATGCATATTTTCACATACGCATCCATCTAGCGCACAGAAAATATTGCAGGTTTGTAATTCCGGGAAAACCTTACCAGTTCAAGATGTTACCCTTCGGGATAACATCTCCCAGAGTATTTACAAAATGCATAGCAGTAGTAGCTGCCTACCTGAGAAGACAACACATTCAGGTCTTCCCATATCTAGGCAATTGGCTAATAAAATCCAACAGTCATACACCGTGTCAAAACCATGCACATTATGTAATACAAACCCTACACATTCTAGGGTTCTCCGGAAACTACCAAAAATCTCACCTACAACCTGCGCAAATTCAACAGTATTTAGGAGCTACACTAAATACACAAACAGCACTTGCAAGCCCAAGTCCACAAAGAGTGCAAGCATTCCACAATGTATTAGCACAAATTCAGTCAAGCCAACAGTATACAGTCAAATTTGTAATGAAATTGTTGGGCATGATGGCATCATGTAGCGCCATTGTCCCAAATGCAAGATTAAACATGCAGCCTTTACAACAGTGCATTGCAAAGCAGGTGTCGTAGGCACAGGGTCAACTTCAATATCTAGTGTTGCTAGACCGCCAAACACGCATATCACTTCAGTGGTGGAATTCAACAAATTTAAACAAAGGGCGGCCATTTCAAGACCCTGTGCCTCAGACCATACTTACAACAGATGCATCATTGATTGGATGGGGGGCACACCTCAACAATCACAACATTCAAGGACAATGGGACACCAAACACAAACAACTTCACATCAATCACCTATAATTGCTAGCCATATTCCTAGCACTCAGAGCCTTTCAGCGTCTTCACTCACAAAAACATTCTTATCCAAACAGACGACATGACTACAATGTATTACCTAAGCAAACAAGGAGGGACCCACTCATCGCAACTGTCCCTTTTAGCACAAAAGATTTGGCATTGGGCAATACACAACAAGATTCACCTGGTAGCACAATACATTTCAGGAATACACAACCAATTGGCAGATGTTCTCAGCCGAGATCATCAACAAACACACAAGTGAGAAATTAATCCCCAAGTGCTTCAGACATACTTTCATCACTGGGGAACGCCAGACATAGACCTTTTCGCCATCAGCGAAAATGCAAAATGCCACCCTCTATCCAAGGGCAATGCTCTGTGGATCAACTGGTCAGGGATATTTGCTTATGCTTTTCCCCCTCTCCTGCTCATTCCATTTCTAGTCCACAAACTACGTCAAAACAAACTCAAACTCATACTTACAACGTGGGCACGTCAACCCTGGTACACAACACTGTAAGATCTGTCAGTGGTTCCACACATCAAACTCCCCAACAGACCAGATCTGTTAACGTACGACAAGCAACTGATCAGGCATCCAGATCCCAAAATACTCAATCTAGCGATTTGGTTCCTGAAGTCTTACAGTTTCGATATCTACACCTTCCAACAGAATGTATGGAAGTAATTAAACAAGCGAGAAAACCCACTACCAGGCAGTGTTATGCAAACGAATGGAAACGGTTTGTGTTTTTACTGTCAATCTAAACAGATTGCCCCTCTTTCAGCGTCAATACAAGACATTGGAAGTTCCTTGCTTCATCTGCAAAAAGCAAATTTATCCTTCTCATCCATCAAAATAAATCTCACTGCAATTTTGGCGTATTTGCAAAATATACAACACACCTCTCTATTTAGGGTCCCTGTTCTCAAAGCCTTCATGGAAGGATTAAAATGCATCATTCCACCAAGGACACCTCCAGTGCCCTCGTGGAATCTAAACATAGTACTCACAGGACTCATGGGTCCACCATTTGAACCTATGCATTCATGTCCGATTCAATACCTAACATGGAAAGTTGCATTCCTAGTTGCAATTACTTCATTAAGAAGAGTTAGTGAAATCCAAGCTTTCACTATTCAAGAACCGTTCATACAAGTACACAAACATAAAGTTGTACTTCGAAGAAACCCAAAATTTCTACCAAAGGTGATATCAAACCTTTCATATCAAACTGTGGAGCTGCCAGTTTTCTTTCCACAGCCAGACTCTGTAGCAGAAGCAGCCCTACATACATTGGACATTAAAAGAGCTATAATTGATTACATTGATCGAACTAAATCATTTAGGGAAACCAAACAGTTATTTGTGGCATTTCAGAAACCACATACTAGTAACCCTATCTCAAAGCAAGGACTAGCTAGATGGATAGTAAAATGCATCCAAACATGTTGCCTAAAAGCTAGAGGCAGCTATTAGTAACACCTAAAGCCACCAGGACAAAAGGGGCTACAATGGCTTTCTTAGGGAACATGCCAATGGCAGAAATCTGTAAAGCAGCCACTTGGTCAACACCCCATACATTTGCCAAGCATTACTGTGTAGATGTGTTAGCAACACAACAGGCCATAGTAGGACAATCTGTACTAAGAACACTATTTCAAACAACTTCAACTCCTACAGAGAGGCAAAACTGCTTTGTAATCTATGCATAGCATGTGTATCTGCAGCTACACAAGCCATTGAATGGAAAATGTCACTTACCCAGTGTACATCTGTTCGTGGCATGTTCCGCTGCAGATTCACATGCAGCCTCCCCGGGAGCCTGTAGCCATTTAAGTTAAACATTCATTTGTACATATGTATATGTGTGTGTGTGTATATGTATATGTTCGATGGCATGTGTAGCTGCAGATACACATGCTTTGCACATCCCGCCATCTAGTGTTGGGCTCGGAGTGTTACAAGTTGTTTTTCTTCGAAGAAGTCTTTTTGAGTCACAATCGAGGGACTCCTCCCCTTTCGGCTCCATTGCGCATGGGCGTCGACTCCATCTTAGATTGTTTTCTTTCCGCCATCGGGTTCGGACGTGTTCTTTTTCGCTCCGTGTTTCGGTTCGGAAAGTTAGTGAAAATCTCGGAAAATTCGACGGTATTGTTTGCGTTCGGTATCGGGTTAGTTACAACAGATCGACACCGAATTTTGAAGAGCTCCGGCAGCCCTTCGGGGTTTTCGATTTCCCGGGCGGGGCCTGGTCGGTCCGACCACGTGCGTCTTCAAAGCTAATGGAACGGACCCCATTCCGCTTCTGCCCCGAATGTCACAACAAGTATCCTTATACAGATCAGCATCTGGTCTGTAATTTGTGTTTGTCTCCAGAACACGAGGAGGATACCTGTGAGGCCTGTCGAGCTTTTTGGTCCAGGAAGACCTTTAAGTGACCGAAGAGCAAGAAGACTACAAATGGCGTCGGTGCCGACAGGACAAAAACACATGGAGGAAGAAGAGGAAGCCTTCTCCATCGAGGATTCGGAAGAGGTCGATCCTGAACAGACGCCGAAAACCGTGAGTAAGACGTTGATACACAAAACTCACGCAAAGACCACGAAAGCCCAGGGGACGCCACCGCCGGCAGGCCATGGCTTAACCCGAAAAATAGGTGACCGAGCATCGGCACCGAAAAAGGGCATGCATGTGTCGAAGCCATCTGACTCTGGTCGAGATACCGGCACGGAGCAGACTCTACCCCGGGTCAGAGCAATCTCGGCACCGAGAGAGCGGCACCGAAGCAAGTCGGCACCGAGAGATCACTACACCGAAGAGCAAAAAAGTGTCGTTGGAACCGAAAAAAGCGGCTGAAAAAGTTTCGGTACCGAAACATCCGGCCTCTGAACCGAAAACAAGTTCCTACACAGAGGAACAAGGCCTGTCCTCACAAATGCAAACACATAGATTTGGACAGGAGCTAGAGACAATGGAGCCAGATTACACCCAAAGAAGGCTCCACATTCAAAAGGAGACAGGGAAGATCAGTACTCTCCCTCCTATACGAATGAAACGGAAACTTGCCTTCCAAGAGAAAGACAAGCAGCCACAGGCAAAGGTGGCAAGACAAGTAACCCCGCCACCATCTCCACCACGCTCTCCACAACCATCACTGGTAGCCACTCCACCAATGATGCAGTCCCCAACTCATACAGGGATGAGTCAGGATGATCCAGACGCGTGGGATCTTTATGATGCACCAGTGTCAGATAACAGTCCCGACTGTTATCCAGCTAGACCGTCACCACCCGAGGACAGTACTGCCTACACACAGGTGGTGTCAAGAGCAGCGGCGTTTCATAATGTCATCCTGCATGCAGAACCAATTGAAGACGACTTTCTATTTAACACACTCTCGTCCACACATAGCCAGTACCAGAGCCTCCCCATGCTACCTGGAATGCTAAAACACTCCAAACAAGTGTTTGAGGAGCCTGTCAAAGGAAGGGCCATTACTCCAAGGGTGGAGAAAAAATATAAACCGCCACCAACAGACCCTGTGTATATCACACAACCGTTAACACCAGACTCTGTGGTAGTAGGGGCAGCGCGCAAGAGGGCGAACTCACACACATCAGGAGATGCACCACCTCCAGACAGAGAGTCGTAAGTTCGACGGGGTGGGGAAAAGAGTAGCGGCACAAGCAGCCAACCAGTGGCGCATTGCCAACTCACAGGCCTTGTTGGCGAGATTTGATAGGGCTCATTGGGACGAAATGCAACATTTTATAGAACATTTGTCCAAGGAGTTCCAAAAGAGAGCACAACAAGTGGTGGAGGAAGGACAGAGTATCTCAAACAATCCGATACGGTCAGCAATGGATGCAGCAGACACAGCTGCTAGGACTGTAAATACAGCAGTAACAATACGGAGACATGCATGGCTGCGTACATCTGGATTCAAGCCGGAAATACAACAAGCCGTGCTGAATATGCCATTTAACGGACAGCAGTTGTTTGGGCCGGAGGTGGACACTGCTATCGAAAAACTTAAGAAGGACACAGATATGGCCAAAGCCATGGGCGCACTCTACTCCCCACAGAGCAGAGGCACATTTCGGAAATCACAGAACCCACAACCTCACAAACAAGGCCCACTTATCAGAGCCAATACCAGTGGGGAAGTTTTCGGGGACAGTATAGAGGGGACAGTTCCCAAAGAGTAGAGGGAAGTTCCAAAGTCCCAAAACTCCACAAAATAAACAGTGACTTCGATGTAAAAAATCCCCAACACATAACACCAGTGGGGGGGAGACTAACCAAGTTCTACAAAGACTGGGAGGAAATAACAACCGACACGTGGGTCCTAGCCATTATCCAGCATGGTTATTGCATAGAATTTCTAGAGTTCCCTCCAAATGTCCCACCAAAAACACACATGTCAAAACAACAGAGGGATCTTCTACAACTGGAGGTCCAGGCGTTGTTGCAAAAAGATGCAATAGACATCAGAGAGGAAGAGGAGTTTACTCACTGTACTTTCTCATACCCAAAAAAGACAAAACTCTAAGACCTATATTAGATCTCAGAACATTAAATCTCTACATCAAATCAGATCACTTTCACATGGTGACACTGCAGGATGTAATCCCATTGCTCAAACAAGACTACATGACAACACTAGACCTAAAGGATGCGTACTTCCATATACCGATACATCCTTCACACAGAAAGTACTTAGGATTTGTATTCCAAGGGGTACATTACCAATTCAAAGTGTTGTCATTCGGGATAACTGCGCCAAGAGTTTTTACAAAATGCTTGGCAATAGTGTCTGCTCTTATCAGAAGACAGCAAATACATGTGTTCCCGTACCTAGACAATTGGTTAATAAAAACCAACACGCAGGAATGGTGCTCACAACACACAAAGTATGTCATAGAAACTCTTCACAAACTAGGTTTCTCACTCAACTACAACAAGTCACACCTTCAGCCGTGTCAAATATAACAATACTTAGGAGCGACAATCAACACAACAAAAGGGATTGCCACTCCAAGTCCACAAAGGGTACAGGCATTTCACAATGTAATACAGGCCATGCACCCAAAACAAAAAATACAAGTCAAGATAGTGATAGTGTCCTCATGCATAGCCCTTGTCCCAAACACAAGATTGCACATGCGGCCCTTACAACAGTGCCTAGCATCACAATGGTCACAGGCACAGGGTCAACTTCAAGATCTAGTGTTGATAGACCGCCAAAAATACACCTCGCTTCAATGGTGGATTACTATAAATTTAAACAAAGGGCTGCCTTTTCAAGACCCAGTGCCTCAATACGTAATAACAACGTATGCCTCCATGATAGGGTGGGGAGCACACCTCAACCAACACAGCATCCAGGGACAATGGGACATTCAACAGAGACAGTTTCACATAAATCACTTAGAACTACTGGCAGTATTTCTAGCGCTGAAAGCATTTCAACCTATAATAATCCACAAACACATTCTTGTCAAAACAGACAACATAACAACGATGTATTATCTGAACAAACAGGGAGGAACACACTCAACACAATTGTGTCTCCTGGCACAGAAAATATGGCATTGGGCGATTCACAACCACATTCGCCTAATAGCGCAGTTCATTCTAGGAATCCAAAACCAGCTAGCAGACCATCTCTCTCGGGATCACCAACAGATCCACGAATGGGAGATTCAACCCCAAATACTGAACACTTACTTCCAAAGATGGGGAACACCACAAATAGACCTATTTGCAACAAAAGAAAACGCAAAATGCCAAAACTTCACATCCAGGTACCCACAGGATCAGTCTCGGGGCAATGCGTTATGGATGAGTTGGTCAGGGATATTTGCATACGCTTTTCCCCCTCTCCCACTCCTTCCATATCTAGTAAACAAATTGAGTCAAAACAAACTCAAACTCGTACTAATAGCACCAACTTGGGCAAGACAACCTTGGTACACAACACTACTAGACCTCTCAGTAGTGCCTCATGTCAAACTACCAAACAGACCAGATCTGTTAACTCAACACAAACAACAGATCAGACACCCAAATCCAGCATCGCTGAATCTAGCAATTTGGCTCCTGATGTCTTAGAATTCGGACATCTAGACCTTACACAGGAATGTATGGAGGTCAGAAAACAAGCTAGAAAACCAACAACAATACATTGCTATGCAAATAAGTGGAAAAGATTTGTTTATTACTGCCATAATAAACAAATTCAACCCTTACACACTTCTGCTAAAGACATAGTCAGCTACCTACTGCACTTACAAAAGTCAAAGCTAGCTTTTTCATCCATTAAAATACATCTCACCGCAATTTCAGCTTATCTGCAAATTACGCACTCAACTTCACTATTTAGGATCCCAGTCATAAAGGCTTTTATGGAGGGCCTGAAAAGAATTATTCCACCAAGAACACCACCAGTTCCTTCGTGGAACCTCAACATTGTCTTAACACGGCTCATGGGTCCACCGTTTGAACCCATGCACTCATGTGAGATACAATATTTAACATGGAAAGTAGCATTATTAATTTCCATCACATCTCTAAGAAGAGTAAGTGAGATACAAGCATTTACCATACAAGAACCCTTTATTCAGATACACAAGCATAAAGTAGTTTTACCAACAAATCCTAAGTTCTTACCAAAAGTCATATCACCGTTCTACTTAAATCAAACAGTAGAACTACCAGTGTTCTTTCCAGAACCAGATTCTGTAGCTGAAAGAGCACTACATACATTAGACATCAAAAGAGCATTAATGTACTACATTGACAGAACAAAACAAATTCGAAAAACAAAACAACTGTTCGTTGCTTTCCAAAAACCTCATACAGGGAATCCAATATCCAAACAAGGCATTGCCAGATGGATAGTTAAATGCATTCAAACCCGTTATCTCAAAGCAAAAAGAGAACTGCCTAGAACACCAAAGGCACACTCAACTAGAAAGAAAGGTTCTACCATGGCCTTTCTAGGAAACATTCCAATGACTGAAATATGTAAGGCAGCCACATGGTCGACGCCTCATACGTTTACCAAGCATTACTGCGTGGATGTGTTAACACAACAAGCCACAGTAGGACAGGCAGTACTACGAACTCTATTTCAAACAATTTCAACTCCTACAGGCTGAGCCACCGCTTTTGGGGAGATAACTGCTTACTAGTCTATGCAAAGCATGTGTATCTGCAGCTACACATGCCATCGAACGGAAAATGTCACTTACCCAGTGTACATCGGTTTGTGGCATGAGACGCTGCAGATTCACATGTGCCCGCCTCCCCGGGAGCCTGTAGCCGTTTGAAGCTGATCTTGAACATTTGTAAATATATCGCTTTAAACCACATTATGTACATACATATTTACTCGATGGCATGTGTAGCTGCAGATACACATGCTGTGCATTATCCTGCTATCTAGCGTTGGGCTCTGAGTGTTACAAGTTGTTTTTCTTCGAAGAAGTCTTTTGGAGTCACGAGACCGAGGGACTCCTCCCTTTCGGCTCCATTGCGCATGGGCGTCGACTCCATCTTAGATTATTTTCTTTCCGCCATCGGGTTCGGACGTGTTCCTCTTCGCTCCGTATTTTGAATCGGGAAAGTTAGCTAAGTATCGAAAAATTCGACTGTATTGTTTGCGCTCTGTACCGGTTTAGTGTTAGGACATCGACACAGATTGTAGAAGTGCTCCGACGGCCCTTCGGGGCTTCCACTCTTCAGCGGGGCCTGGTCGGCCCGACCGCGTCCATCGTTGAAACTCATGGACCGGACCCCCTTCCGCTTCTGCCCGAATTAACACGCCAAGTATCCTTGCACAGACCAACACTTGGTCTGTAATCTGTGTCTATCACCGGAACACAGGGAGGATACTTGCGAGGCCTGTCGGGCATTTCGATCGAAGAAGACCCTATGCGATCGAAGAGCCAGAAGACTTCAGATGGCGTTGACACCGGCCGAACAGATCGATGTCGAGGAAGAGGAGAGAATCTCCATTCAAGAATCGGTCTCGGACGACTCTGAAAGTGAGCAGCCGAAGGCACAGCAAAAAACTGTGAGTAAACCTGCCCCGGCCAAGCTTCACTCCATAAAGGCCAAGGGGATGCCACCGCCAACAGGCCATGGCTTAACCCGAAAACACGGTGACCAACCATCGGCACCGAAAAAGGCCTCCCAACAGCCGAAGACATCTGACTCCGGTCGAGATACTGGCTCCGAACCATCTCGACACCGAGACGGCGACACGCCCAAAGTAAAAAAATAAATAAATAATAAATAAAAATAAAAAAAAAGTTTCCTCTGAGCCGAAAAAGACTGGTCCGAAACCCTCGGTGCCGAAAAAGGCAGCCTCAGAGCCGAAAACAGGCTCCTACACAGAGGAGCATGGACTTTCCAGCCAAATTCAAGGGCACAAATTTGAGCAGGAATTAAGGGGGTCATTCCAACCCTGGCGGTCGGTGTAAAAGCGGCGGCCAACCCGCAAACAGGCAGGCGGGCAAAAAAATGGAATTCCGACCCTGGCGGGAACCGCCAACACAGCCCGCCACTTTAACACTCCGACCGCCACAGCGGTACAGACAAGCAGCGCGGCGGTCACCGCCAACAGACAGGCAGCAGACAATGTACCGCCCACCCTATCACAACTCGCCAATCCGCCACCTTTTCCGGGGCGGGAGCCCCGCCGATAAAAACACGGCAGAAACAGACTACGAACGGGAAAACGCTCACCTCTACACACTCCACGAGGAATCTGGACAGCATGGAACCAGAACTACACATCCTACCAGCTATTGTCTACCTGCTCCTCTACCAGGAGCACGAACGCCGGCGCAGAAGACAACGGTGAGTACTGCACCTACGACACACGGGAGGGGGGAGGCAAAAAATTACGGGGACACACATACGCCACACCCACCCCCACCCCCACCCACTACAACACACACATCAATGCAGAGCAACAAGTCAGAGTGACACCCCCTCAAACCCCCCCGGAAGAATGCAAAGTCAAAATAAAATGATCATTAAAAATGAAGTATATTATAGCATATTTGAACTTAAGTGAAATATGAAATATATAAATAAAATATATTACATCATGAACAATATATACATAGGTCAAAAGTCCGGCCCATATTGGCTATCATCCATTGTTCGTGGGCCAATGGGCCTAAACACATGGGCAAAGCCCACACACGAGACCCGATTCCATTGGAGAGAACACTGCAGGGGCATCAGATAGTAAAACTACAGGCACCTCAGGGGGAAGGGGGGGCACCTCAGCCAGTTGAGTCCACGACGCCAGATCCACGAGGGGCCTCCATACCCACTGTACCATCCTGGGGAGTGCAAAGCCACAGTCTCACAAGTCTCTACAGTGGGTGGGTTGCCCACTGTACCATCCTGGGGAGTGCAAAGCCACAGTCTCTCAAGTCCATACAGTGAGTGGCTTGCCCACTGTACCATCCTGGGGAGTGCAAAGCCACAGTCCATCAAGTGGATTACAGACTCCACTGGTTCTGGAGGAGGCATGGTGCCCAGAGTGCTTCGTGAAGCCCTGGCCGACACAGATCCGGCCCTGCCAATGGGCCATTGGTGCTTGAGATGAAGGGCCCAGCAGAGCAGTTCAGAGACGGAGGTGCCCGGCGGAGCGGTGCTTGAGAGGAAGGGCCCGGCGGAGCGGTGCTTGAGAGGAAGGGCCCGGCGGAGCGGTGCTTGAGAGGAAGGGCCCGGCGGAGCGGTGCTTGAGAGGAAGGGCCCGGCGGAGCGGTGCTTGAGAGGAAGGGCCCGGCGGAGCGGTGCTTGAGAGGAAGGGCCCGGCGGAGCGGTGCTTGAGAGGAAGGGCCCGGCGGAGCGGTGCTTGAGAGGAAGGGCCCGGCGGAGCGGTGCTTGAGAGGAAGGGCCCGGCGGAGCGGTGCTTGAGAGGAAGGGCCCGGCGGAGCGGTGCTTGAGAGGAAGGGCCCGGCGGAGCGGTGCTTGAGAGGAAGGGCCCGGCGGAGCGGTGCCGGTCACGGCGGGGCCCTGTTCAGCGGTGCCGGTCACGGCGGGGCCCTGTTCAGCGGTGCCGGTCACGGCGGGGCCCTGTTCAGCGGTGCCGGTCACGGCGGGGCCCTGTTCAGCGGTGCCGGTCACGGCGGGGCCCTGTTCAGCGGTGCTTGTCACGGCGGGGCCCTGTTCAGCGGTGCTTGTCATGTGTTCCCAGGGAACCAGATCGGGCCAATATCTTCCGCTCAGTCGCCATCCGACCTTTCGCTTGCGGGGCCCTCCTGTGCTGGAGTCCTGGGCCCGTGGGTGTCCTCCTTCACACCCGAAATGGGGCTGGTGGGGCCCTCCTGGGCAGCTCGCCTGCTGCCGGACTTGTCCGCCCTGTTGCCCTTGCCCTCCTTCGCCGATTCTCTGGGGCCCTTGCCTCCCTTTGTGGATGTGCCAGGTGACGGTGCCAGGGTAGTTTCTTTGTGGGCTGCTGTATCTGGCCTCTCGCGCCGGCCCTTCCCTTTTTTAGTTTTTTTCCCAGGGGGTGGGCTGGCTGTCCCCTTGCTGCTGGCTGATGTTGCTGCCCTAGAAGCTGGTGGACTCCAGTAGCCCTGGACTATGGTCCTTGTAGGTGCAGGGCTTGTGGTGGCTGAGGTGCTGTTTGGACTCTTACGAGATGGAGGGGGTGGTTCAGGTGATGCAAAGAGGTTAATTTTGGAGAGGAAAAACTTTTTAGGAGCAGTGGGAAGGGTAGGTGCAGTGGGTATGGGAGTGGAGGAAGAGGATGTGGTTGTAGGAGAGTCAAGTGTGCTGTCTTTGGGTGCAGGTGCTTGTGACGGAGGCTGTCGTGAGGTGGATGGCTGTTGGTTGGGTGGGTGGCTGCCTGCGTTTGTGTGGTTTGGAAGAGGGGGTGACAGACACACTGGGAGAGGACACAGGTGACGTGTAAATGGCAGTGGGGGTGGTGACTGCACGTGTGCGGAGTGTTCTGGTGGGTGTGGTGGTGATGGACGTACTGGCTGATGGTGGTGTGCATGCAGGTGTGAGTGGAGACGTTACAGGGAGGGAGGAGGGAGACAAGGAGGAGGGGGCACAGAGGAGGCAGTGGCTGTTGGCATGTCTGCATGTGGATGTTGCATGTGTGAATGCTTGTGTGATCTGTGGTGCTTATGTCTGGGTGAGCTGCCCTTGGGTGTTGATGTGTGTGCAGGCTGGTCTGTAGGTGTGGCTGGGATAGGCAGAGGAACAGGGGAGTGGGACTGGGATGAGGAAATTGGAGGGGGGAAGCAGGAGATAGGGACAATGGCTGCCGTCCGTGCTGAGGCCAGAGCGTTGAACGATTGCTGATGGGCAGCCTGACCCGAATGAATGCCCTCCAGGTATGCATTGCTCCGGTGCACCTCCCTTTCTACACCCTGGATGGCATTCAAAAGGGTAGACTGCCCAACAATGAGCGTCTGGAGGAGGTCAATGATCTCCTCACTGAGGGCAGCAGGGGTAACTGGGGCAGGGCCTGAGGTGCCTGGGGCGAAGGAGATGCCCGCCTTCCTGGCCGAGCGGGCACGGGGTGAACGCTGAGGGGCTGCTTGGAGGGCGGAGCTGGTGCGCTGGGTGGCGGCTGTACCTGTTGTAGCGTGGGCACGGATGTTGCCGCCACCACAAGGGAGCTCCCTTCCGAGGACGTGTCTGTGTCGCTGACGTCTCCACGGGTCCCCGTTGTGGAGCTCCCCTCGCCCTCCGTCTCACTGGTGAACTCGGAGTCGGTTGCATGGCCCTCCGGGGCCATGTGAGATGCAGCTCCCTCGTGCTCCGATGCCACTTCTCCTCCGCCTGATGATGCTAATGCACACATTAACAGGAAGAACAAAAAAAAGGGGGGGGGGGGGAAGAAAAAATGACATGTTGAGTGCATGCATTGGCGACACCGTTGGCGGAGAGGACAGACACAGAAGCCCCCTGCACTACGCCGCGCACTCCGTGGACACTACTCAATTATGGTGACTCGGCCTACAAGCCTATGGACGACAACTGCACACATAGGTGACCCAGGGCCATGGATAGCTGTACTTAGCACCCTACAGAGGTGGGGGGGCGGGGGCACAGGGCCATGCCTTACGGAGGGGCCTAGCCTACAGAAATCGCCCTGGCCTAGAGATACCCACAGCCCTCCTCCCCCACCCAGACACCTCCACTGTGCGCTAATATAGCAGAATGTGCTGGTACTCACCCCCTTGTGTCTGCTGTGATGTCCTCGCGCGCCCATCCAAATCGGGGTAGGCCACCGCCAGGATCCGGGACATCAGGGGGGTCAATTGACGGGAGCCACCCCCCTACGTTGGGAGGCCATCCCCAGCAGAGTCTCTGCGGTCTTCCTGCTCCCGTGGCGGATGTCCTCCCACCTCTTGCGGCAGTGGGTGCCCCGTCTGTTGTGGACCCCCAGGGTCCGGACGTCCTTGGTGATGGCACGCCAAATGTCGATCTTCTGATGGGCGCTCACCTATGTGACATGGACAGGGTGGGAAAATAAATATCATCAGTTTCTGCATGGTCGATGTGAGTGGCCCCCCCTCCCCAACCTTGCCATATGGGGTCATACAGGGGCGGACAGTTCCCAAAAGCAATGGGAAAATTCCAAAGCCCCAAAACACTCAAGCCAAACGGTGACTTCAATTTCACAAACCCCCAACACTCAACACCAGTGGGGGGGAGACTTACCGCATACTACCAAAACTGGACAAACATAACTACAGGCGCATGGGTCCTAGCCATTATCCAACATGGTTATTGCATAGAATTCATAAATTTCCCACCAGATGTGCCCCCAAGAGCACACAATATGTCCAAACAACACTTAGACCTGTTACACTTAGAAGTCCAAGCACTATTACAAACACAAGCAATAGAACTAGTACCCAACCATCAAAAAGGAACAGGTGTCTACTCCCTGTACTTCCTAATTCCAAAGAAAGACAAAACGTTGAGACCCATATTAGACCTCAGAACACTGAATCTCTACATCAAATCAGATCACTTCCACATGGTAACACTTCAAGACGTGATTCCCTTGCTCAAAAAACAGGACTAAATGTCAACGTTAGATCTGAAGGATGCATATTTCCACATACCTATACATCCTTCTCACAGGAAATACTTAAGGTTTGTAATACAGGGCGTGTATTACCAATTCAAGGTATTACCATTTGGGATAACAGCCCCAAGGGTATTCACAAAATGCCTTGCAGTAGTAGCCGCTCATATAAGGAGACAGCACATGCACGTATTCCCATACTTAGACGATTGGTTAATAAAAACCAACACTCAACAACAGTGTCTGCTTCACACACAATACGTTATAGAAACTCTACACAAACTAGGGTTCTCTATAAATTACCAAAAATCACATCTACAACCATCCCAAATACAACAATACTTGGGAGCAACACTCGACACCCAAAATGCGATTGCCACTCCAAGTCCACAAAGAGTACAAGCCTTCCAGAATATGATATTAAACATACAACCAAACCAACACTCCCAAGTAAGGTATGTAATTAAACTTCTAGGCATGATGTCTTCATGCATAGCCATTGTCCCAAACTCAAGACTACACATGCGGCCCTTACAACAGTGCCTAGCAACACAAGGGACACAAGCACAGGGTCAACTCCAAGATCTAGTGTTGATAGACCGCCAGACACACTTCTCGCTTCAATGGTGGAACCCTATAAATTAAACCAAGGGTGGACATTCCAAGACCCAGTGCCTCAATACGTGATCACAACAGATGCTTCCATGATGGGGTGGGGAGAACACCTCAACCAGCACAGTATACAGGGACAATGGGCCGTTCAACAAAAACAACTGCACATAAATCATTTAGAACTGTTGGCAGTGTTTCTAGCATTGAAAGAA
Organism: Pleurodeles waltl; assembly: GCF_031143425.1. Lineage (NCBI taxonomy): Eukaryota > Metazoa > Chordata > Amphibia > Caudata > Salamandridae > Pleurodeles > Pleurodeles waltl. Next base: position 396,623,986 of record NC_090442.1, on the reverse strand, counting down.
TTTCAACCACTGATAGCCCACCAACACATTCTTGTCAAAACAGACAACATGACGACAATGTATTACCTCAACAAGCAAGGAGGGTCACACTTGTCACAACTGTGTCTCTTAGCACAAAAGATTTGGCATTGGGCAATTCACAATCACATTCGCCTAATAGCACAATACATCCCAGGGATTCAAAACCAGTTAGCCGACAATCTCAGTCGAGATCATCAACAAACCCACGAATGGGAGATTCATCCCCAGATCCTACAAGATTACTTTCTACGCTGGGGAACACCAAAAATAGACCTATTCGCAACAAAAGAAAACGCCAGATGCCAAGACTTTGTGTCCAGGTACCCACACCCTCTGTCCAAGGGCAATGCGTTATGGATGAGTTGGTCAGGGATATTTGCTTACGTTTTCCCCCCTCTCCCACTCATTCCTTATCTGGTAAACAAACTGAGTCAAAACAGACTCAAACTAATACTCATAGCACCAACCTGGGCTCGCCAACCATGGTACACAACACGGCTGGACCTATCAGTGGTACCTCATGTCAAATTACCAAACAGACCAGATCTGTTAAATCAACACAAACAACAGATCAGACACCCGAATCCAGCATCGTTCAATCTAGCAATCTGGCTCCTGAAGTCTTAGAATTTGGACACTTGGACCTTACACAAGAATGTATGGAGGTCATTAAACAAGCTAGGAAACCTACTACAAGACATTGTTATGCAAACAAATGGAAAAGATTTGTTTACTACTGCCACAATCATCAAATTCAACCACTACATGCTTCCACAAAAAACATTGTAAGTTACTTATTACAGTTACAAAAGTCTAAACTAGCATTCTCTTCTATTAAAATACATCTCACAGCAATATCTCTCTATCTGCAGATTAAACATTCAACATCGCTCTTTCGAATCCCAGTCATTAAAGCATTTATGGAAGAATTAAAAAGAATCATACCCCCGAGAACACCACCAGTCCCTTTGTGGAACCTCAATATTGTAGTTACACGACTCATGGGAACACCATTTGAACCCATGCACTCTTGTGAAATGCAATACTTAACTTGGAAGGCAGCCTTCCTGATAGCTATCACATCTCTTAGAAGAGTAAGCGAAATACAAGCATTTACTATACAAGAACCCTTTATACAAATACATAAACATAAAGTGATTCTCCGTACAAATCCAAAATTTTTACCGAAAGTTTTATATCACCATTCCACCTAAACCAAACAGTGGAACTCCCAGTCTTTTTTCCACAACCAGACTCAATAGCAGAAAGAGCCTTACATATGTTAGACATCAAAAGAGCACTAATGTATTACATTGACAGAACAAAACCGTTTCGCAAAACAATTATTTGTAGCCTTCCAAAAACCTCATGCAGGGAATCCTATATCCAAGCAAGGCATTGCCAGATGGATAGTGAAATGTATTCAAACCTGCTATGTTAAAACAAAAAGGGATCTACCTATTACACCAAAGGTGCATTCTACTAGGAAAAAAGGCGCCACAATGTCTTTTTTAGGAAATATACCTATGACAGAAATTTGTAAGGCAGCCACATGGTCTACGCCTCATACATTCACAAAACATTACTGTGTAGATGTGTTAACAGCACAACAACCACAGTAGGACAGGCTGTATTATGAACATTATTTCAAACAACTTCAACTCCTACAGGCTAAGCCACCGCTTTTGGGGAGATTACTGTTTACTAGTCTATGCACAGCATGTGTATCTGCAGCTACACATGCCATCGAACGGAAAATGTCACTTACCCAGTGTACATCTGTTTGTGGCATGAGATGCTGCAGATTCACATGCGCCCTCCCACCTCCCTGGGAGCCTGTAGCTGTTATAAGTTGAATGAAACTTTTAAATTTGTAAATATATACTATTCTTATACACATTATGTACATACATACTTACTCCATTGCATGGGCACATTTACTATATACACAACTCCTACCTCACCCTCTGCTGGGAAAACAATCTAAGATGGAGTCGATGCCCATGCGCAATGGAGCCGAACGGGAGGAGTCCCTCGATCCTGTGACTCAAACACTTCTTCGAAGAAAAACAACTTGTAACACTCTGAGCCCAACACTAGATGGCAGAATATGCATAGCATGTGAATCTGCAGTGGAACATGCCACAAACAGATGTACACTGGATAAGTGACATTTTCCACAACTAATAAACCATAAAAAAAATAAAAAAATTACCTTAAAATTCAATGTTCCGGCAAAACTGTTGTTTAGACAGTTGTTCAGTACTTCGTTGTAGAGACTTTTTAGTTGTTTAGCAGTAGTGGTTTAGGCAAGTAGTTGTTTAGGACCTAGGTGTTCAGGATGTTTCCCTTACAGCTCAGGTCATTGCTAAAATACAGGAAGAGATGGAGACAAACCAACAAAAGGCTTTTCTCTTAGACTCATTCTATCATCTATGGTCCTCCAATCCCAGACCCTCAGGAAGCACACATAATGGAAATTACCAGTATTACTCGCCTTCTGCAAACAGTGTCGCACATACAGGGAAGACTCCTTAACACCTGCACCAACCACCATTACTACCTCTGGCATGGCTCCAACAGAAACATTTTCCAGAGATCCCGAGGCTTTTTGGCTCAAACAGCTTTTACTTAACCCAGCCTCAGGTGTTTATGATGGATCTATCCAAGGTTACTTTTTCTGTCATATTTGACTAAGGACATCTTGGCGTGGGCAGTTATATTAATTACCAACAATAATAGTCCACGGTTTGTCTAAGTATTACCTTTTCATGGAGAAGTTCAAGAGAATTGTTTTTGTAAATGTCAAAGTAGACAAGATGCCCCTATGAGACTCTATAATCTCAGACAATGGTCAATATATCGGATTGCCTATATTGGTCATTACAGTCAGTTGGTCTCAGAATCAGTATATATGGATGAAACAGTGGCTGCTGCTTTCTACCGGGGTTTACATGATCATTTTTAAGATGCCATCTCACTGGTGGTACACAGACCCACTGATTCTACTGGTCTCCTAGACTTAACACTACAAATAGTGATATACTCAATATTGATAACATTGAGCACATGTCCTTTACTGTTATATTAGCCCTGACCTTTGCAGCATCAGGTGCGCTTACTTATCACCCTCCTGATGTCATGGCCCTATCTTTACAGATATTGACTGACTCCTTAGGTGAACTATCTCCCCTGCATGCTAACTTTGTGCTATTAGGAGATTTTAATCTTCACGTGGATGACCTTCACAACAAATCTGCACAGCAGTTTGTGAGCTCCTTGGAGGGTTTTAATCTTGAGCAACTTATGAATTTGCTCACTTACAAAGCTGGTCATACTTGTGACATTATCCTGGCCAACCCTGTGTTGGTTGAACAGTTTTGAAACTTGTCTGGTTTGACCACGTTTTAATTCCTTTTAAAGTTTACTCTAACTCCCTGTGAGCTGCCATGTCTAACAAAGAAGATTCCGTCCTCGCTGATGCACTTCTGTCCTTCATCTGTGATTGGACTGGAGATTTAGAACAGGGCACTGTGCTTTTTAATGACTGGGTCGTGAAGACCGTTGACACTTTCGCACCTTTTTGAAATCCCACTCTTCTAAGAGACTTAAGCACTTGACACCTTGGTTCTCATATGTGCTCGAATCTGAGAATCATGTTGCAAAAAGTTAGAAAGGCAATGGAGGACTAAATATAATGAGGGTGAATAATTTTGATCTATTAGTCCACTCTTAGGAAGTATCATGCGGCAATCCCAGCAACTCCAAAAACATTTATTGCCACATTCCTGAAGCTGATAACTCTCCTCAGGACTTGTTTAAGGTGGTTAGCACTTTATCACCTGCAGCTACTAAAAACACTCTCACTCCCTTGATGGAGCTTTGCGAAGGCCGCTCAGATTTTTTCATAGTAGAATACAACCAATAAATTGATCAGTCCCGGCTCAGATTCCCACTCTTCAAACTGTTTAATCCCATGCCCCTTTTGGTCCCCTACCATCTAGGTTTGCCCCCATATTTCTTGACGAGTCCTCTATGGAACTTGTTAAATGCAAGTCGGGTTCGCCGGTCTCCCATGCTCCCCTGCCATCCTCAAACTTGCTGCATCGGTAGTGAATCCTTCTCTGAATAGATTACTCAATGACTCTCTTGACCTGGTGTTTGTTCCCTTTAGTTGGAAACAGGCTCTTTGGCTGTCCCTGCTCAAGAAGCCTTCACCTGATCCTAAAGTTCTTAGTAATTTTTGGCCTATCTCACTTCTTCCCACTGTTGTAAAATTCTTGGAAAAAACGTGAATAGGTAGCTTACACACCACTTGGAGTCTAACCATCTGCTTCACAACTCGCAATACGTTTTCAGTTCTGGCTATCGTATTGAGACCGCCCTCCTCCAGGTTTCTGAATATATCAAAGTAAACCTAGATTTAAACACCCTGCTCATGGCAATGCTCTTAGATCTTTCCTGGGCATTTGATACGGTCTTGTGTGCTATTTTGCTTGAATGGCTAGAAAAGCTCAGAGACCAAGCCCTGCTATGGCTTAAATATTTTATTAGCGAGTGTACCCAGGTGGTTTTTCTTTCTCCATTCACCTCTGCAGCAAAGTCCCTGGATTATAGATCCCACAGGGTTGGGCTCTTAGCCCTACCCCTTTTTAAAATTTATTTGGCAACCCTGGATAAAATCTTCTAGTCCTGGGGAGTGAGAGTTGTATCCCAAGCGGATGATACTCAACTCCTCCTAGCTTTTCAGGAAAATGCAACATCATCCTTAAATTCCTTTAAGCCTTCTCTTAATTCAGTGGTGGACTAGATGAATGCTAGCTGCTTATAGCTTAACTCGGCAAGACTGAGATTCTGCTTTTTTTTTTTTTGCGTCAAGTCCACCCTTGATCCAACCTTTGGCCATCAGAGTTGAGTTCAACCCCTCTGTCCCACCTCACCACCCCTACTCCCATCCTTCCCCAAATGTAAAAAACCTCAGGGTGAAATTTGTCTCTGACCTCACCTTCGAGCCTCAGATTAAGGCACTATCTGTCTCCTGTGTTTTTTTTACTCTGAGGTCCTTGAGAAGGATGTTGCACGTTATTCCTGTGGAACATCAAAAAACAATTGTTCATGCCTTGGTTACCTCGAAGTTGGACTATTCCAATACTTTGTACTTGGGGCTCCCAGCTTTTCTCATTCAGCATCTCCAAACTATTAAAAACACTGCTGCCTGGCAGATTATTTTTTTTTCTTTTTTTTTTAATCCCTTCCAGGGTCTCTGTATCAAGATGTTTACGCTATCTTCACTGGCTGCGGGTGAATTAAAGGATCCAGGTTAAGGCTCCCACCCTTGCATTTAGGGTATACAGTTATAAAGACCTTCTCTACCTTAGGCACTGTTTCAAGGATTACTCTAAAATGAGATCCTTGTGATCTAACAATCTTAAACTCTTTCAAACTCCTCCCATACACCAGGCCAGAAGAGGAGGTAGGTCCTTTGCCTTTCTGAGAAGCAGCACTTCTGAAACTATTTTTAGAGAAGGTCTAAAGCCAACTCTTTGCTTCTTGTGAACATTCCCTAATAGTGTCTTTTGTGGGTGATCCTTCCTGCTAGCGCCAGGACGCCTCCTTCGAGGTACCTGTGAGCTTTAGAGATGCATTGCTTTGTATTGTATAGACTATGAACAAAATAATTACACTGCGAGAAAGCAGGGATCACTCCTAGGATACCTCTAGTTCCTGTACGGCAGGAAAACCCAAGTATACCGATGTAAGGGAAGAACCTATGCAAATTGGGCAGTTGCAGAAGTACTTTACAGCTTAGGAAAAGATGGAAGGATGTAATAAGGCCAGTCTCTCTGTTGTGGGAAACCTGGACATTTCCTTAAGAACTTTCCTCCCCGCCAGGACAATCCCAGTGCTTGATCTTAAAGGGCACACCCAGATCGACCAGACTTAAAATCAAAGAGTTTACCAGTGCTAAGGGACATTATTTGCTTTTCGAATTGTCCGCTGTTTCATGCCCATTCCAGACGTTGGCTCTGATTGATTCAATGGACCATATCTTTCATGAAGGAGTACAGATACAAAAAAAAAAAAAAAAGTAAAACTCAAAACAAACCTATTAGAGGTACTGAGAGTAAAAAATGACTTCTGGAGACATTGTTTGGGAAACTGATAATGATTCATGGCTATTACAGGGACATGTAGGATTTGATTCCCATGCTTTCACTATTGTATTGGGAACTTCTTGGTTACGTAGACTAAATTTGCAAATTGAATGGTAAGAGACCCTTCTATTTATACATCCTTATTGTACAAATAACTGCTTTCCCTGTGCTCCTCTTGCGACACAACCTACCTAACAGCCTTCAGAGCAAACCATGCGGATTCCTTCTGCTCATCAAGAGTATCTTGATGGGTTTAGGTGAAGGAAAGTGGCTAGTACATTACCCTTCATTGATCTTGTGATTGCACCATCGATCATTGATCTTGTGATTGCACCATCGATCTGCCAGGATGCTCTATCGAATAATTTATCTGTTGAGTCCTTCAGAGCATCAGGTGCTTAAAGAATATCTGAATGACAATCTAAAGAGGTTCATTAGACAGCCATGTCCCCTGCAGGAGCGCCAGTTTTCTTTGTTTCATAATGAGGTGCAGTTACCGTTACTATTAACTGATACAAATTACCATCAGTAATTGGTATCTACTACACCCTAATTTTAGTCTTGTATTAACTAAAGGATACCAAGATCTATAAAAAAATTACATTGATCGATCTATGTGGCACATTCTCTCCAGTGCACCTCCAGAAACATGGCAAATGGAAGACCGCATTCAACGCTGGTTAAGGTCACTATGAATATATAGTAATGCTACTCAGCCTCTGCAACTCCTGCTGATTTTCAGCACTTCATTAACAACATCCTTAGGAATTTTCTAGACTCTTTTGTAACATAGCTGAAATAAACTCTGATCTTCTGCAAGCCTAAAGAGGAACATCACCAGCATGTGTAAATCTTGCAGAGACTGAAAAATCATTCCATGTATGCAAAATTAGAGTAGGTACTATCTGAGGTTAACACTGTCACTTTCTTAGGGTTCCATATCAACGATCCTGGAGTGCAAATAAATTCGGAGAAAGCTAAAACTGGGCAAGAATGGCCTGTTAATGGAACTGTTTATGCAAAATGCCTTGTCCAAACAGTTAACCAAAAAGGAATCTCTGTTCTTGGAATGCAGAGCATGAGAAATTAAAAGAATCTTTCTAATTGTACTAAAACTAAGGCATCCAGATCATTCACTCTTCATTGTGGAAACTGATGCCTCATCCTACTCAATTGGGGACTTTTTTTTTTTTAAACAATTTTATTGATTTTTCGATATGCAAAAATGTCATACATAGGTATATGCATACAAAAGGCATAGGCAATAACTGAGACGGCTATAGACCCACTTAGCATAACAGAACAGGCAGCAACATCAGCATGGTCGCGTACACAGAGCATTACGATTGACCCATTTCGAGGGGTGCCCCACCATTTACCCCAAATCCGTTCATGTTTAGAAGGGCAGACTCTGACTTAAAATACTGACTTCTCCTGCTGCGCGCACCAGTCCACTCCACGTTGCCACTGTGACGGCAAGGGTGGCACAGGGTTCTTCCAATGGTTTACGGTGTCATGTTTGGCCACCATGGTAGCTGTTCCTGGGAACATCTGGTCTGCCCTTGATTCCCCCTGCACTCTTGAAACCCCCATGAAGCAACAACAATGGAGAATAATCTACCTTCCAACCCAGGATGTCCAACAGTTCGCCTACTGTGTAGGTTCGGTAACACATGATCACAAGACAGGACCAGAAAATATGGTAAAAGTCCGCAGGAACATGTGACCAGCTAGAGCATGTGGGACTAGGGAGGAGACCCACCCTGTATAATCGTTTAGATAGGCACAGTAAAGATAGCAGGTCTTCACTGAACACAGTCTGGAGGAGATTGTTATAACTTGAGGAGCCATCACAGAGTCTCACCAGTCCTTGTCCTCCGGGGACCCAGCCAACTATCTGATCGGGCCTGCAAATTAGCTCCGAGTGCCAGGGGCTTTGATGATCAAGGTGCGGTAGATTTGGGAGACTCATCCTTTCCCCATTGCCCCCATCAGGAGTTTGGATTCTAGGTGGCTGAATCCTGGGAGGGGCTTGCGCTGTGGAAGGCGAGTATGTAGTGCGTGCAGCAACTGCAGATATTTATAGAATTACAAGGAGGAGAGTGCCTAAGTGTCTTGGAGCTCCCAAAAGGAGAACATAGGTTACCTGGCCCATACGTCGGCCAGTAGTGTGATGCCAATGGTGTTCCACCCTACAAATCCCTTCAGAGAGCCATGCACCCCATCCCAGTGGGGTCTTTAGGGTGAGTTTGGAGTCCCATTTAGTGTCGAGGAGAGTCCCTCTATAGACAAGGAAGACCACCCAATTCACCCCTTGGATCATCGCCAGACATGAGTATCATGCAGCATGACCATAATCTTGAGGAACCCTAAGAAGGCCAGCTCCATCGGTTAGGTGGGGTTCAACTAGCCCGTTGAACCAGTTTTTGATTACTAGGAGCTGAGATGCAAGGCAGTGGAGGCAGAGATTGACCATGCCGAGGCTGCCATCATACGATGCCCGTTGGCAGTGAGTAAGCACCACTCGAGGCCTGGAGTTGTGCCAAAGAAACTGTCCACATGTAATCCATCTCCCAGAACCAGCCAAGAGGCAGTAACTGTGAAAGTTTTTTTTTTTTTTTTTTTAAAGACCTATAGGAATATCTGCAGCACCATCATTTTGTGTAGGGCAATCGTACCCATCACGTTCAGTGGCAAGGATTGCCATTTCCTGAGATCCTCTTTGATTCTGTGGGTCAGCAGAGTGATGATGAGCAACCAGGTGAACTCAGGGTGAAGTGCCACCTGTATACGAAGGCATCGGAAGCTCAACCATCGTATGGGTATGTCTGTCTGCCAGTCCACACAATCTTGCGTTGGTGAAAGAGGCACCAACATTTACTTGGCCGACTTGAGCCGCAGACCAGACACCTCTCCAAAGATATGGAGACCGCATCGGGCACTCGTCTGAGGGTCTGGAAGGAACAGATGGACTTAATCTGCATAAAATGGAATGCATTCTTTGTGTGCCGTGTCCCACATCTGTTCCTGAATCTGCGAGTTGGTGCGGAGGAGCCACACTAGGGGTTAGACTGCGAGGGCTAAAAGGAAGAGGGACAGGGGGCAGCCCTGCCAGGTCCCACGTTCATTTAGGGAAAACATCGGAGATCACACCTTTGGCCTGTATCTGTGCGGTTGGGTTGGAATAAAGCGTGCAAATGAAGCCACGGAATTTGGGCCTGATTCCAGCTCTCTGTAGGACACATTTGACGTTTTGAAAGCCTTCTCAAAATTTGAGATGCAGAGCCAGGTGGGGTGAAAGTAAGTGACGACTGGTAAGGGCAACATGGATACCCTGGAGGAAGTGTATCATACTACTTTGGTCATAAATCCACATTGGTCTCAGTGGATAAGTGTGTAAAGGACCTGTTTGAGGTGTGTGGCCAAGAGCATTGCAAAGATATTAACGTCTCCGTTGATTAGAGCGATTGGGCGGTAGTCCACTTAGAAGATACAGTGGTTGTGTCTTGGGGATGACAACAATAGTGGCTGTCAGTTTCAAGTGGGAATAAACCGGTTTCCGAAGTTTATTCATAGAGAGTGAGTAAGTGAGATCTAAGAGTCTCTCTAAATTAGGAATAGAACTCCATGGGAAGCATGTCGGGTCTGGGAGTCTTTCCAGATGCCACAATTGATATGGCAGCATTCACTACGTCTGGCTTCAGGGTGTGGTCCAGCAACTGGACCTCAGATTGAAACAGTTGAGCAAGGGGTGCACTTCCCCCAAAAAGTGAGTCTGCTTCATTCGCTGGTCATGGGACCTCTGGCTAAAGATGCCTTTAATATGCAGCAAAGAATTGAGCTATGTCGCGAACCATACGTTTGAGTCGGCCATTGCCGTTTGCTATTTCAGGGATCACATTGCTCGCTTGGGGTTGGGTGGCTAGACATTATAATAATTTGCTGTTTTTGTCTCCCCAACCATAGACCTGGCAGTCAAGGCACGCCAAATTTGGTTTGCTGCCTCAAGCGTCAGAAGACGAATCTCTGCGCAAATCGGCTCGAGTTGCCAATGGGTGTCACCCTGGGATTCAGTGGGGAGGTGCTCTTCTGGGTGAAGTGCGAGGTCCCAATTGGGACGGTGCTCTTCTGGGTGAAGAGTGCGAGGTTCCAATTGGGACAACTGCTGATTTTGGGTCAATTGGGGACATTTTATCACAGTACCTTCCAACTACTGTAACCTGTACCATAAAGCTCTGCATTCTTGTACTTTAAATCCTGCTGGAGGAATTACACAATATGTTGTCCATTTGGGAAGCACTTCGACATTTCTGACATTATCTGGAGGGGGCAGGATATCAAATACCTGTCTGCATGTACCATACGAACCTGGGTTATCTCAAAACAATGAAGTGGTCCACTCTTCAAAATGGATGCTGGTCTATTCTCCCCAGTAGATTCATACAACAAATATCATATAGACTTGGAGATAGTCACAGCAAAGCAGATGCCATGTCCTGCACCTAAGGAAGATGAAAAACGTTTGTGTAGCCACGTATCATCGTAGCTCTTCCACCGATGAGTAAAAAGGAAGCTCGCTCGTTCCTGACAACATCAACATACTGTTTTTCAATCAACAATATTGAGTAAGGAAGGATCCACTTAGTAGAAAAAGATTGAATGGTCTGTTATGACTTGTAAATCGTCTGTATAGACCTGAAAAGAACTTTCAACAAAGTTTTATGCACTGTTGTCATGACACTGCAATAGCAAGACTTGCAGGATGTAGAAAGACAGCTGAACTTCTTAAAAGCCAATTTTGGTGGGAAAGGATGGGATTAAAACACAAAGGAATGCATTTACCATTGTGTCACCTGTGCCAGACCAAAAACACCTCACAGTAATCTCAGTGGCCTGTTACAACCTTTGCACACACCCTTTCAGTCCTGGACTTAATTATCAATGGTTTTATTGTAAACATTCACTCCACAGCGGTCAGGGTTTATCTCCTTTCTTTTGCTCGCATGAGTATCATCCTTGTATCTGACCAAGAGTTTTTTCACTATCCCCAGTACCTACTGTACATAGTAATCTGAATAACATGAGAAACTCCATAAAAAGCCATAAAATTCTTCAGACAGCCGAGGCAGAATATAAGAGATATGCAGATAACACAGACATGCTGGGCAAATTGCATGGTCTTGTTTGGCTATCCTCACAAATGAGCACATATTCTCAAAAGGCAGGAGAGGGTCCTCCAAACGTTACTAATAGATATTTCCCATCGAAGATTCTTGGGTCTTGACCATTATGAATGTTTAAAAGAGGATGTTGCACTTTTCCTGCCTCCAGCCGTCCATTTTCACCAATCCCCTCCACCTCAGAAAAGAATCCCTGAGACTTTTTCCAGATGTCGAGAATTTGTTTCTTCTTGGAGAGGTAGTTTTCTTCACCAGAAAATATATTTTTTAAAACGGTGTGGCTTTTATTCCATCTCATCTTACCAACAAAAACGACGTAACAGTGTTGAGCCATATCTTTCCTCGGAGCCATTACACGCACTTGCTCTTCCTTCACTCATTCTGCAGCATTAGTGCTGGTTGTGTGCTGTTAGTCAGAAGTACACACATTTATATCTTTTATAAAATTACATTTTCAGAAAATCCCTCGGGTTTTTTTGGGGGAGGAATCTATTACCAGTACAAGGGCCTTCCCTTTGGCCTAATTTCAGCCGAGAGAGCAGTGAAGTGCTGTTGGTAGCGCAGGCCACTTTGACTTCAGGTTCGTTATTTGCACCCTTATGTGGACAGCTGTCATTTCAGAATCATAAGTTTGCAATATCCTGCAAGCATGGCTTCTTCATAAATAAAAAGTGAAGTTTGCTCTGCTTTATTTTCAGAAGATCCCATTTAGTGACGGGTTGGTTGGTGCAAAACAATTTTTGGGGGAAAGGCTGTTAGCCGTAAATCAAACTGGCTAATTTTGCTAAGAAACTGATAGCTTCCACCTGGTAGATTTAGAGTTTTCTAGGGCTAAAGGCGTCACATACATTTGTGGCATTGAGCTAGGGGAATACAGCTTCATCGTTAATCTCATTTAAGTGCATTCATCATGATGACATGTGAACTCTCTTTAGTTTGTGTTTTATTTAGGCAATAGCCTAGTGGATGACCAGGGTACCCTGAGCTCTATTTGTTTAAAAAGGAAAAAAAAAAACAAGGGCCAGGCCCCAAGGTGTCCTTGGTTCCCACCCACAGTTCCTTCACAGATTTGTGGGTCCTTTCAAAATCAACAGCTTAGTCTGGAATTCTGCAACACAATTATCACCCCCATGGCAAATGCATCTAGTAGTTCACATCTCTAGGGTTCAGAATGCAGCCAAGATAGCCAAGGTGCCACCTCCTCCAATTGTAATAGATGGGTCACCGGAGTATGAAGTGGAGGAGATTCATGATTTCTCTAGGGTCAGAGGACGTTGTCCTGAATAGGATATGATGCCTCAGATAGCTCTTGAGAACCAGTCATTAATTCATGCACCCTGCTTAGTCCGGTCATTCCAACATAGTTGCCCTGATTTGAAGCAGTATGTGGGTGGGTGGGGGGGGGGGGGGAGGACAGTGTCACAAATTCTGGGGTATGTGGCCTCCAGGGATTGTGCCCCGGGTTGCAGGCATACCTTCACATTTCTCAGACTTCAAGATATAAGCTTGCTATGGCCTGGCCTTGGAGGCTGTGGCAGTAGGCCCTGTGATGGCTGGGGAGGTGACGGGGGATGAAGATGGTGGGGTTTGAAGGCCAAGCAGAACAGCTCTTCTGGGGAAAGGTGTGAAGACCTGTACCATTCTGGGAGAGTCGGACCATTCTGGAAGGAGGAACGGTCTAGACACTTTTGGTTAAGTAAGAGCTGGGAAAATTTAGGCACCAGTCACAACAGTACACTTTGTTTGGCAACAGTAGTTGACAGGTTCTCCATTCTGGTAGCACAGTTCGTACCATTTACGTGCCCTGCATTTTGTTTTGCTTATTTACAGTTCCCTCAGATGGTATCCACGGATTCTGATCTTTGATGCTGCTGTTCATGAACTCCTGCTCCAACTTCAAACACTAACAGTTATGACTCCTAGCATCTACTGTTTCAGGGAGGCCTTTGTGTTCGGTTTCTGGACTACATCCAGGTTGTCTGGGGGCTAATCGTGGCTGCTCTGCTTCCATACTCTTGGAAGCCATTGTACTGATAGACTTAAGACATTGTATATTGGGAGAATCCAAAACATTCCGACAACTTAATGTTCATGCACTTTTGATAAAAATGGTACCCCGCTTGGATGGCTGAACCCAGCAATTAATGCGTGCTGTATAGGGAGTTATTATTGCTGGGATCTGGCGGAGGTCAAGTATCCTTGCTTCACTTCACAAACTTGTAGTTGGCATTTCTGATATGTTCATCACCTTCTGACCAAGAGCCAGTCTCTGGAGCGATTAGGAAAGATTCTAGTATTCTCAGGCAAACGATCTGATCTGTACTCGAAGATTTTGGTTCCTGGAACTTCCTGGAACGTTTCACATACTCTTGAGTCAACGTTTGATCATTTAGAGATTGTTTACTACATTGAAAGAAATCAAGCGCAAACAATGCCCAAATAAATAATATTCTTACACTGAAAGTGTAAAGATTGATATATTTTTATTTATTTATTCATTTATTTTTGCTACACCTGTAAGTAGCAACTTTAATATTAACTGTCAGCTATTTCCGCCCATCTTAAAGGTCCGGTTTACTTTGTTTTAAAACAAAATCGTCAAGAGGTGCTTCAATGGTATGTAGCTCCTCTTCGAGAATTTACGTTTTTACATTTTATCATAGGTGCTTTGATGCAGAAGCCACTAGTGTCCCTGAGTTCTAGTGGCCTGGATCATTTCTTATTAGGGTCTTTTTTGGAGACATCTTTTTTGGCCAAAATGATAAATAAGGTCAGTGATGCATTCGGTAGTGGTAAGATGGAACTTCGTGGACTTTTATTGTGACGGCCTTTCCGTCTAGCAGTAACCCTTTCCAGAGTTTGAGTTTCTAAGGAGGAACTTTGTCATTTTGGTGCAGAGAGCTATCAATGTTTGCTTGGCAACCACCAAGCCTTTCAGAAAGTAAGACAATCGTTTTATGTTGGGTTAGCCCATGGTAAAAAAAAAAAATATATATTCTGGACAACTGTCACAAGATGGATAATTAGCAAATTAGCATTGTTTCGACGTTTTATGAAACGGTTTGAGCTTCCTGTATAGGAGAAACTTTGGTAACTTTCCAGTGACGCTGCAAATGCCTAAATTGCCTTCCATAGGCATAAATAAGCACACTAGACCTGTGTGCCACTCACTGCATCTCTTGAGCTATTTATGTAATTAACACGTTTACCTCGTGCAGCTCTAAGGCTGATGCGGGTTGATGTGCTTTGCATTCTGAGAGCCATAGAAAAACTAATTCTATTTACACATACATTGAAAAACAAAAATAGAAACAGATATGTTTCCTTTGGCCAGATGATTCTGTTTTGTCTAGCACTTTATTCTGCTTGGGCTTTACCTGCTTCAGAAATGTTTCCATTTGCACAATCAGGATAGGAGATCGTAGACGTACAAGAAAAGAACAGTTACCTTCCTGGCGATTCATGTCTTCTTAAACCTTGTTATCCCGTTTTTCAGCACCCTCTCCGGCATCAACATGACCTATGCCTTGCCACCTTCTCAAAGTAGCAGATGTAAATGATGGCTGTATAGAGGAGCATGAGTGTGAGGTATGTGGGGCGTGCAAGCTTGGCAAGCCTCCAGTTGTTAGAACTGCAGTAACTTTTCAGAACATGCGTTCCACCCGGCCTGCTGAAAGGACTCCTAACTGTGATGGTGGAAAAGTGAGGACTAAGATCCTGAATTACCACGTGGGCAATCTTTGCCTTCGTGACAAGAGGATAACAAGTATTCATGATGCATGTTTTTAAAAACGTCATCAAGGTTAATGTAAGCTTGCAATGGTGTTTTCAGTAGAATGCATTTTTTTCTTATATTATCACGTGCTGTACAATTAAAAGCCGAATCACTGGTAATTTTAATAGATTCATTGAAGAATGTGTTGTATGCAGAAGTGTTTTGTCACTAAAATCATTTGTGTTTAGATTTCTAATGCAACCGACTCAAGCAGTGGTGACGACACAGGCTTACTTTCCATCCTTCGACCAGAGCAGACTGTGTGTACGTGGTACCTTCACTCGGATGATGTTAACCACCTTCTGGCCTTGACTGTCACTATTCCATACACTGAGAATGGTAACGTTGACTTAATGTTATTACCGTATTGGAAGCGTGTTTTTGCAGCATTTCGACTGTTGAATTAATTAAATTAATAGTTGAGAATTGAAGGTCCTGTGAGTTGCCATATGGAGATTGGTTATAGGTCTAGCTGTTCGGGCACCAACCAACCACCTTCCTCCTAACTCTCCTCTCCACTCCACAACAATCAAAGAGGACTAATGCATTTTTGTATGGGGTGGTTCACGAAACAGCAGCAAGAAGGGAGTTGGGGAAACCAGGAAGAGGGGTTAAAATTGGAACATAAATCGCATTAATTGTATCCCAGCCGCTTCCCATTTCCATCAGAGATTCATCTTGTATCCTTTGGGCTTGAGCTTAAACAACAGGACTGAGAACATGGAATGTACATGAATCATTGAAGACCTGTCACCCAAGCATGAAGACTGGACACACAAACAGGAGAATATTTCAAGAACCACGTGGCTTAATTTACAGAGTTCTAAAACACATGTTGGCACAAACTTCATGTCCTCGGAGTTTCCTTTCTGTCACATATTTATACAGATCCTGGCTTAGTTTTATAGTCATATTGTTGCCGTGGAAGTGCTTGACGCAGTAGGAGTTAGCACTCTTCTCCCTAATTTGAAGTGCTCTCTTTTAGAGATTGTGGATTGACTGTTTAGTGCCTCCTCGTTTTCTCCCTTTTTATTCTATTCCCAAGCATGCTATCTGAAGGATGAGCCAGGGTCTGTCTCTGTTTCAAGTCTAACACTGCAGCCTCAACGTCATTTGCTTGCAAAAAAGCTTACAAATGTTGTGGAACTTGATAAAACCTGTGACTTCTGGGTCCTTCGTTATCTATGGGAACACTAGACTGTATGGCTTCCAGGTTCTAAATTCGTGCAGAGGAGCAGTGAAAGCCACTTGGTCTGCACTCTACTTGGCGCGTAGACAGTGGAGGATAACTTGTAGGTAGTGGAGATTGCATTCTGGACATTAGTTATATGCTTGTTCAGTTTCCTAAACTTCCTCTGCACTTTACTATTTAAAACATGACTTAGTTTTCATGCCCCAAACCCTTCAGTTTAGTCAGTTATGATGATGCCAACCTTCCTGAGCAGGAATATGCTTCCTCCCAAATGGACAGCAAGGCATTAGATTTTCAGTGCTAGGTCAAGAAATGTTACCAGTCTGCTAATGTCCCGTTATGACAGTCCGTGGACCATGATGCCAAGGCCCGCTCTAGTTTGTACATATGTTAAGGGTTTGATATGTTCCTCTACTGTATAATTACTTCAGGAGGAGTACAGACTGAAACTCAACCTTGGTAACAAGGCAACTGAGCAGGGTGTTGCAATACTGTGATTTCAGCAATACTGCTCCTCTGTCTACTAAATACTGACCACCATGTGATATCTAGCTTTGCTAAGATCTTCTAGGGAGACACAGGATAAACTAAGTTATCCCCTTCCCATAACAAGAATCTTTTCAATCTTTTGACTCATGCCATGCTCCCACAGGACAAGGTAGGAAGTCGACTAGCAAGATCGCTCAATTAGACCGCAGTTCTTTACGGCCAGGGCTTCCTTTTTGCCCCTCCATCAATAAGTTTCTCCTTCTAGCACAGCATTCTTAGTTCATGAACAGATAATTTAGACTGAAGATGAAGGCTGATACCCAGTCTGAAGAGCCTAAAAAAAAACAGACCATCTGGCTTTTTCATGGATATAGGCGCCTCCCCATTTTTAGGTCGAGTCGAGACAGCACGTACGTTGTTGCTTAGTGACTTGTTGTACATGGTTTGTGAGGTTTAGCTCCACCCAGTCCTGATTTGTGTATGCCAGTGTCCTTTAAAAATCCTTGCCTGCTACTGGTTAATTGTCCTACCTTTTTTTCATTTTTGTCTCACCATTTTGATCTTTCATTTGGAGCACTGGAGAGGAGTGCTCATCTTTCCAAGCTCTGCTCTAAACAGGGTTGTAATTTGCATCACCGGTTTTGCATTTCATTTACACCATTGTGGGTTTGTAAATCTTATCTGGTCACATTTGCTGTGCATTCCAAAACTTTCCTTCCTCCTCCATGCTGTCGTACTCCTTTGTTTACATCGCAGGTTTAATTATTGTTTTACTTTGGAGGCTGTGTGCCTTTTAATGACGTGCCCCTTTTCATTTTCACCATTGCGGGTTGTTTTTTGCTCATGGCAGCCTACTCTCCCTGTGCCGTGTCTCATGTTTCGGTTGCCATTTGCATTACAGGTTTTGCACCTTTTAACAATGCGTCTGCTTTCATTTACACCATTGCGGGTTGTTACATGCTCGTGGCAGCCTGCTCTCCCTGTGCCCTCTCATTTTATTGGTGTTTTACATGTAATTGTCCCTCCTTTGTGTGTCTTGTTCCCTCTCATGACTATTTCACTAATGGTTCCTTTTGGTCGTCCAACAGGAGGATGCAGTGCCATGCGGGTGGGGGCCGTGCAGTGGCCAGGCTTCACACTCTACTCTTCGGTGCTCATTGCAATGCCCAGCACCTTGTTTACTTTAGGAGCCGTGTTTGTGTTTTGCTGACCACCCTCTCTCTGATCACTAGTGCAGCCATTTGCCATGGCATCACTTAATCTCCCTGTGCCACCCCCCCACCTCCCTCACCCCTCCCACAACACTGCTTACCCACCCCCCCAGCACCCCTCAGAGGTCACTGCTTGTTTTTCTTTTAATTTAATATAAATTACCTCACAGTGCTGTCATTTAATCTTCCTGTGCATTTCTCCCCACAGCCCCCCACACCCATCCTCTCACTCCTCTCACAACACCTTTTGTTTTATGAATGTTCCATTTCTGTGCACTCTTTTAGGTTTGCTCCTTGGCTCGTGTATCAGCACGATGCGCAATTCTGTGCTTAGCTGAAGGCATTATTCCTCCTCACTTGCTGAAAACCATTACTTCAACAATCGGCTCTTACCCTCTTTCCTCACCTCACCTCTCCTTTCCTTTATTTCTTCCCCCCTGTGAAATGGATATAAAAAAAAGACTGACTGCAAATGTCGTCTTTTTCTCCTTTCCTTTATTTGTTCCCCTGTGAAATGGATCCAAAAAAGAAAGAAACACTTTTCAGACATTTTTCTATTCCAAAGAGCAGCCTCAGGACGGAGAGAAAAAAAAAAAGCTCAAAGCATGAAGGAAAAAAAAATCAAGCAATGTAAAGTGGTCGCAAAGAGGGCTGATTAGTTGTATTCACAACCACACGTTAGTGCCACATTAGTGTTTGCCAGTGAAGCACTACTCTCTTTTACTTGTCTTTCTTTGAACAACATTGCCTTTCCATTCCTGTAGGCAGTGCAATACCTGGTTGAAGCATACTGTTTAAGTTTGCTCCTCTGCTTGTCTTTGGTCTACTCGCCACCTGGTAAGGGCCCCTTTCTGAATATGATGAACCTCACCCCCACCCCACACATCTCACACCGCCCACCTCCAAAAAGGTTATAAAATAAAATAAAAAAATTTAAACAAAGCAAGACGGAGTGGAACAAAGTGGCCAGATGAGTTTAATTCACAACTACGCACATTAGCACCACTTAACAGAGTTTGCCAGTGAACTGATACTTTTGTTTTCTCCTCTTTCTTTGAATAACATTGGGGCTTATATACAAGCTACTTGTGCCACCATTATGTCACTTTTTCCCATAGTAAAAGTGACTCCCTGATGGCGCAAGTGGCTTGTAAATAAACCCCGTAGTCTTCCCCGGGTGCGGAAGTGCACCATTCATGAAGGTACTGCAATACCTGGTTGATGAGTAGAGTGGAAAACTATTAAGATGTCCGTTATCAGCTGTTTTCCTTATTTTAGTTTATAAAATGTGTACTGCAGCTCTGTGCTCAGGGATTATTATTATTATTTTTTTTTAAACCATACTGCTTACGTTTTGTGAGGATATAAGCTATGGACATTGAAACGGGACCCTTCTGGGCACTATAGTCCTTGTCCTTAACTTTTCAGGTAAAAACACTCCTTGATTTCTGAATAATAAGTGTAAAAGTGTTAAGGTTACCCTGTTGTTCCTGCTTACATTTCACATGTTTTACTTAATCTTGCATTCCCTATGATTATTTTGCGTTTTCCAGGATGCTGTTACTTATTTTTTCAGCCAGCATATTATGCTTCTCCCTCTAGGATTGACAGGACCCATTTCCCATCTATAGGAAAGAGACTACTTAGATCATTTCGGCATAAATTCAACTTGACAACTGGAGCTTAGTAGACTTGAAAAACTGATTTGTATGCCCCAGTGTATGATGACATTAGACAATACCTAACATTTGTCATAGGGGACCCGTACTTAAAAGGTGTAAACTAGATTGATGGGCCCAGTGGCAACTTTCCTATGTATTTAGAATGCACACATGTTGCTTACCTTGGCCAAGTTTAATCTGATATAGTTTGTTTTTGGAACGTTTTGTGCCGATTCGTAATGCATAGGCAAAGTTATAGATAATAAAATAAAAAAATTTTTATGTGGCTCAATAGAGTATCCGTATTTACCAGAATCGTATATGCACTACACACTGGTACAAGAATTGGGTTTCTAAAGAGAGATCTAATGCTATCAGGTTTGTCAGGGAATGAGAAAATGTGCTTAACTGCTGGTAAGGCTAAAGTTGGTAAATACAGCAACAGGCAATTTAGTAGTTCTTTCTTTCAAAAAATACATTTGCAACATATTTGGTAATTACCCTAGCCCTCCATGGGGCTTAAGTGTGCCCACTTTGCCCCAGTTAGCTTACAGATGAGACATTAAGACTTGCAGACTGCCTGGTTTATGTGCTGGAGGCTAGATGTTCAGTTCTTCACAGCAAATACAACTGACCTCAGATTATTTCCATTTGGGAACTAGTTGACAAGCCCAACCAACTGAGGGTCAAATAATGTTTTTTTTTTTTTTTGTTTTTTTTTGCGAACTAGACCAAAGGAACATCATACCAATATAAAAGTATGTTGCATTGCGTATTATCCTCTGCTTCAAGTCTAGGGAGAATCTTCCCAGCTCTTTTTGTATCTACAATTTCTGATGAAAAAGATAGATTGGAATTGCACGATTGCCCGCCCACTTAATAACATTGCCCCCGCCACATCCCATGCCCACCCTGAACAAAGCTTTCAAAGATCAAATTGAATGTGTGTATACTTTTTAGGACAACATTGTACAGATTCATCAAACAGGAGCAACAAAAGACAGTTTGTACTTGGTAATGTTGATTAGTTCATAGGAAAATCTGTTTTTACCTGGTGTAGAACTATGGCCCTCTATCCATTTAAACTTATTCTTGGGAATTTTGATGCATATCATTTAAGTGTGGAAGATAATAATTAGGGCTGTCCCAAAAGTACAGTTAATATTTATTCTTCATTAGGAAAGTTATCACATAAGCAATTAAAAGGCTGCACGCTGACCTGAAGCCAAAGTTTCACTGCACAATTCACACTTTATTTGGTGACACTCTTTTCAGCGTTTTAAAAACTCTTCCAAAAATGAATGTTAAAAAATATGTATGTAAAGTATAGTTATGTTGCCAACCGTGAAATTCAAGCTGGCTATCTGGCTGATTGAAAGCAACTTTTAAGACAGCTGAGTGGAGAGCTTCAAATTGTGCATGTCACTTTGGCCGGTGCAAAACAGCTGGCCAAAGTGACATGCCCACTTTGGAGCATCCAGTCAGCCCTGCATCTGTGACGCCCAGCATTCCTCTGGGCTCAGGGCTGGCGCTGCGGTAGTGCGCACTGCGCCTGTAAAAAATAAATAAATAAATGACAGTGAAATCTTTTCATTGTCATTTTATTTTTGCCTGGGTGGGGGTAGAGGCAGGGCAGTGATCCCCAGCTCTCAAGAAGAAACTACCGCTGGTGTCATGGTGTATTCCCTTTCCACTCTGGCGAGCACAAAATCCCCTCATTGGCCAGTGTTGCAAGCATAAAATAACTCTGGCCAATTGTTTTACATGGTACTTATTCTGCAGCATATTCCTAGGATCATAACTCGCAAAACAATGATACTATGCATTTTTTGCCTTTGTTTCTGATAGAGATACAACAGAAATATACAATAAAAGTAACTATCAAGCTGTCTCTTGACTTCTATAAAATAGATGCTGTACTCCGTTCTACAAGTAATCTTGTTTCCTCAGTGCCGTAGGGCATGTCCCCGAACCAGTCCTGTAGAAAATTGTATGTGCAATTATTGTACACACAACATGGCTCAGAGGTGCTAGGACAGACCTTTTGGAGGGCATTGAAGTATGTCATACTCTGCAAGTGTGACATACTTCACGCAGATACTAGACTGGGCCCAGTAGTCTGAAACCATTGATTTGGGCAATTCCCAGAAGATAAGCAAGGTTAATAGAACCAGGGCTTTGCTTAAAACCATACCATGTGCAAAGTACCTACCGGTATTATTGTGCTGTATGGAGAAGTATCCCATTCATGGTTTCTTGCTTCCGTGTGCATTGTGGCTTGTGTCACCATAGATGCCTTTGCTAGTCTCTGGTACCAAGAGTTTATGCTGCCTTGCAGTCCATGTCCCATACTGATGCTTAATGTACAATCGTTACACTGAAGACAGTCCCTCATTTGAAGCTATGCCTTGACATAACTGGCAGTCCATGCTCTGCCAAACTGTAATTTCGATCTCCACAGAACCACTAGACTAACCACTGTATTCCTCTCAAGCTCACTTGGGTTAAAAGTAAAATTATAAGTTTCTTCACAACCTTTATTAAGTGTCAACAGGGCAACTTAATACATCAGAGTAGCCAGTAGCTAAGAGCAGGTCACTACAAAAACACAAATAAGATCTTGCTTCTACTTAACATTGTGCCGGGTTGTTCAGAGCTCCCTTAGATCATGCACAATCGCCACGATCAGTAGTTTGGTATTCAGCATTTTTTTCACTTTTGCCTTCTGGTTCAGTCCCATCCACACATGATATTTTGAAGGACGACAAAGTGTGGAGTAGATGGTTAATTGAGGAAAAAAGTATCACCAGCACATGGTGTACCATAATAGCGAAGACTCTCTCCAGCTGTCTCCAGAGAAACACTAATGATGTTAATAAATCATGTTCCATTCCTTAGAACTTGTACTCATAAGTTGAAAGTGCTAAAGCATGTGAGGATGAAAATAAAGGACCCAGGGCAAACAATTAATATTCACGTACGTACTATGTTTCCAAATGTAGATTGGGCTGAAGTTAAGAACTTGTTTGTTCTATGATTAACTTGGTGTTCCATACCCAATTGGCTTAAGATCATTATAGTTCAGGACACATACATAGTTGCTGTTGACATGGATCCCTAAGATTTTTCTACTCCAGTGCATTATTTTTAAGTTTGCATTAAAATAGGAAATGGTTGTTCACGGAGTATATATGAAAAGGAGAGGAAATATATTAATTCTATCTCTTAATTTTTCAGATCCAGTACCTGGAGGTTGTAATCTAGAGTTTAACTTGGACATTGATCCTAATCTTTATTTGGAGTACAATATTTATGAAACAGTTGTTAAATTTGCTCCAGCTAATCTGGGATCTCCCAGGTATGCATTATTACACTATTTTTAATACTTTTTAGTTGTATTAACATTTTACTCTTGATCATGAAAAACATTGTGCACTTTGCCTACAAAAAAGCGTAAGCATTTTTTTTTCTTTGAATAGAGAACAAGTTACAGATTCCAAGTCACTGTATTGAAACGTTGTGTGCTTCTTGATTACACAGAACATTTGTGGCCTGATATTTTATGCTGCTTTGACGATGCACTCTTTGTAGTCTTATTGTACAGATATATTTAGGACGCT
The DNA here is from genome assembly GCF_031143425.1 of Pleurodeles waltl. Lineage (NCBI taxonomy): Eukaryota > Metazoa > Chordata > Amphibia > Caudata > Salamandridae > Pleurodeles > Pleurodeles waltl. The sequence continues at coordinate 396,600,682 of NC_090442.1, read as the reverse complement.
AAACCTGATCTCTACTCTGATGGTGCCTTGGAGCATCTGAAGTAGGTTATTTATTTTTCAGCCTAGCTAATTAAATGGCAAGCACTATTTCCTGGTGGTGGTCTGCATGGGGTGTTGACAAAGTTGTGATGGTTACCTATGTCATGTGTTCTGTAGAACACAATAAATGCATGTTTTAAAGTGCAGATTCATGCAACTGAAATTGTACATTCTTTCACACACATTTTAAGCAGGGTGGACTATGTAAATTTCAGCACTACAAGCAACCTCTTTGGTATGAGAGCTATCCTAATGTCAGTGTCCAGGCTAACTATGTAATCCTTCTTAACTCTGATAGGTGTGTGTACTTTTGTGGTCACCTGCCAATTGCCTTGTACATTCTTTTTTTTTTTTTTTTTTTTTTTAGTTTTTTTTTTTAAAGATATGGAGAATAGTGGACACCAGCTATTGTAGGCAAAAAGGGTATGATTTAAAAAAAATTTAAAACCCATGCTGGAAAAAAGAGCTATAAAATGCCTCTAGCACAAGGCTTTTTTAATATTATATTAATTGCAGAAAGAGGCTGGTTAGCTCATTGAAGTTAAAGCGTGTTCCTTGTTTTAAACAAGCTAAAATGGGTAATGTGTGTACTGGAGTTTCAACCAAGCACTCGGTGCAATACCATAGAGGCAAAGGATTAATAAAGCATCTTGCTTTTTTGCTGCTTGGTTAATGGTTGAGCAACTCATGGTAAAAGTGTACTACTAGGTCTTACTATGGATGTTAATTTCCTGTTGCCTTATGAAGCGCTTTGAAATTTCAGAAAAGAGTAACCTGTATATATTTTCTCACTCTCAATTTTTTTGCCTGAGATATAAATGATATGTTTTTAACCTTAATAGAGGATCCAGTCCTCCATTATGTGATGATGGCAGTGGTCTAGACTCCCGGTGGCGACTGCAATATGATGTCTATCAGTACTTCCTACCAGAGAATGACCTACAAGAAGCTTCCATGTTAAGTCACATACAGAAGATGTCAATGGTGCAACCTGTGAAAGAAAATGGTCTAAAGGTAAATCTAGTCTAGGGCAAAATGAAGGTCAGATTAATTCTCATCATTTTTGTTTTTCTAAATACTGTACTAAAAGAATTTAGTTAACTTTTTTAATCTGGCGATCCCCATGTGTTGCAGCCTCCAGAAGGCATTTGTGATTTTTTCCCCTGGTGAGGCTAAACCAAACCAAAACATAAAGCATTCATATACTGGGCTGAGGGTTGCCATTGTTGAAATCTGGTTCTACCAGTTATGAGATAAAACTATGAAGTATAATCATATCCCTCACTTTGACTGAGTGCACCCATATCATATGTGGAAGGCCTGGGAAGACACAAAGGGTTGAGTCAAGCCAATTCCAGTTTAGTGTTTTAAAAATATTTAATGTCCTTATCAGAACGTAGTAAGGAAACACATTCAGTGTATTAGGACATTTAGAGCAATTAAGCATTTATGCATTTAATTCATTTCACCCTTTCTTTTGAAGTCCAATAGAAAAACATCAAACATCTTTGCTTACCCCTCCTAGTTATTCTAGCCTGCTCCTCACCATTAGTTACCTCAATTCATTCTGTTTTACGTTTTCTGTGGTCGACATAGTTGTTTAAATTTCTTAAGACAACCACTACTTTAATAAATTACTTTTCCAACGAAATGCACCAGTCCAGCTCTCTATGCCATGTTTCTACATCCCTGACTTTAGTACTATCTTTTTCTGCATTACCAACCATGTTTTTGATCTTTTCTTGTGCCAATATGGAAAGTATTTAAGATACAAACTTTTGTTTTTACATTGCTTCTGCATGCATTGTTTTATAGAGATGTTGCCAGTCCAAGAGGATATGCTTGTCTCCACCTGCCCCTACAAAAGAAAGAAGGAAAAGAGCATTCAGACTAAAGTTACTTTAATACACTCTAGTTACCAATGGGTTAATGCTAGCATTCCCTTTATAAGAAGGAACTCCTAGGCCTCAGACATCAAACTTGCATTATTTATAACACATAATTGCTAACCTTTTTAACTTGTGTTGTATCTTACTACTTTTGTAGAAACTCTACCAGGTGCTGATTAACTATTCTGTTGAAGGGTAAATAAAACAATGTAAACACTGGAAAACAGACAAACAACTTTAGCAATGAAAAGACAGTTACTTACTGTCGCAATAGGGAGATCGACCCTCCTCTCATAGACAGGTAGCCGGTCTCAAGTTGTCCTAGCAGAGACAGCTTCTTATATACAAAATCACACAATGCTTTATTACAAAACAGTAAATAATTGACTGGCCAATCATAGATTAAAACAGAAAACATTTGAACACCTAGGACCCGTAACTCTAAACTAATCTTCTACACATTCTTTGTGTGGCTTTAACAGGTGTTAGACAAACTACCCATTCTTCACTCTAGAATGTATACATTTCTACAACACATACAGTTTTAAAACCATGTGTGCCTTATCATTGTAACCCTAAGACCTCTGTGTAGTCTGAGGTGATTAGATTTCCTGCACTCATTGTCTAATCAAGTTTACAATCTGTTTGGAAACACAAAATATGTGCCAATGAACCTATGTGCTTTTGGGTCATAAATTCCTACATGTTTGTTAAGCACGAGTTAGCTTTTAACTGCAATCTTGTCCTCAAACGAACTCTTCTCCTTATTTTGGTCAGTATTGTATTTGGGCTTGCAGTGTTTTTATTTCATATATTGTAGTGCTTTATGACAATGTCTGTTGTTGTGCTATATTTTCGCTTACATATTCTACATTTCCTGTAACCATATTCAAAGTGCTGCTTTTTTGAGGCCTAGTTGTTAAACTTCTTCAGTTCTCAGTGAAACAGTTTAAAATAAGCCCCAACACAGCCTGTCAAGCCACTTACAGCTAACATTTGCCCTAGCCAACGAGCTGCTGCAGCAGAGTGCACAGCCTATGACCATGGTGGTGGGTTGGGGAATGCTGCCTAGCATGGGTTGCAGTCTTGTTGACCTTATCTAAGTTCTATTTTGATGGGATTTGTCAGACACCACTATGGCCCTAGTAAGGGGGAGTGGAGTTTGTGCATGGTGAGGGGGCAAGACGTATGCCGAGGAGTTCTCCACACCCAGGCCAAGGAGTCTAGGGCACAAGGAGGGATTTCAAGTATTTAGCACTGTATAGTTTCCCAAATTACCATTATATTTGGGTTCAGTATCACTATATCAAAGTCAATAATGTTGACCTACAAGAGTACTATACCCACCACATATCGTATTACTACACTGTTGAGGTAAATTTTATGTTTTTTTTTTAATGTACATTGAATGCAATCCTGAAAGCATATTTCAAGTAGCGAACATAATGCACCATTACAGTAACCTGAAAATGTAGAGGGAAACAAAATGAAAGTATCAATATGTGCAATGCCAGACCTCTTCCTAATACATGTAACTCTATTTTGAAAGTCAGTTGTAATACCGCAATTAAAGATTCCGTTTAGAAACAAATGAAAAAAGTAAGTATATTACAATTAATACTTTAACACTCTATAATAATATGGAAAGATTGCATTTGAGTATCGCTGTTAACAAATAGTTAAATACAATGTTGTGTAAAGGATTTGCAATGACTCAATTTGCGACGAAAATGTCCCAAGTATGTAGTCAAACTAATTTAATCCTAAAGTGTTATCTGGGTTTAGATAAATATTTTTATATGGCTACTTAAAATTGCAGATTACTAGACAAATTAGTTAGTCTAATGTATATTATAGCACCATTAAGTGCATTTACTCTTTTTAACTTAACATCCACTTAACTCGAAGTTCAGGTAGTCGCTGTAATAGTTGATATTTTTGCCCGGCGACATATCGCATGCAAAAAAGGCATCTCACAATACATTTATCAATTAATTTTAATATTTGTTTTAATGTAATATTTTAATCTGGTTTATGTGCATAACTGTTTATATTACATTGTATTCATTTATATAGATTTATTTGCACCTTCAGTTTCAATGTAATTATTGAGTTGAATTTATGAATTGCAATTAAATTAAATTGGCTATTAAACAAATTGTCATTGTTCAACTGGCATTCGCTAACCGGAATGTTTTTTTTGTTTTTTGTTTTTGCTTCTTTAAAGAAGCACCATAAATAATGGCAAAGATGTGAAATATGTATTCATAATATAAAGGCAAAACACAGAACCCCTCTTCTTCAAAGTGTAAATACAGAGATTGAGGTTTGATTCTACCGGGTGTCCCAGGTGTAGGAAGCTGGCCTGGTGGGTGGTGGACACCTATAGTGTTCGCACCTTATAATGGGTCCAGTCAACCCCTAATAGTGAATGAAGACAGTGTCTAGGAAGCCAGGGCAGGGCCCTCTAGTGGTAGCTATGGTGAGCAGCCAAGACTTACCTAGGAGGAGTGTAAAGCACTTGTAACATCACAGCAGTCACACAGCAACTTATCACACCTGAAAGGAACCACACAGTATTGCAAAAATAAAGGCACTTTATTACAGTAACACTGAACTAGATAACCTATAGGCAGCCCCCCCCCCCACCAAACTGGAGGGAAGTACAATATATATATATATATACACACACACATATATACATATATACTAAAATAGTGGAATGTGAAGTGAGGTCCCCCACCCAAGGGTATGGAGTAGTTAGCGGGAGGCAGGAGAACTTATGACCCAAAGAGGTGAGTACCGTAAGTGACCCCCGGTGATCAGGAGAGCAGAGGTAAGTACCTGGTCTTCCCACAGACTAGCAAGGGGACTTTGAAAGAAGATTGCAAGACCAGGACCAGTCCAGTGAAACCCAACAATGGATTCAGGAAGAAGAGGACCTGACAAAGAAGGGGACAGAGTCCAGTCCAGACTGGGCAGGAGCCACTACCTTCCCTTGTGTGGATGGAGAACCAGGTCGAAGAGGGAGGATGAAGTTCAGCTGTGGAGCCCAGGAGCTGCAGATAAGTCTTTGGAGCCATGCAGATGATGTCCTAGGTTGATTGCAGGGTCACAGTGGGTCAGTGGTCAGAATGACCACCAACAAGCCTTGGCAAATGCAAGTTGGAGCAAAAGAAGAGTTGCAGAGCTGATGACAACCAGCAAGGAGCAGGAAACTCGACCCTTGGAGTCGTGAGAGCCTGAAGAATCAGTTGCAGCCCCTATCGGCAACTCACTGGCAGCAGGCACAGTAAGTTGCAGTAAGGCACAGTCAGCACACCTAGAGAGCAGTCCCACGTTGCTGGAGCAGCAGAGGAAAGACTGTCCTTGCATGGATGAAGTGATAGAGGCCAGGGCTACTTGGACCAAGACTCAACAAGCCTTGGTTGTTGCAAGAGTCACAGTGCGCAGGAGAGGCAAGGGCTCACCATCTCCCAAGTTAGACAGCAGGTACCGAGGGCCAAGGGGGCCACCAAGACTGGCCACCTGTGGTGTTGATTCTTCCTGGAGCTGAATGGCAGAAGATCTGAGCAGCTGGTCGTCATTGCCTTAGGTGCCTACGATTGCAGGGGGGTGACTCATTCACACCAAGGAAGATTCCTTCTTGCTTCTTTGGTGCAGCTGAAGTCTTGCCAACCCCTGAGGATGCACAGCTGTGGAAATGTCGCAAATGCTGGAAGGAGCCAGTGAAACAGTGTTGCAAGGCGAGATCGTCTTAGGAGTTGCAGGCTTGTTGGGTTCCTGAGCGGTCCAGCAGTGGTTCCTGTGGCCAGGAGCAGATGTTGTTGCAGAGGAGCCCTGGTGGAGTCTTGCATGCTGAATCTGGGGACCCACCCACAAGGGAGTCCCTAAATAGTCCTAAAAGAGGGCTTGGTCACTCTGCATGGTGACCACCTATCAGAGGGGGTCAGTGACATCAGTCACCTGTCCTGACCAACCCGATGCTCCCCACGAGCCTCTGCACATCTTGTTTTCAAGATGGCAGAATCAAGTGGCCACCTGGAGGAGCTCAGGGCACCACCTCAGGGGTGGTGATGGACAGGGGAGTGGTCACTCCCCTTTCCTTCGTGATTTCACACCAGAGCAAGAACCAACGGTCCATAGACTGGTGCAAACCAGATTATGCAAGGAGGGCACCAAATGTGCCCTTCAAAGCAAGCCGGTGGCACAGGGAAACTACCCCTCCCCAGCCTTGTAACACCGATTTCCAAGGGAGAGGGTGTTGCCTCTTCTACAAGAAATCCTTTGTTTTGCCTTCCTCTGCTTGAGCTCGTCAACCAGCAGGAGGGCAAAAACCTTTCTGAAGGGCTGCAGGGGCGTGGGCTGCCTGCAAACCCTGAAAGACTGGTAGGAGCACACACAGGGATCTGCACCCTGCCCTCTGAGCTAGGAGGGCCTACCATAGGGGTGACTTACAGTGACCTGGTGCAGTGACCAGCAGTGAAAGAGTGCATGCACCTTTTCATGCAAGCTGCAATGGCAGGCCTGCAGACAGTTTGCTTGGGTTCCCATGGGTGACATAATATCTACTGCAGCCCCTGGGGGACCCCTAGTGTACCAATGCCTTCGATACCTAAGTACCATATACTAGAGACTTACAGGGGTACACAGTGTGCCAATTGTGGCGTATAAAGGGTACCAAGGCAACCAAATTTAGAGGAGTGAGCACCATCACTGGGGTCCTGGTTAGCAGGATCCCAGTAAGAGCAGTCTAAACACACTGATAGACAGGAAAAAAGTGGGGGGTAACCATGCCAAAGAGAGTGACTTTCCTACACCAAGGATACCCTGTTTCGGCCAAAGTGATTTTTAAAATTGGGCAAGTACCCTAATTAAAAAGTAATGTGACTGACAGTACTCCCTGTTATTACAATTACTAGATAGTGTTGAAGCCTGAGCAACATTATCCACACCCAACAACAAGGAAAGAGACTTAATACCGTCTAAGCATTTAAAGTTGCAGCTGTAAGCTTAAAGGGCAGTACTTAATTTCACCAGTTACTGGGCAATGGAAAAGTGCATGTAATATCGTACATTTTGGAAAGTATTGAGCAACAGAATTTACATGTGAAGCACAAAAAATCTCTCAGTTTAACAGCTAATGAATTAAAAAAAAAGAAATCTTAAAGTTCGCCAGAATATATACACTTACAGCATACAGTGAATAGGCAACTTGCTCTTACTAAGAGTAAATGCATTTTGAAATTGGCAGCAAATGAGCAATCATACCCACTCCAGAAATGTCAAACAAATATGCACAATTCACTAACCACACAGTTCTGCCTAAAACTTTCACTAAATCACGTCCACCTTAAAAAATGTCCAGATGAACCATACTTTGGACGTTTCAGGAAACCCTACACAAGGCTTACATGCTAGTTGAAATAGTCATACATTTGAGAAGTCGGTTTCACAAGAAGAGTATAAAGTAATTTCACAGGTACAATTAATTTCTGTTGCCAAGAAAACCTTTCAACTGAAACCTGCACTCGAAGAATTGTAACTTCTATCATTCCTAAGTTATACATTTCTCCTTTGGCTGGGGATAATGATTGAGGCATATGTTTATTTGTACTGACCCTTTATGCATTTTGCTTTTGTATGAAAAATGGCAATTGATTTTTTTGTTTCAAATTTACGTTAAAAACCAGAGATATAAGAATCTTCAGGACTCTAGGGTCTAATTTCTCAGGACATGCCGTGTACCTAATAGTTTGTATGCAATGTCTATGAAAGGGGGAAACCCTCCTGAAGGGAGTGCTATGCACTCCACTCATGAGTGTATGTGCTAGTGCTGCATTTCTCTGTGGGGGCTTGCTTTTCCCTGTGGGCTTGCCCTACCGAACTGGCTAAACAAATAAAAAGGTACTTTCGTAGTCATGCAGAGCTTGCCCCTTACCACATATCCTATATAGAAGAAACCAAAACCAGGGTCCTGGGCAAACTGTGGACACCCTACGTGGAAAAATGTTCAGTGGCCTCCCAAAGCCAAAATTACCTCTAAATTGAGGTGCCTTAGGCCAATACGTTTGCATGGGCGTACTTGGGCTTAGTGGATGCTTCCTATTAGTCTGTCAATCTCCTTGTATTCCAAATAATGACTACATATGAAATGATTTAATCCCTCTTGCCTACCATTTTTGGAGATCAGCTAAGGTTTGATTCTAGTACCAAATACTCCTCTTTGATGGAGACTTCTAGCTGCAGATTCCTTACTGGTGAATTCTCCCCAGCTGTCAGACTGGATCCGGAAGATTGTTTGTGATTAGTATCCCTACACGCAGGTATGTGGCATTGATCGGTTCCGCGTCCATTGTTGACGGCGTCTGCATCAGAAATTACATCACAGTTTGTATGTAAGCACCCCCCAGGCGCACCAACATCAGTTCATTTCTTTCTGAACCATAACTCTCTGTGATTTGGAGAAGAGCTACCCCAGAGTAATTTTTTGACTGGCCTATTTCTACCTTTCGTCGAATATTTTTGAGGTTTACCTCCTGGTGTGTCGAGGATGTCATAATGCAAGATGGATTTTACGCCCTATGAAGCTTGGCACCGGCCGATGTCTGATCCGTACCACATCTTTTTGTGGTGTCTGGAGCACGACCATCATCCAAGGTCCTGCTCTGTGTGCTGGGCCATGCATCTGAAGGCTTTGAGGAAGTGGTCCCTAAAACTGATGGCGGCCTGGCACATGACTCGACTCCACGTAGGCCGAGGTCCTGGTCCCTAGAAGATCCCAGAACTGGTTGTCGAGTCAGACATCGTCGTCCAAGTCTTTGGGCCAATTAGATAAGTCAATGCAGAAGAAAAAAATTAAAGCCTAAGCAGTTTTGACTTTCCCGTTGTTGGGCGGCCAATGCGACGATTGAGTGTCGGAATTCTTGGCCTCACTCTTCAGAATCTGGGCCGACGCTTTGCCTCCCCAACATTCCGGGAGCCAGAGTGACCCCTGCCCGATTAAACACATTTTAAGAGACCATGCCCTTTGTTTTTAGGCAGGCTGACCCTGCCGGCGCACCTTGGGGCCCTGCGGGGTCTGAGGGGAACCCATTGGGGTTTGCGTCGGCAGCTTTGGTGCTGATGAACCTCCAGGGTCCCATTCCTAGTTTCAGACCAGCGCCAGTCTTTCCACCTCTACCTTCTCTGATGCCGTTCCTGATATCAACACTCCCGGTGCCGACGGCGCCATCCCCATTGACCGACACAGAACCAGATAGGTGTCGCAGGAGGCTCGACTCATTTGGGAAGATGTTTTCTTCCACTAGCCTAGCATTGTAGTCGGTGAACACTGCACGCTTTTTGGGCTGTTATTCCCGCACTCTGTGGGACACACTTGCGCAAGTGCTGCCGCAGGTCATGGAGGAGGCCCTGGCTGTACTCTGACTTGTGGATGGGAGAGATGCAGCAAAGTTCACAATTCGTTGCAGACTTGACACAACGGACTTGCTAGGCAGAACGTTTTCCCCAGCAGTGGTCCTCAGGCACCACACCTTACTGAGAGCATCCAGGGATGCCAAGCTTCCCTTATGCACATGCCCTTCAATGACATCCATCTGTTCGGTGACAAGGCAAATTTGGTGCTCAACTGATTTAAGGACCCTGGGGTTACGGTCAGGTCCTTGGACCTTGCAACGGTCCCCCATTTGCCTTTCACTCCTCTCTTGGCTATGGAAGGGGCATCCAACCATGCCAATTCCCCCCCAGCTTTTGTGCCACACATACTGTCCAGCCTCCCCATGGACGAGGATGTAGTATCCACCAATCTTGTGAATCAGATGGCCAGCAGTCTAGTCAGTCCCCCGCCCCCCCCTTCTGCAACAGCCTCTAAACCCTCCTAGTCTCCCTCTGTACCACCATGAGCACCAAGTTGGTGGCAGGATTCACCCTCACATGCCCCACTTATAGTCCATAACTTCACACAGGTAGGTTTTGCAGATTGTCCAAAGGGGCTACTTCCTCCCCTTCAAGACTACACTTCCCATCACGCCACCATCTCATGACAATATGACAGAGGATCATCTGTCCCTTCTCCACGAGGAAGTTGCAGCTCTCTTGGCCAAGGGAGCCATAGAGAGGGTTCCAGTGCCAGAAGTAGGCCTTGGTTGTTATTCCTCCTACTTTCTGGTTCCCAAAAAGAACAAGGACTTCATCCTATTTTGGACATTCAGGCCCACAATCTCTTCCTCAAGAAGAACTTCAGAATGCTCACACTAGCTCAGGTCTAGTCTACCATGGACCCTCAAGACTGGATGATGACGCTAGACATGCAGGATGCTTATTTCCGTATCTCTGTCCTGCCCGCCCAAAGGCGTAACCTGCTGTTCATTTAGGCCACGAGGAGGTTCAGTTCCCTGTGCTTCCCTTTGGCCTTACCGGTGGCCCTCGGGTGTTCACAAAGGTGATGGCGGTAGTTGTAGCTCATCTGCAGAGATCAGGGGTGTCAGTCTTCCACCACTAATCGATTGGCTGTTGAAGGCGAGCTCGCCCCAGGCTGTCGTCACCCACCTCCAAACTAGGGCAAACCACCAGCATTCTCTGGAGTTCACTATAAATGTGTCTAAGTCACAACTGACTCCCTCTGAGACACTCATGTCCTCCTGCATCCTTCTGGTGACATGCCAGATGGCATATGCAGGCTCTGCAGTGTGACCTGATTTTCCAGTGTGCGCAGCATCTGGGGAATCTTCCCATCACTGTCCAGGTCTCGGAGGGAACTGCAAAAGTACTGCAGTGTGGGGGTTAACGAACCACGATTGGTGCAGAGGCAGAATCCTATTACTTCCCCCACCAGATCTCCCAGTAGTGACAGATGCATCACATCTGGAATGGGGTGGCCATCTGGGAGAGGTGGTGATCAGAGGACTCAGTTCCTGGCGAAATATGGACTCCATCAGTCTGCTGGAGCTCTAGAGGATCTGACTGGCATTGAAGGCCTTTCTACCCTCCATCAAAGAAAGGCTAGTGTAGGTGTTTACAGACCGCACCACCGCCAGGTGGTATTGCAACAAGCCGGGCGGGATGGGGTTATGGACCCTTTATCAAGAAGCTCTGCATCTCTGGACGTGGCTGGAACAGCAGGGTATATTCCTGGTGGTTCAACATATGGCAGGCTCTCTGAATGCCAGAGCAGGCAAAATCAGCTGAGGATGCCTAGCATCTCCATCCAGAAGTGGTGCAAGGTCTCTTTCAGCAGAGAGGAGATCCTTGGTTAGAGCGGTTTGCCTCTTCCAAGAACGCCCAATGTCTGCAGTTTTGCGTGCCTGAGTTTCCAAGGCGGCTCTTGCTCGGAGATGCTTTTTGTCTCAAGTGGGACTCAGGCCTCCTGTACACCTGTCTGCCCCATCATTCTTGCCCAGAGTTCTCAGGAATATCAAGAATAACCAGTCCCAAGTAATCTTTCCGGCTCTGGACTGGGCATAGAGAGTCTGGTATCCCGAGCTGCTGAGCATGTCCATCGATCTTCCGATCAGTCTGCCCATTTGGGAACATCTTCTGCAATGAGGGGAGGGGTTCTTCACCCAAACCTGTCCACTCTCCACCTTCTTGCATTGAGATTGAGTGGTGGCAGTTGACAGCTTTTGACCTTCCTCCCGAAGTCTGTATTGTAATCTTGGCAGCCATGCGTCCGTCCACCAAGAATGTATAACACTGCCCATGGAAGAAATTTGTGGCATACTTTTCATTCTTTCCTTCGTTAAACAGGGCTCTGCCTTGGGCAGCCTGAAGGGCCATTTATCTGCCATTTCTGCTCTCTTGAGATTGCCTTATCATCCATCCTTGTGTAAGTCTCCTATTGTATATAAGTTCCTCAAAGGTCTTTCGCATCTATTCCCTCCCTTTCCGTTCATTATGCCCCAGTGGGATCTTAATTTGGTTCGGACTTTTTTTTATGTGTGCTCCTTTCGAGCCCCTCCACAATTGTTCCCTCAGGCTTCTCACATTGAACACAGCTTTCTTTGTGGCAATTACATCTGTCTGCAGAGTGAGTGAGCTGAAGGCCTTATCATTTACCTGCCCTACCTCTATGTGTATCCTGACAAAGTGGTGCTTTGCACAAGGGCCTCTTTTCTGCCAAAAGTAGTCACACCTTTTCATGTAGGCCAATTTATCACTCTGCCTACTTTTTATGCACCTCCAAATCCTTCTAAGGAAGAGGAGACACTCCACCCGCCTGGACCCAAAAAGAGCATTGGCATTCTACCTTGATCGTATGTGTGAGTTCTGCTGGAAGACCAACTCTTTGTAATGTTTGTGGATGCGAAGAAAGGTTGGGCTGTGCAGAAGCAAACCAGATTTCTTTGGGTCATGCTCTGTATCAGAATCTGCTACACACTGGCCAAAAAGCAACCTCCTGAATGTTTGTGTGCTCATTCCACCAGAGCTAAAGCTGCAAACACTGCATTAGCACGTTGAGTTCACTCCTGGACTTCTGTTAGACAGCAACATGGGCCTGTCTGCACACGTTTACCATACGCTACTGTCTGGACATTCAGATCTGTAGGCATTTTGACCATTCAGTCTTGCAGGACTTTCTCATTTGAAATTGGTTCGCAGACCCCCCCTCCAGGGATGGTATTGTTTGGGTATGTATTCACAGGTAAGGAGTCTGCAGCTAGAAGTCTCTATCAGATGGACAATTTACTTACCTTCAGTAATGCCTTTTCTGGTAGAGCCTTTATCTAGCTGCAGATTCCTTACTGACCCACCCACCCTCCCGCTCTGAGGAATGGATTTCTAGGGACAGGAATGACCTCTTTCAGGGCTCTAGTTTTGACACACCAGTGGTCAGTGTTCTTCGTGGCTTTGCCTTTTTGGCATGGAAAGCTGTGAAAAGAAACCGACATAGGCACACCTGGGTGGCACCCATATCTGTTTCTAGTGCTGATGACACTTTCTAGGGACACTAAGCTGGTTAATGCAACCTATCGGCACATGGTATGTGCATTAGCAGAGCAAAGTGACCTTGCTCATTCACATTAAGAGATGAAGGGGATCTGAAGCTTTACCTCTACGTAAGGCTGCTACGTTTAGGTCCCATGAGTTATCTTTGTCCTCCAACAGCTGAGCTGGTTGTGCCTAATGTCCCTCCCCTAGCCTTACACTTGGGGTGGGATTAAAGACGCTTGAGGTTAAATGCCTGGTCTGACTCCCACCATCATCTTTCATCCTCCCTTGATCTCCTGGAGAGCAAGCAGGGAATGAAGGGGGATTGAATTGTGAAGCAGGTGATCAGGGTGGGCTCTATCTGTATGTTTCTATTTGCCTACTTGTGGTGTCTGGTTCCCACTAATTTGGTGCTTGTCTGACAGTGCAGATGTCTGTTTAGAAACCTGCTTTGTCCTTAAGTTGCCTTTTAATGGGGATTTGGGGGGGGGGGGGACTTTCATAATTACCTAATGCCCTCTTTAGTTTCCATATCAGCTAAAAGGTTTATCTTTCTGGCTGAGTTTATTTCAACTAGTTGGTTCTTAGGCCCAATGCCTTATATGTCTGTACCAAGTGCACACTCTCTCCCCAGATCTGTCATGGCACTTTACACAGGAAAAGAGCTGTCTAAGCCATCCACAAGGTGATTTGAGGTTTTCCTATAGCCTTCCTCACGTTTTACTTGTAGCGAGGTATTCCTTTTCCTGTGAACGTCTATGTGCATGCTGTCAGATGAAAGTAGTCCCTTTTAGATGTTTTCTACATGGCTTCCACACAGGTCTTCTGCAAACTCTTTTTGAGACACTACTTCTTAATGAGCATCTTTTTGATCATTTCCTTTTCCAAACCTGTTTGTGGCTTTTCTATTGGCTGTAGTGTGCCTCCACCCATGATTTTGAGAGTTATGGTTATCTTTTGTTTGAGTTTGGTGAAAAATGGGACTTCATGATTATGTTGTGATCTTGTGTGCAAAAGGCTTGGTTAGAGATGGAGTCATGAGAACATTAATGGAGCAGGATGAGTATCTGGCAGATGTAGGTTCCCCACCACTCTCTCACAGAATTGCCAGCGGCTGTGGAGGATTCCATATCTGAAGAGGAGGTGCAGCTCGCCATGTCCATGCTGTCTGGAAATAAAGTGCGAGGGCTAGACTGCTTCACGACTGCCCTTTATAAAGCATTAGCGAATATAGTAACACTGATATTGGCCAGTGACGTTAATTAATTCTATAAGGCTGAGGTGACTCCCACACTGTGATGGAGTCTACATTCACGTTGTTACTGAAACCCTTTGTCATGTGGCCTTGTTTAATAGTGCCATTAAAATATTTACCCAGATTCTCACAATGAATTTTTATGATGTGTTGCTGAGCCGGACGTCCTCCTTACCAAGCAGGCTCCGTATAATCAGACGGTCGATAACGTGCAACTCGCTCTTTGGGCCGGATTCCAACCTCGACTGAGGGGATTACTCCGTCCCAAATGTGACGAATATCCCGTCCACCGTATTACAAGTTTCATAGGATATAATGGAACTTGTAATACAGCGGACGGGATATCTGCCATATTTGGGACGGAGTAATCCCCTCCGTCAAGGTCATAATCAGGCCCCTAGTGTCCTGGATGGGACTATGCAGGACAACATTCAAACGGTCCGTCCCTTGACACGGATAAAGTGTTTGATAGGGTAGATTTGACATTTCTCTAAAAGACCCTGGCAAAAACAGGTGTGTAGGACCTGCAATGCTCACATTCCTTGAAGATAACTTAACAGGGCTCTCCATGAATCTTTGTTGTAGAGGTCCTTGGTGTGGTTTCCCCTGACTTTTTACCTTCAGACCTCCTGTTTTTGCCAACTGTTTTTGCTGGCCTTAAGATTCCTTGCACTTTGCCTCTGCTAATCAGTGCTAAAGTGCTTGTGCTCTTTCCTTAAAACATGATGACATTTGATTATTCCTAATTGGCATATTTAATTTACCTATAAACCCCTAGGAAAGTGCACTGACTGTGCATAGGGCCCGTAAATGAAATGCTACTAGTGGGCCTGCAGCATTGATAGTGCCACCCACTTAAGTAGCCCTCTAACCATTCTCAGGCATGCCGCTGCAGAGCCTGTGTGTGCAGTTTTACACTGCCATGTCGACCTGGCAAACAAATCCTTCCCTTTTATACATATGTCACCCCTACGGTAGGCCTTTGACAGCCCAGAGGGTAGGGTGCCATGTATTTAAAAGTCAGGGCATGTACTTTTTAAGTTTTACATGTCCTGGTAGTGAAAAACTCCCAAATTGGTTTTCACTATTGCAAGGCCTGTCTCTCCCATAGAATAACATTGGGATTACCTTATAACATTTTAAAAGTGTTATTCACAAATTGGAAGAGATGGACTTTTCACGTTTGGTGTCTCTGGAATTACAATTTCAAATCACAGCTTATTGTGATGTCTGATTTTAAATTGCAATTCTGAAAATGCTACTTTTAGAAAGTTGCTATTTTCTTACTTTAGCCTTTTAGTGTCTGCTGCCTGTCTTTGGACACATATGGGGTGGGTGACAACTGGACGTTGTGTATTCCCCCTAGACGGCCACACACAATGGGAGCTTAGTTGTGACTTGATGGGCCATTCTTGGAGGAAGGAGCAGGGTACAGTCTCACTTAAATCTGAATAGGCTTATCCTGTCCCCATACAAAGGGCTGCATAACCCCCAGTAGTGAGTTTGGCACCAGGACAGGAAGGGCAGGGAATCTGTGCACTTCAAAGGCATGTCTCTTTCCCCCCCCCCCTCCTTTTCAAAGGTAATGGACCTCTGAGAACAAAACTTCAGTATACTTCTGGACCTGTTGAGACTGTCAGCGAGAAGAACTGCTGTGCTGCTGCAAAGACTACTACTCTGCTGGACTCCTGCTTTGCTGTGCTTGCTTGTTTCCCTCTTGCCTGAGACTAAGAAGGGCTGGCCCTGCATTTCTCCAGCCCAGAACCCAGATGGACTCCAAGAGGTAGCTGGCTGGTCTCCTGATCTAAAGTTTCAGGGACATAAGACTTCCAACCAACTTGCTTCTGCTCCTGGAACCGCCACTGTGACCCTTTTTCCCAGCGCAAGGTGGTCGCATCCCCGTCGACGGCAGCCTCAAAGACTAGCCTGAATCTCTGCGTTGCATCCTCTCCACTGCCCAACACATCCCCAACGCTGGTCTTCGTCGCAAGCCCCTGTTCCTGGTTCCTCTATTTCAGTGCAGTAGGAATTTGCACCCTAACCCCACTGCATCTCCGAATGAGGCATCGCTTCTGTTGCCTGGAGAATATCAACACATCACCTCTACTGCGTGATTGGGAACCCATGCAACATTGTGCAACCAGGATTAATGTACTTTTGGTCAGCGGACATAACTGTGTCTCTGTAGCTGGCCTGTGCTCCGTCGCTGTCAGCCTGAACATTTGTCTTTGTCCCAGTCCGATGTAACCATATAACCAGTTTTAGCGATGTAAGGTTATTGGCGCCATTTTTATCTAAAACCTTTCAAAATCGATATCTCAAGTACTACTTGTTGGATTTATGATGTTTTTGTCTCGTTTTATATATTAAAATTAGAGTAATTTTTCTAACCTGCTGTGCAATCTTTGTGTGGTGTTTTCACTTTTTTTTTACAGTTAGAATTGTTGCATAAATACTTTACACACTGCCTCTAAGTTAAGTCAGGCTGCTCTGTGCCAGGCTACCAGAGGGTGAGCAAAGGTTAATTTGGGGTTTGCCAGACACTTACACTAAGATTGTTTTTTTCTCTTATATACCTTCCAGGCTGCAAGCTGTCATCGGATTTCTGTAGGTGATTTTACGTATGCTTCTCTGGGAATATTTCTTATCCCGTAACACATTTTTTCAAAAATGTAGTGTTCACTTATTTTGCAGAATATTGAATGACTTCTAACTAAAATAGCAAAAAAATTGATGTTTTTATTCTCTAATACAAATTTATTGCTGAGCTATCACTGCACGTAATGGCAGAAATTTTGCTGGTGTCGAATAATAAGCAAATTCCGAATTTGGCTATGGAAAGGATCTGTGCATGTAAAGTACATGTAGAAATACTAGAACGCGTTGTGCAAAACTACAACATGGATATTTCTTTACTGAAATCGTCTTTTAGTAGATGTAAATTTTGAGTTTTACTGGTCCTAGGGAAGTTGACCGTGTCAGTGGCTTTTTTCTGTAGGATATGTGTATGGGATGGAACTGTTTGCTGGTACCTATCTTGTGACACATAACTTTTGCTCTGTTTATTTCAGCTGGTAACTCTAACATCCAACGACAAGACCATTGTTTCCTTTTCATCAATACCTGGACAAGGAGTCATTTACAATGTTGTCGTCAGGGACCCTACTCGGAATACATCTGCTGCATACATTCCAGTTCATACCTACGCTTGCACTTTTAATGCAACAATAGACAACTGCTACACCCTCGGTAAGGATCACAGAAGGAGGTCGTGAATTGGTGAGATGTTTAAGTAGTTTAAAATATGTCTAAAGGAATTTAAAGCTATGGTGCCATGGTACCGTTTTGTAAATGCTGTATGTAACTCGAGAAAGTGTGTGCTCTTTAGGACTGACACAATGGGTAGGTCATGTATCTAGACTTCATGTGATTTCTGCAGTTACAGCCATGGTAACACATCCTCTTGTCTAACAATGTTTTCCAAAGTAGAGGCTGAGCGGAGCTCTACATAGAGACGTGTGCAATCTGTAAACTGACATTTTAATTGTGATAATTAATTTAGCCTTTTGTTTATAGACCTATCTTGGCCATCATCCATTTTATGCCAAACTCTTACATTGGTTCATTTAGCTCCAGGTAGGCTTAACCCTGTTTTGCATGTCCATATACTCGTTAGGAGTTTATACATCAGTATCTTTCACAAACTCCCTCTCACTTCCCCATTTCGTTTTTTAGTGCCCGACTGTGCTTCCAAGCCTTTTGATTGTGTTGCCCACGGACAGACACCATCTGGTATTCTCACATTACGTGGCTGTGCCGGTATGGCATGGTCTTCTAGCGTCCCTGGGTAGACCAATACACTGTATTACTCGTGGACTCGTATCCGTGGTGGCTGCTCTGTTATGGTACAGCGCATCCTGCAGACAGTGAGCATCTGCCTGCCCGATTATGTCTATGCTGCCTTCACAGCAGTTCAAGCTTAAGCACGATGGTGCCGCTGCAGTACGTGTAGGACATGTCTCCAAACTTCATGTACCTTACTCGGCACTTGCAGTATAGGTCAGTCTACAGCCAACACTGCAACCATGCACTTCAGAAGAGTGCGCACGAACCTGATGCAAGTCAGAATGGTTTGCAACCACTGTAGAAATGCGTGTTATAAATGTGCTACAATGAAATAGTAAGGCGCTTGGGAATGGTTTACAGTTTAAATGGAATAATGAATGGATGAATGGCCAAATTTGTAAAGCGCACAACTACTCAGTGTCCCGGCGCTAAACAGACAAGGTAAGGAAACCAGCGCTCCTATTCAATGTTACATAAGTAAGTTACAATATTTATTATGGCCGTAGTGTTCATTTTACGGTTTCATTTGCAGAATAGTTGTTGATAGGATGCTTGGTAGCTGTGGTTGGTTATACATGTCCATTCTTACATGGCTTTATTATCTGAGAGCCCTAGTGTTTTTTGGAGAAAAAGCTTTAATAGCCCAGTTCAGTCTTTTAAATAAAGCATTAAATCAAGAGAATGCCCCTGAATTGTCTGTTGAAAATTTTAAATTGTTTAGTGTCAGTCGCGATCAAATCTGCGCCCATTCGCCTAAGCAGATTTCTCAACTGTCTACATTTAAGCATCCTTCACTGCACCTTGTGTCTGAACGGGAGTCATCAGGGTTTTGCTTAAGGTACGACGTTAAATGTATCTGTTGATGTACAGTATCGCAGTGACCGTGCTACAGAGAGCACATGAAGGAAGACGATGTAATATTATTAATGGAGTCTGCCTGTGTCGTGTATACTACTGTATTGATTGCTTGATGTAATCTTTACACTTGTTATCTATGTCCATATAAAACAATCCAAACTTCATAGGTGAATTTTGTCAATCATTTTCATATTAAGTATATATACAGATGCACTGAGTGTTATATAATATCGATCACCATTGCTGAGTGTGGGCATATGGCCAAGATTCAGGAAAATGAGTCATGCAGCCCTCCCCCAGTTCCTAACAATGGTAATAAATAGCATATTATTTTCATCAGATCTGCATGCACAGTTTACATATCTTTTTTCCATATGAAGTAGTTGCAGTATTGTTCAAGTGTAATCGGAATAAAGGGGTTTAAATTTGTGCAGTGAGGAAGGCAGAGATTCATGATGATGCACTTGGTTTAAGTTCCGTAACCACGGTCCCTGCAGAGATGGAAAAGTTTTCTTTAGCCCCAAAAAAGAGACCCAGCTGCATGCCAGGGGTTGCTGAGGAGTGCTTAATGTGTTGAAGGAATAGGCCGGAAGAAATTTTAATGTCTGTGCCATCGTAACAAGGAACTGTCTGGGCTGCCTGTGCAGAGCAGGAAACAAAATGGTGGGCGGCTTGAGGTTGGACTATTCATTCTCCTAGGAGACAAAGGTCTGCTCAGGGGCAAGGACCAAGGAAGACATCTGAGCCTCCTTGCTGAAGTGACTTGGTGTGGCTGCGTGAGATAGTGGCATCAGGCAGGTAAAAGAGCTAGGCCCTGTGCTGTACCTCCTCATGCAGAGTCTGAGGAGGCCCCCTGTAGAGTCAATCTCTCCGCCTTTGTTTGGAGGGCCCTCTTAGAAATTGGCAGGGACCCCAGTCCTCCTAACAGATAGTTAGTGCAGGCTATTGTGAGGGCAGTGCCACATACACCCACCTCAGTTGGAAGCAAAGCAAAGCAAAAACCAGAATTCTCTTCACCTATCATTGAGGGGATGGGTTGGTCTTGGACCAATCAGCAAAGCAAGGTGGCCTATAGTGGTTAGTCATTGTTCCTGGTGTTCTGCACAACATTTAGGCTGTAGACATTTGGATGCTGGTCCAACAGCCCATAGTCTCACAATGGCAGGGAGTAAAGCGAAGACGCTTGAAGCATCCTCTATTAAAGACCTACTTCAAATTAAAACATTTAGACACTAGCCAAATGCCTAGTGGCACTGGGCCTCGCCAGGATTCATGTCAAGCCAGAGTATCCAAATTATAAGCCCTGGCTATGAAAGAAGACATTAGACTTCAAGAAACTATAAAATACCTCACTTCACTGAATAACAATTTGACATTTTTCCAGATTAGACCAATCTCTTCAGAAAGCCAAGGTTTGTCTAGATCAAGTAGAGGGAAGCTTAGCCGAGCAGGCCCATGAGCAGAATAATCTAGCCCTGGAAATCAGAGATTTGGCTCAGTAACACCAGGCACTGGTGGAGGAGATTAGCCTAGAGAATCGAGGAGTATATTATAACATATGCTTGAGGGGCATAAATAAAGACATAGCTCACACAGACTTAAAGGCTTATGTCCAGGCCTTGTTCTAATGCGCAGAAGATCATCCTATTCATGTGAACTGCATCCACAGATTAATATTGGCCTTCCAACGGATCAAAAACCTCACATTTGATGAGCTAACATGCCTATTATTTCCGGGACAAAAAATGATCCTGCCAGGCCTGAAAACAAGAACCATTCTGGAATAAAGGAAGGTGATCACACTTTAGCAAGATATATCTGCACATACACTGTCATGACTGAAAGAATTCAAAGAAATTACAACTCATTTGCAGCAAGGACAAATTGTCTACAAATGAGGTTATCCCGCCCGCTTACACTTTAAGCTAAAGGGCAAGTGCATCATCGTAAGGGATCCGCAGGAAGCCCAAGAATTATTGGGTCTGCCAGTACCAAGCACACCTGACGATCAAAATGATTGGCCCGACCAACGCCCAAGATTCCGCAACGTCTGTCATTTGACAAGGGGTATAATTGACCACTCCCTGCTGTGGGCTGTCTATGGCTCTCACAGCAGACATGAGCGCTGCAAAATCACACTTAATCCATGGTTCTTGAAAATCCCTAGAATGAGGGAGGGCCTCCTTGAGGCCACGGGCCAGTACTTCAAAGAAAAGGAGTCCTCAGTGTACTCTGCGTTAACCTTATGGGAAGCATACAAAACGGTCATCAAAGGGCAGGGCCTCTCCTTGATAGTAGGACACAAAAAAGACACCAGTGCTAAATTGGAGGTGATTGAGCATGAGATCCGGAACTTAGGGAATGCCTTATCCTGACCCAGGAGACGCGAGACACACCGTGGGACTCGTGCAGCACTCAGTGGGCTGTAGCTTCAGAGGCTACCCGGGTAAGGCATAGCACAGCACAACACAACATTGACTTTGAGGTAGGGACAATGCGGGAAAACTCATTGCATGGCTTGACAAGAGGGGGTGAGCGACCCACTGGGTTTCAAAAACAGACTGAGGATGGTAAGCAAGAGAGTGTGTGACAGGGACTGGCAGAATGGTTTACTGCATACTGCATCCAAATATATGCATCCAGTGAGACCACTGCAGCAGAAGAAACCCTGAACTCCTGACTGACGTACAGTTCCCTGTCCGCGTCTCCTGGGTCTTGGTCAGGATAGGCATTCTCTGAGTTCAGGATCTCCCTGTCCTAACAACTGAGGGCAGAGCTGTCCTAGAAATGGATCTTGCTGAAGATGAGATTATGTGGGTGATACAGGACTTAAATTCCGGGAAGCTGATGGGCCTCAACGTTGTCCCAGTTGAACTGTGCAAGTTAGCAGCACCTCAACTTGCCCCCCACCTTTTGTGGATGTACAAAGAAGGTCGGAACAGGGGCTTCAAGAAGACACTCTTGTCCCCTCTTTCAAAGCCCAAATGGCATTCAACCTGATCAAATGGCCATACCTCTTTGAAAAACTGTCCAGAATGAGTTTTGGCCCACGCTATATTGTGTGGACACTCCTCCTCTATACTGAACCCTTGGCATGCGTCAGTTAATCGATGAATCACCCTGGTGTTTAGACTCCAACTGAGTACTTGTCAGGTTTTTCCCACTTTCCCCCCTAATTTTTGCACTCATTCTAGAACCCCTTGCTGCCTGGTTAGGGAGAGACCTGCTGATATGAGGTCTGAGGTGGACCGAACACTGGGAAGTTAGAATATCGTTTTACGCAGACAGCATTCTGCGCTGTGTGGCTGATCCTGCACCCCCACACTTGATAGAATAATGCAAATTCTTACTCGGTTTGGTTGATATTTGGGCTACACCATTAATTGGCAAAATCCTTGATTTATATCCTAAGTGGACAGACGCCCAGACTGCCTCAGGATGCAAGATTTGACTTGCTATAGATGAGTTCTGATACCTTGGAATTCACATCACCATTGACCCAGATCTGTTGTTTGATTAAAAACCTGTTGCCACCGCTGACACAATTAAAGCATTCTTTTCAAAATGGTGGCCCTACCTTACTTCCTCTATGCCTTTCACAATACACCTTATCTGGTCCCTGAGACTTACTTTAAAGCAATAGAAAGTGAAGTTTGGGAACTATTTTGGGATAGGGGTCTGTCACGAATAGCCAATAATAAATTGACAAAGGGATTGTATATTGGAGGGATCGCCCACCCTGACATCCAAAAATACTACTCAGCGGTGAAACTCACCACTATCAAACCCTGGGCACATACCACAACTGATGACCCTGCATTTTGAACTGATGGACCAAGCATGCAACCAGGGGGATATCTTGGAGCCCTATACGTAAATCCTTCCCAATCCACATTTGGCACACAGCACTATGCGTGCTTGCCAGGAGAGTCAGGATCAGTCTGGTCACTCCTCTGTGGGACTCAGTCAGTGGGCACTCGGTGGATGCTACCCGGATGTGCAAAGTGGAATCTAATCAGACCTCTTGGGGGGGTGTAGGAGTGTAATCTAAAGGGGGGATCACTGGGCACAGGAAGTTTTCCCATTTGCTGACCTACAGTGAGAATACCAATTAACCCCATCCAAGACTTTTCTCAACCTGCCAGTGAGGCACTCACTCCAGGCTACATTACCCAGGGGAGAGGACATCCCTCATTCCTCACCCCTAGATGATCGATTGGTAAACGACCCCAGGCCCGCAAGGGGACTTCCCTCACATGGAAAAAACTGATTAGTAACTCACTGGACATGCTCCAGTGCTTGAGGATGCGATGGGACCGGGGTCTGGAGGGTCTTGAGGATGACGAATGGCTTCAAGCCCTGGCCTCCCAGAGGGAGAAAGCCATTAGGTTGATGTTCCGCCTTGTACAACTGAAGATTCTCCAGGAGTCTTCCTTTGCATGTCCCACCCTGGTAAGAATGACTGACCCAAGTTGCCATTGACAGTGCGGCCACCAGGGTACCTTTTTTTTCATATTATTTGGAATTGCCCCGTGAAACAACACTTTTGGAAATCTGTGGTTGCATGCATGAACGACCTGTGTGGGAGCTATATGGCAACTGTGGCTGAATGGTGTCTGTTACATGTTTGGGTCTCAACAGACTTGAACCGTATGGAGCAAACGTGGATAACAATTTTATAGTAGCTTAAGCACAAAGAAGACAATGACTTACTTCTACAGGAAACATATCTGCTGATAGGAGGCTACTCTCATATTGGATCCTAGGCCAATTCCACTCCAAATACCAGAATAAATTATGCAGGGTGGCCATTCTCCTCCAAAGGGGGTTAGACTTCACTTTAGAGGATAACAATATAAACAAGGAGGGCATTAGAGGTAGCTTAGGGCAAATCAGTTACAGTAACCAACGTCTATGACCCCAACGTAAGATTCCTTCTTCTCCACCTTTTCCCCAAAGCCTCACATTTTGCAATGGGGAGGTTCATTATTGGGGGTAGAGGGTGGCTTGAATACCATTCTACAGCTGCATCTTAATAGGTCCCAGATGGGTACCACACCAACATCTCCTCCAGGGGCTCTGTCTAAGGCTAATAGACATATGCCAGAATAAACAAACCAATGAAAGAGACTTATACTTCTATTCAAAGGTTCATAGAGCACACACTCGTACAGACTTTTTTTTAATGTTCAGAAACCTCCAAACTACCGTTATAGACTCCACAATAGATGTGCAGATCCTATACGACCATCCTCCCATATGACTAAACATGCCTACCCTGCTGCCCCAAAAACCTTTAATGAGACCTTCAATGTTTAATGATGTTGCTTTCTGGGATGCATAAGTAAGTGAGAAAATTAAGGGTACAATCTATCAATACTTTGGAATTAATGATGATGTGGGGGGTACGATGTCCACCTTATGGGTAGCTGCAAAGGTGATCATTCATGACTCCCTGATTTACCATTCCTCAAATCCGAATGCTTAGCTAAGTGGCTAGAGACCCAATGTAGGCAGGTAGAACAAAGTAATAAGCAGAGGGGCTCATTGCGAGAGTTGAGAGAGATGCAGGCTACAAGGAGAGATAGCCAGCTGTGGTAAAAGAGGCAGCTAGAAAGCTGCTCTAAATTAAACAACACTGTTACGATAAGGGCGATAGAGCAGAGATGCCATTCGCTCACACATTGAAGATATTCAAAACATGCAACCATATCGAAGAAATAATCGCCAGAGCAGCAAGCAGGTAAGTACAAAGGCAACAATGTAGGTTTCCACAGCCTGTTAAATGGTGCTGTCCAGTGCCAACAATTAGTTCTCAGGCTTAAGAAGACTATCTCTCAGAACATTACCCCCCTCCGGGACAAGAATAACAAAGATTTTAAGAAGGAAATCTTCTTAGAGGTGGTATGTGATGCATTTAAAAGCATGGCCCACCTTAAGGCCCTAAGCCCAAATAGCTTTTCTGTCTCCATCTATAAAGCTTATATCAACGTTCTGGCGGAGGCCCTGAAAAGGGCATTTAACGCATTACTCTTCAAGAGTAGTCCACAGTTGCGATATAAAAATATTTGACCCAATCCTGATCAGAAGCTTCCATATATTTTAGGCCAAAATAATCTCTATTCACCAATCGGGCTTTCTTTGAGGTAGACAGGCTGGAGATTAGCTACAACTGACTTCCAGATCATAAGAGAGGATAAAGCAACAGAAATGATTGGTCATTCATGTCCAAGATACTGAATAAGCTCCCAATCGGCTAAAAAATGGAAACCTACATCCATAGCCTTTGTCAACCCATCTACTAAAATCCCAATCTATGGCAATCTCTCAGACTCCCTAAACATCAGCAGGGGAACACGGCAGGGACGCTTTGTGTTGCCATTAATGTTTGTGATTTTTTAAGTAGAATCGAAACATCCCGAGGTGTCATGATGGGAAGGGTGGGGCATAAGGTAGCACTTTTTGTATGCCATATTTTATGCATTATTACACACTCAGACATATCTTTAAGGGCCCTTCAGGTTGAACTGAGTAGATTTGCAGAGACCTCAGGATTCCAGATAAATTATACCAAATCTAAAGGTTTGTGGGTGGCTGACCCACATAATACTACTAAAGCCAAAGTGACCGCTACAGGCTTTGTGTGGACTTGAGCCCAAAATACCTGGGCATACACTGTGCTTTTAGCATCACACCTTTATATGCTAGTACCGCCCTGTGATGGGTCGACCCAGTCTTGGTTGATCCTGCCATACCCCTGGGGCACCAGTGCAGTCGTGGTTCCTGACCCGGATGCAGACCGGTCAGGAACCTATCCACATCTGGGTGACGTAGGGCTTCATAAAGCCCTTCTCGCCGTAGCCCGGGAGAGGAGGGGAAAGAGAGAAGCGGCGGATGAGACGAGGGACACAGCGGTGCCAAAAAGGACGGCAGCAGTATCAGTAGAGGAGGCGGCGGCACTCCGAGAGGCGGCGGCAACACTCCAGGAGGCGGCGGCAGCTCCAGGACCACCAGCGGCAGCCGAGGAGGCAAAGCCAGCACCAGACGCAGGACCAACAGCTACCTCAGGAGGAGTGGCTGAAGAAGGTAGGCGAACCGTCTGAGTTCGGTCGCGTGCAGCCAACGCCGACACCAGGACGTGGTGTCCAACCACAGTGGTGTCTCCACCACAGCAACCATCGCCGGACCAGGAGGCAGAAAACCCCCCAGGATCCGGACACGCTCTGGGGAGAGCATGGCCTCGGCAGGTACGAAGGTTGCGGGTTCATCTAACATTCCTGAGAGATAAGCGGGAAGAGGACAGGCAGCTACCTACCATGTTCTGAGAGCCTCGGGCGGGGGGGAGGAATTAATTTGTTTTGGTTTGTTCAGTTTTGGGTTTTCCCTTTTTTGTTTGTGGCATTTTTCAGCCTTCACTTTTTCAAAGTAGACAACCAAAAGTTGGTCTTTCCACGCCACAGGGTCCTAGTAGACAGGTCTTCTATGGAGCTGAACTAACCTAGAAAAAAGGAAAAGACAAAGAATGTTCACAGTTGTAGTATATAGCACTAGCCTAACCCAAAGAGACAAATAAGAGGGAAAAGAAAGGGAACCAAGACAGCCTCTGACAAATAGTCTGACTTTCCCATCGCCACTATCACCTGCCATTCACAACCTGGACTTTTTGCCAACAGACCTCACATTCAGTACCTGGAATTCCAGAGCCCCACCACGTTTGGACGAACTGTTCACACACAGTGAGCTAATATCGGCAAAGGAGACGAGTCCCCACTTTAATCTAACCATCACAGAAGTTGACCTTTTGCCTAATCCAGCTCTGCCACTAGGTGTCACATAGGGATCTCCAGGATAAACTGTGCAGGAAACACCCCCTCTAGAAGCCTTGTTTGGCAATATGCTTCGCAAAAAGGGCATCTCATAGCTTAACAGAACAGTTCACTGATTTGAAACACATTCTAAATATAAATACATTATGCAATGGGAAAGATTCTAATAAATACACACCCCATAAATGACACGATCTACAATTTGGTAAAGGGCAATTAAGTCGTTAATTTGCAATAAACATTGGGAGAACGCTTATAAGATTGATAAGATTAATACAAGATATATTCCACCTGTAAGATTTAAAAGCAATGTTTAGGGGTTCAGATGTCTGTTGGAAGGCCTGTCAGGGTAAGGGGCACATTTGTTCATGTGTGGTGGTCATTTGGTGATATTAAGGTGTTTTGGAGATAGGTCCTCGCATAACTGGGCAGTAACAGGAGGAGTTCCGCCCATGCAGCCGCTGGTGTTGCTCCTAGGTTATCCGGACGAGAACGGTCTTTCTCCTAAATACTCTGCTTAAAAAACGGATGTTGCATTTGTTGCTTGGAGCCAGATTGTCAGTGGCACAATGTGTAACCAATGTTTGGCCCTACCACTCGTCCTATGGTGATGCACTAGAAAAGCAATCAGAGATGGACCATTCATAACGATGGATTAAACTCATATCTGTGACTGGGGGTGAGTGTTTGAAAAGTTTAAAAACTCCATCCATCGTTTTATTTCGTGGCATTGCTATGTGCATCCTAAGTGGCTAGTGGTATGCTCAGACATGGGTCCCTTGCTTGTTGCGCCACTAGATTCAAGCTAGCCTGGCTGATTGGGGGGGGGGGGGGGGCTGATACTCCGAAACTGGTTTCAGGATGCTTGTTTCTGGTCCAGGGATGACCTGGCATGGCAGTTCAGGTTGGACTGCTCCCTTGGGGAGCAGGGTCAAGACTGATTTGCAAATGGCTGTCCAAACTGGGGTGATGTGGAGAGCAAAACAATGATGGATTAAACCCAGATCTGTGACTGGGGGTAAGTGTTTGAAACGTTTCAACACTCCATCCATTGTTTTACTTTGCTTTATTTTGGGATAGACCATGATACTTTTGATATGGTATGGCTCCCATTCATCACTTTAATGAAAAGAATCCAGATGATAGGCAGGGACTCAGCATTAATGTCAGACCCACTGCGACAGTCCCGGTTTTGTGACCTCTGCTCTACCCCAAGACACAATAAAGGATCCTCATTTTGACTATGGGAGATGGGTTCACCTCAGGATACTAACTTGGAACCCCCACTGCCCCCAAGAACACTCCTGAGGCAGGTGGAATACATGGCCTCCTCCCTTAATAAAAAGATTGCTCTAATTTTTAACTGTCAGTAACTTGAATCCGTGCAACAGAGTGAAAATAAAGTTGTTTAAAGAATTGTGCATTGACATTAAATAAGTAGGACTTGTGAGTATGGCGCCAGTTATTTTTCTTATGTAAAGGTGTTCTAGAATTTTGTCTGCGGCAAAGAGTTTTCTCAAGTCAGATCTGCTCTACTGTGGTATTAGTATATGTATTCCAAATAACATGTTATTGAGCCTCATTTATTTTCACAGGCCTCAATCAATCAGGAATTTGTAAAGTGCACTACTCACCCATGAGGGTCTCAAGGTGCTGAGGGGTGGGGGGAGGTAGAAGGGGAGGGAGTGGTGCTGCTACTGCTCGAACAGCCAGGTCTTGGGAAGTTTCCTGAAAGTAAGGAGGTCTTTGGTCTGGCGCAGGTGGGTGGGAAGAGTGTTCCACATTTTGGTGGCGAGGTGCGAGAATTATCTACAGCCAGTTGTAGTTCTGCGGACGCGTGGGACGGTTGCGAGGGTGAGGTTGGCGGAGCGGAGATGTCAGGTCGGGGGTGTAGAAGGAGAGCCGTCTGAGGTATTCTGGTCCGGTGTTGTGCAGTGCTTTGTGAGCATGGGTGAGGCGTTTGAATGTGAGTCTCTTGTTGACTGGGAGCCAGTGCATGTTTCTCAGGTGGTCTGTGATGTGGCAGTGGTGGGGGATGTCTAAGATGTGGCATGTGGAGGCGTTCTGGATGCATTGCAGCCTCTTCGGTTTGGCCGTGGTTCCTGAGTAGAGGGCATTGCTGTAGTCCAGTTTGCTGCTTACGAGGGCTTGGGTGACTGTTCTTTTGGTTTCGGTGGGTATCCATTTGTAGATCTTTCGGAGCATGTGGAGGGTGTTGAAGCAAGAGGAGGAGATAGCGTTGACTTGCCGGGTCATGGATAATGAAGAGTCCAAGATGAATCCTAGGTTGCGTGTCAGTGGGAGTCTGAGCGGCTCAGAGTGGCAGGCCACCAAGAGTTATCCCATGTGGAGGGGGTGGAGTCGAAGATGAGGACTTTCATCTTGTCGTAATTGAGTTTGAGACAGCTGCTCTTCATCCATTCGGCGATGGCCTTCGTTCCTTCGTGGAGGTTGGTCTTGGTGGAGTCCTTGGTGAGGGAGAGGATCAGCTGGGTGTCTTCGGCGTATGAGATGAGGTTGTGGGATCGGGCGATGTTAGCGAGCGGGGCCATGTAGACGTTGAAGAGGGTCGGGCTGAGGGATGAACCCTAGGGTACGCCACAGATGATTTTGGCAGTCTCCGAGCCCAATGGAGGGAGGTGGACTTTCTCGGTTCTGCCGGTGAGATGGGTGACCCAGTCCAGGGCTCTGTTGTTGATTCCTGCATTGCTGAGGCATGAGCGTAGGGTGTGGTGGCAGACGGTGTCAAACGTGGACGAGAGGTCCAGGAGGACGAGGGCCGTGGTTTCCCTGTTGTCCAGTATGGTTCTGATGTCGTCGGTGGCAGCGATGAGGGCGGTTTTGGTACATTGGTTGCTGCAGAATCCAGATTGTGAAGGGTCCAGGGTGCAGTTCTCCTCGAGGAAGCAGGTCAGTTGTCTGACAGCCTTCTCGATTACTTTTGCCGGGAAGGGGAGCAGGGAGATAGGCCATAAGTTCTTGGGGTCCTTTGGGTCCGCCTTGGGTTTTTTGAGGAGGGCGTTGATCCTTGCGTGTTTCCAGCTCTCCGGGAAGGTGGCGGACTTGAAGGAGCTGTTGATGACCATCTGTAGTTGGGGTGCGATGATGGAGCTTGCTTTGAGGATGTGGTGAGGGCAAGGGTCAGATGGAGAGCCAGAGTGGATGGTGTTCATGATTTTGATGGTGTCGTTGACTTGGGTCCAGGAGAGCAGGAGGTATGGCAAATACATTTATGCCACGCCAGTGAAGAGCAGTGTGGCTAAATTTAACATGCTATTAGAAGTAAGGGTACTAATGCGGACAATTCACATAATTGTTACCACAGTGCAAAGGTCAAATTCCAGTTGATTACCACGGTACAACGAAATGGACATGAGAAACTATTTACTGTCTAATAGATTGCAATTTACAACTACATTGCACAGGGAAAAAGTAAACTCGACCATTAGTGAGGCCTTTTAAATGTGATTTTTATCTCACTATCCAAAGGTTACCACATGTATCTTGGTTTTGGTTAAGTACTTTAAAAAAATAAAAAAATAAGCACTTTTGCAAACAAACACCCTTGGAAAAAATATTATGACATAAACCATATGTGAAGATTGTAAATTGCTTTTACAGCTCCATTAAGGCCTTGACATAGCAACTGAATTACAACATGTTTAATGTAATTTCAGTGCTGTATATTTTTGTAAATCTGTAACCCAAAATACCGTCCAAACGATGTGGTACAGTAGCTTGCTAATTACTAAACGTGTAGCGTCCTCTACTATTTGTTTGGTCTTTTGGCTCTCATAATAGTTGTAATTGTTTTAGGAAAATATGTGATATTAATTAAACACTGATCTATTTTCCTCTCTGCCTTTTCACCTTCAGGTTTGTTATGTTAATGTGTTTTAATTTGTCTAATATAAACGCTTGGATACAGTAGCGTATTTAACATGTTGCTTTTTTCTCTACATATTTTTAGGGAGAGTTTCGAGCAAAATATTTTTTACGTTGTGTGCCATCGCTGGTCTCTTCATTTGTTTCTTTGGGCACCGTTTCTTGAAAACAGGTATGGAAATGTAAAATACAGTTTGTTTAATAGTCTTTAAATAAATGGTCCTTACTGTCTAGGTTATATCCTAATGTTCGAATACAGATTTTGCATGCGGTGGCTGCTCACTCACTAGGTGTTTTACATTTTCTGTTAGTTCAACTTCAGGCTTCTATTTTAAATTTAACCACAGAATACATGTATCGTATAATGTGTGGCGTCCCTGAGTGAAATAGTGAAAACATGAAGAGTGAATCTTATGAAAAGTGTTTGAATTTCTCTTGTTTTGGGTGCTTTGATTTTTTTTTTTCGTTGTTCAGTACGTTAAAATATGTGTAGAGTTTGAGTGCTTTAATTGTTAAACAGTCTATTCATATATTTAGTTGCAAGATATACTTTTTTGTCTTATACCTTGAAAAATAATTCCATTAAACGAGAGTGCCCCCTTAAAAGCATTCGTCAGGTGGAACACACCTAGCGGGATGGGTCAAACCAGTTTGCTTCCAGACACACGTCCTCTAACATAGTGTACGAGTATTTGTTCTACATACGGAAATAATGCAGCCTTGTAGTTGCCAAAACGGATTTAGTTTATTCGAAGATATGTAGTTTTTATGATGCGATACAGCTATAGTTTTCTTTGCAGCTTGTTGTTAACTAATGTTTCCGGTCATGTTTTCCATTTTACTTAATGGATCCCCACCTGGATTCTTATGTGCCTTTTTGATTTTCTTTTAGCATAATGAGCACCAGGAAAACTCATGGTTTCGTTTTGAGGCTTGTTTTATATTGTTTTATTTTAAAGATTATCTCCTTGATTCTATGTAAGGGTATAAAACAAATGCACCCAGTTCACCAGCAGAGCAGCTGTAGAGCCTGTACTCTCGGATCGTTGAAGCCTGTATAAGTGTGAGTTGTCAATGTTTTTTTGGGAGCATTACGCTGTCCCTTCTGTGTCCTCTACTAGTCACCCAAACAGTGATGTTAAGGTCAGTCATCTACCGGCAAGAGGAGTGGGATGTCCCTGAATACGGGAGATAGTGGTTGATGATGATCAGGGAGAATGGCTGTCGCAGTTTTGCTGCTTGCTTAGTTTCTTGCACCTGTTATTTAATCATTTGTTTTTTCTAGAGTTCCTTAGCAGTGTTGCTTATTCCAAGGAGATTTTTCTATGATCCCTTTCTGCTCAGAAGCAGACTCTGTCTTCTCCTGTGGAAGAAAACAAGTAGGCAACGTGGCTTTACTCAGAGACTTGGACATATCTGAGCTTCTAGATATCACTTATCATGAGTATTAGCCCTAATACCAGTCAACCCTTGACCGTTTTGAAGTACAAACTTCATAAATACTGTGGTCTTTGTGTCATTCTGATCTACTGTGGTCATGAAATTCCAAAATTCCAGCAGAGCAAAGACAGAGGTTCTCAGCAATTGCCTCAAATCAAATCTAAGCACCAGGTTCTTTAAAGTGGTAATCTTTTGGGCAGAAAATTACAAATGGTGATGGCATATTATCGGAGTTGGAGATTGATTTCCTTTATTAAACCAGCAGCAATAATGAGGATCCCTGGGGCATCTTAACAGGGGCCTGTTACGGCCGTTGCCCAAGAGGTGACTTGTTCAGTAAGGCATTGGGGATTTGCTCTCCCACCTCCTCAGTTTGCAGTCCACATTAACACTTTTCAGAACCTGTTTCACTCAACCACACATTATAGTGCCATACAGTCCGTGCCTGGCTGACTGACCCTTCGTCAAAAGAAGTATCAGGCAGTTTGATTTTTTTCTCCAGATGACCCCTGTGCAAAAGCTACTCTGGCCTATTAGATGCATGAATTACTTCTACATAGGCTTTGTCTTGCCTAACAGGTGAACATGGTTTGTATCTTGTGCAATTTGGGCGGTAGTAGCCAGCATGGCTATGGAAAAAAAATTCTTACCCTCATTGGGGACCTTAACGTTCACTTTGAAGAGATTAACAACCTAATGGTGTCAAATATCTTAAATGACATAGGTAGTTTACAATTGACCCAAAGAGTAGAAAGACACTCATGATCTTTTGGACCCTGTGTTGAACAATGATCCTTACTTAAAAGTTCGGAAACCATGCCTGATGACTTGGACAGACTGTCCCAATCCTTTTCACTTTGGAGGGTGCTCCTTTTACACATAGGAATGCCACTAGACATTACCATTAGGAAATTAAAAAGGCAATGTGGAAAGCAGCCAAAGCTCCACAAGAGCTTTTTCGTATTGTTAAATCACTCACTACCCAGAAAGATGGAAATGAGATGTCTACTCCCACAGTAGCATGCTGCAACAAGTTGGCAACATACTCCCAGGACAAAGTGGGGGCTATCTACAGTAACTTACATCTGACTGTGCTGTGTATTCCTCAGGTCACACAGGTTCCGCAAAAGGTGAGTGCGGGTATTACAAATTTCTCACCTGTCACTATGGAGTCTATCCCTGCCTTATTTGACAAATTTGAATCTGGTTCCCTGCTTGACCTGCTTGACCCAGCCCCACCTGACATTCTGTTACAGGGAGTAAAAGTAATTCTCCCCACAATTTTGGATCTCCTTTATCTATCCCTTTCCACAGGTACTACACACCACGCATGGAAACATGCAGTGCTTGAGCTTTTGATAAAGAAGACTAACTTGATTCTTCCTGCCCTGGGAACTATAGGCATCCTTGGGGAAGATATTAGAAAGACATATTAACCAAGACCTCTCCCTGTATTTGGGGGAGAATGCACTCCTCAATTAGATGCAGGCTGCTTTTCGTCCCCTATACAGTACAGAAACTGTGCTATTAGCAATAATTGAGGAATTAAAAATCCAACTAGACAAAGGAGGCTCGGCGGCTATTATCTTACTTGACCTGAGTGCAGCATTCGATACGGTAGACCATGAGATGTCGGTGGACAGGATGATCAAAATAGGAATACAAGGCACTGCCTTGAGTTGGCTCTCCTCCTCCCTGAAAGACAGGTCCTTTCAATTCTGTCTTTCCTTTAAAACGTGGGGTTCCGCAGGTCTCATACTTGAGCCCTACAATTTTTAACATTTACTTAAGCACCCAACTTGTCTTCTCCCTTTCCCAGGAGATGAACACATATCAGCAACAGCTGGCCCTGTGTTTAGAGAAAGGCGCCTGATGGAAGGCAAACCATTCACTGAAGTTGAATAGAGATAAAACAGAGGTAATGATTTTAGGAATTAAACCAGACTCCCAAACTGCTATTGGATAGCCAAGGTATTTGGGACTGCCACCAACCCCCTCCTCTATAAAGAGTATGGAAGTGTGGCTGGATAGCGTGCTACCAATGGAGAACCAAGCAAAGAAAAAAAAGTATGGCGTCCTATTTTGGTATGATTAGAACCCTATGGAAAATCCTTGATCTCCTTCCCTTCACTATAGGAGAATAGTGGTCCAAGCATTAATCCTTTCCCATTTACGTCACGAAAACTCTCTGTATCTAGGAACACCCAAATACATATTTAAGAGGGTTCAATTGATCAAAAACGCAGCAGCCAGGCTGGTTCTTAAATTGCCTTAACACTCCTTGGCAAAGAGTGTGCTGGCCTCACTGCATTGGTTTTCCAGTAAATGAGAGGATTAAGTTTAAGGCACCTGTTTGACTCACAGAGGAATAAATCAGAAAGGGCCCACACTGATTGTGGACAGTCTTGTAACTTACACTCCCTCAAGGACCTTAAGATCCTCAAATGTGCAACTTTTAAAAGTGCCAAGAACTCCGAGCCAGATGGGGAGGCAGGTCTTTCTCATATCTGGCCGACTCTCTGCAACTCGATGTCCATTTATCTGAGACCCAAAAGGAACGAGTTATGTTTTAGAAAAATGCTAGTTTGGCTATATCCCCAGTAGTGTTTTTTCCGCACTAGATCACCAATGCATGCCTCTGCTTGCTAAGCACTGGGAAGCCTACAGGTAGCTACTTGCTTTATAAATCTATATTTTCAGTTTATACGGTGTAATTATTGGGCTCAGATCACTGCTGCTCCGCCTTGAGTATGCATATATGGACAATGCAAAAATTATCAAAGATCTAGACTGGAGGATCCTGAAGTTACCAGATTCCGAGGAAGCGATCACACTGTCTGCCATAAAATTGCCACATTAAAGCTGTGGATCATATTCATACTCTTAAACATCAAGACGCTATACTGGAGCAGTACCTCTATATAAACTCCACTGAGGGCCAGCAGTGTTGAGACAATTCACCTGATCAGATTTAAAGAACAATGTCCCTGCCTATGGAAGTCTCCAGATGCTCAACTGAGATCCACTGCCAAAATTAACATAAAGACTACATTTTAAAGGTAGCTTTTGCCCCTTAGTCTGCTGTGTTGGGACTTGCTTCCATCTATGAGGGTTTTGGTCTGCCACCTGAAGGATCTCCCACTTTGCTTTCATTGTTTTTTGATAACTACAAATTATGCTGTACAGGCAATATACATGGCAGTATAATGTTGCTGCAATGCACATGGATATTTCTGATGGTAAACAGCTGCAAGGGTGCCTGTTGGCACTCAGAAAAATGCCTAACTAAATAAAGTAATTTCACAAGACATTGGGGCCACTAAGTGTTAAATAAGGTTACATTTTATGATTTGCCTACTTGTGCAATTCATTTTTCAAATGTTAATGGAAACTTTTTGTTGCAACTGTATTTCATCTTTGGGCTCCTACATATTGGGCATGAAAGTGAAAAGCTAGTTCTGTAAAGAGTTATTCATAGTAGACTGTTTGGCGAGGGGAGGCTTTCATGGTGTCAAAGTAGAAAACCAAAAGTTGCTAAACATAAGAGTAATAATAAGCATTAGTGTTTGAGTCTTTTTAGCTGACACATGAGGTTATGGCCACTATTAGGACCCAACAAGATGTGTCCTGGTCAAGTTTCAGAACATGGTCTGAGACGATGGAGCCATCTTGTGCAGATTGCTTTGATCTCCGAAATACATTTTAAAAAACTTAATACCATAAATGTTGGGGTGTTTCCAAACTCAAATAGGACCCTGCAGTGTATAGCTGCTGCTCACAATGATGAGAACTGTTCCACTTCTCAAGCCATGAGGGTCCAAGATGGCTGACATCTTGGTAAAGGCTTGCCGTAGAAGAAGTGGAGTGCTAACAGACCCGATCCTGGGTCAGATCTGGCCTCCCTCCTCCTATTCTTTGGTTCGAGTCTTGGCAATATTGTGGATGTTGGAAGAGTGTCCACAGAGAAACTCCAATTGGTAGGTAGGTGCAGTGGGGTGTGTGCAGGGTGTTCCCAGAGAAGCAGGAGGCATAGGTGGAGGCTCCACGTTCTCCAATAGAGAAGCAGACATTAAGGCCAGTGTTTGGGACTGGATCCCCCAGCGTGGTGTGGGAAGGCTCATTGCTTATGCAGGGACTTGAAGAGAGTGAACACCCTTCTCACTCAAACCAGTTTGCAGCCTCGACTTGAGGGTTGCCTGTAATGCAGTAAATATTATGAAAGAGCCTTTAGATGAGGAACAACTGTGAATCGATGCTAATTCATGGGCAGAACTGGCCTGGGGCTGTAGGAAACTGGGCTTTTAGCTTTCATTGCAACTTGCAACTTTTGAATCATTTATCAGAGATTGTCTCTGTTTTCTGGTGTGAGTAGGGACTGTGCTACAGATAGCTGCATCATCATCACCGTAGTCCCTGAATCTCATTTCTAATCCAGCCATAATACTAGGAGCATCAAAACATATACATCATGGCATCAGCCTACATTAAAATGGCAAACCCTCCCTTAGTGAGGAAGTCCTGTAGAAAGCCTTAATGTGACTGGAAAGATTCAGCATCCTCTTCTGGAACCACAGAGTTTGCTGTGGAATCATCATCTTTAGAGCTACAGGCTCCATCAATGTAGGTGGACACACAACTCCTTCACGAATTTCAGAAAGATGTTAATAGGAATCGGTTACCATTCTGTTGGATTTTTATAGCTGCATTTCTCACCTTTTGAATGTCTCCAGATACCAGACTTAACCCAGAAAATGGTACTGTAGCACCTGTGCTCCTGCAGGTGGAGCCATCTGCCGCCATCACAGCTTAGTCCCTACTGCTGATGTAATGACACAGAGCTGCATATAAGTACTACCCCTGCACACTGACATCAGTTCCTCCTTTTCCATGCTCTTCATTGATCCAGAGTTCTGCTTCCAATCCATTCCTAGGGGTCTCCAACCTTTTTTTTGTTTTTGTAGTAAAAACTACTTATGTTGATGAAAATCACCCAGACCTATGAATATTATTAGACTTTTAATACAGACCATATCAGATAAGTTTACCTGTTTGTTTTCAATATAACCTTTTCAGTAGGCTGGGCTACACACAGGAGAATTATTTATTGGGCGCTCCGGAGCTATTAGTAGCTCACAAACTATTTGTTGGAGACCATGTGTGGTTGTAGATACACATGCTCTGCATACTTCCTCCATCTAGTGTTGTGTCCGAAGGTTACAAGTTTTTTTTTTTTAATGTTCAAAAAAGTCTTTTGAGTCATGGGGTGTAGTGACACCTCCTCTTCCTGGTAATGCGAATGGTCCTGAACAGAGCATGTGAATCTATGGCACTAAATGCCACAAACAGATGCTTACTGGTTAAGTAACATTTTCGTTTTGGACAGTGTGCAGGTATATT
The DNA here is from genome assembly GCF_031143425.1 of Pleurodeles waltl. Classification (NCBI taxonomy): domain Eukaryota; kingdom Metazoa; phylum Chordata; class Amphibia; order Caudata; family Salamandridae; genus Pleurodeles; species Pleurodeles waltl. Next base: position 396,563,318 of record NC_090442.1, on the reverse strand, counting down.
TCCAAACTCCCAAAACAACAAGGGTTTAGGCACTGCTGCACTTGTAGGAAGCTGATGTCAGACATGGAGCCACATGATGTCCACTTTGGTGCCTGCCCACCCAACACCACTCCAAATCTTGAGACAAAGGTTTTCAGATGCATCTGAAGGCCATCAGGAAGCAGGAAGCAAAGCTTTGTCACCAAACACAAAAAGAGGGTTGGTTCTGGTGTTCAAGTCATGGGGTAATTCCCAGTCCCGTTTGCCATTTTCACCTAAGTCAAAGCCGAGTTCATCACTCCCTCAGTGCTCCAGCTTGTGGGAGTTGATTATCCAGCGGGTTGATTCCAGCATCAACTTCCTATACTGAGCCAATCCCAGCCCTGGAACTGATGAACTTTGGGTTTTTGGGCCATTGTCAGCTCTGCAGCAGATGGGGATCTTTAAGGAATTCATGCTGCAGTCCTTAAATGGTTCTGGGTGCCTATGGTGCACTACAGACTACATGGATAAATTGGTGCCTTCATTCAGGCTTCTGCTGGTGGGGCCCTTCCCCGACACACTAAACCCAGCTATCCGCTGGTGCCAGTCCATGCCTCAACCCCTTTTCCATGCTGCTTCTTGGGGCTGCAGCATTTGCTCCAGAGGCGCTCCTTCAAGAATTCATCCTAGCTCTGCCAGCAGACCGTTTCTGTAAGGTCCTGCCTTGGTCATGCTATGTGACCACTGAGGGGCAGCCTGTGGTTGAGGATGACTCTCCTGCTTCTCTGACCTGTTGTCAGTACTACAGAAGACTAAAGGTTATTTTCTCCCAGAACTATAGTTATACTGGCTTATATCTAGACCTTGAAAATGACTGTAGCTTGGACATTTCACCTGCAACCACTCCGAATTTGCCTATGGGAGCCCCCCCATTTAGGTGAGGGCTTCCTTCTCGGTTGTAGAACTTGGGGCCACAGCGGTTTTGGATTTACAATTGCAGATGGTGGAAACTGTGGCAAATCTTTGAAAATAAATTCTGCAGCCTGGGCCACGGACATCTGAGCTTTTGCTGTTCTTTAACAAGGCCTTAATAGAGATCCATATAGCTGTGTTCTGGACCACCTGTGTGACATTTGATTGCTGGGCACCACAGACCAGCACTGGGGGATCCTCCCTTCCACACACAGCACCAGTCTCCTGAGAATCTTGTTATGCAGGCTGCAAAGAGCAAGAAGAAACTTAATAACTTTGACTAGGCCGTATCTTGAGCATGTTTTTCATTTTACAAATTGATTCCTCCATCTGAATTCCCATGGTTTCACTGGTTTTCTTTCATCATCCTTTGAAGTGGATTAGAGAGGATGAGAACCAAGAAAGCTCTTTTTCATTTTGGGACTTGTTATATACTGTGTTATCATCATTTGAAAGAAAATCTCCATCATTCTAGGTAATGACCAAATAATAAAAATAATATTTACATGCAGGTCACCGCTAGAACTGTAAAGCCTCTACTTTGGGAAGATTGTAGTATAGACAAGTGTAAGCCAACAGTTTGTTGATTGGGAACATTGTTGTGTCTCCCACCCCACCGCCCTCTACTGGTAACCTAAACAGAGAGGTTGAAGTCATTCATCTGCCAGTGAGGAGGGATGAGCTTGAATAGAGGAAAGTATTGCTAATGATGATGGATGATGATGTTGGCAATCTTGCTGCTGACTGGTTCTTGAATCTCTATCTTATTATTTGTGTAGAATAAGGAATCCAAAAAGATAGATACTTTAAAAAAAAATAGTTTTCATCCACCTGAGTGCTTCATATTCTATTGAGATGCTCCACACACACCTTCTGGGAACATGGGAAGCGAGATCTTGCTTGGCCTCCCTGAGGGTTTTAAGAACTGCTTTGTTTGTACCGTGAGCACCAAGGTCTTCATTTGGCACACCATGCATGATACAAGTTTTTCTGGAGACATCCAGGCTTCATTAATGGGCATGCCTTTTGATGGAGCCAGGCTCTTTGGCAAGGAAGCACAATTTACCCTTGAGTGTTTTCATAGACTGTAGAGCTGTGGCTTCCTCTTGAGGCCTTCTTTTTCCTGCTCGACCAGTTTCAATAACAGTGCTATAAGTTTAGAAGTTACTTGCCACCTCGTGCCTATTGCCCTAGGCAGCCCTCACAACATTAAAAAAAAAACTCCCCAGCCCTTTCGTAACCCCTAAGGAAGGGGTAGTGATAGAGGTTGCAGCCATCAACAGATGAGGCAATACTCTTTCTCCTTGTCTGCTAACTACTTTAGTTTCCCCTCCAACTGTACTCTGGGCCCAGTAGGGGGCAGAATTAGATTTTTCCTATTCAGAAGCTCTACAATTATTTTGGTCCTTTATATTGTCCAGTTTGGTTATGCCCTCCCTTTTCTGTCTGTCTTCCCCACATTCTTCCTGTTTTTGGCCAGAATATGCTGTTATTTTCACCAGTGTGTCGGACATCGCTTGCTAAGGATGCAATGCCTGTACTCTCTCGTTCCCGAGGACAAGGAGCTGTGGTCTATGCTAGACCTCAGGAATCTGAACACCACCTTCGAGAAGGACAAATTTCAAAATACAGACACTAGGCCAGTTTCTGTTGACCTTGGATCCCAGACACTGGGTGGTGTCCTAGGATTTGCAGGGCACATATTTTCTATAATGCCTCTCCACTGCTTGCTGGTTCTTCTGGTTTTTCATTTATCAAAAGGTTTACCTTCTAAGTATTGTGCATGGTTCATAAGGCTATATATGGATCATCCCTTGCCTTTTTGAGAAAGTCACATTACATTTCATACTACTCAACAATGATTGCACTCATTGCTTAGGAAAAGGCTAACGACTACCTTTTCAACCTAACTGTAGTGTGTGAGTTTTTACATTAATGTCAGTGTTTGATCTTCAGGCAATGTGACCTCCAGGGCTTAAGTATGCTTTCTAAATCCGAATAACATCACATTCATCTGTTGCGATGTGACTTTCATGTTTTATATTTATTAATGCAAATATCTGTTATGTACGTGGAGAATGTTTTTGCTCTAGGCATTATTTTTTGTCAGTATCGTACAAGGGTGTACTTAGTAACCAAAATGGTAAGGGAACACTATTTCGTCAATGTGCAGTCCACTATAGGTAAATAGTTTTCAAAACAATGTAGGTAAGCTGCTTCCTGCAGAGATATTACTGTAAACACAAAGGTTAGAAGATACCGTAGAGCCCTGAACTTGGTTCAATGGCTCAGATTGATAATATTGCTTTCCATGTCCAAGAGTCTAAATTCCCCAGTTGAAAAGAATGATGCTATTACATTGTCTTAACATTAAACTTGTAGAAGTAACCATGTTGCACAAATCACCTATTAGCTGCAGATAGCTGTTGACTGAGTCCACTCCTCCATCCACTCCATTTTCATTTTGCATCCCCTAGTAAAAGTAAAGCTGGTTTAAAAAAAAAAAAAGGAAAAATCAATCCAACCATCCACTCTAAATAGGAAAGGCGGTCAGATTGTTTATCTCTGACAGCTCTTCCTCCGTCAGGCCATTGGAGGAAGACTTACATGGATAGTGTAACTTTTACTCTGTTGGTGCAAAACTTGCAGTCTGCCAAACTCAAAACCGGGTGGGTGAACTTTGAGTTTGGAGACAATTGCAACAGAGTACCCTGCTATGAGGATTCTTGGCCTTTTAGTCTCCTGCATCCTAATGTCAACTGTGCCAGGTTGCATATGCAGGCTCTGTAGTGGAGTCCGAAGTTTCAATGGGTCCATCATCAGGAAAACATGTTGGATGCCATTTCGATTTTGAAGGAAACTGCACACCAGTATCTGATGTGGTAGCTCCTCAATAGTAATTGGACTATCAAAACACTCTTCCTTCCCCACCTAGAGCTGATGGGGACTGATGGATGCATCACTGCAGGGTTGAGGAGGTCATCTAAGGTGGTGGAGGTTAGAGAACTCTGGTTTCTGACGGAATCCCAGCTCTTATCAATTTTTGTGGTGTTCATCTATCATTAAAATCTTCCTGTCATTCATCCAGGTGGTGAGGCTGGTGCAGGCTCTCACGGGCACCACCATATGGTACTGCAACAAGCAGAGCAGAGCCTGTACCAAGGGATTCTGTGCCTCTGGAGTTGGCTGGAGCATCGTTGCATTTCCCTAGTGAAGCACCTTGAAGATCCTTAAATGCAAGGGTGGAGGAGCTCAGCTGGCTGTGTCTAGCAGATCACTAATGGAGTCTGTCCCAAGGTGGCACAGGGCATCTCACTACATATTAATCTTCTTAAATTATCGCTGGCGTACTGTGATGCATCAAAATAATCTGGGTTTAATCTGTTATATTTAGTATGTTTTTATTGTTTAAATAGAATCAATTTTTGTTGTTATTACAAAATAAGCATTATAATGTTAGTGGCTGATTTTATTTTTTTCCCCTGATGTTTTTCAGAGTTTTTCTTCATGGGCTTTATCATTGCTGGATTCCTGTTCTTTGTACTCATAAGTAGAGTAACTAGACTTGACTATGACGGTAAGGCTGTTTTCTTGATACAAAGGTAAACCCTGTGGTTTAGTCAAAGTTTTATCCATGCCGCTTTTCAAAAAGGCTTCTTATTAACCTGGAGGTCTTGCAAGGGTAGTCTATTCACAAAAAACACTGGGAACAATTATTATGAGGCTTTTGGCAAACTTAAATGCTTTTTTACACGTTTTTCATTAATGTTTCGCTGGCACCTCAACTGTTTTATGTCAGTCCATCTGAGGTTGCTTTAGCGAAAGCTCATCTAGCCATCACTGAATGGATTTTGTAGGGTTCTCCTGTCTGCCTCCTATTGGTTGGTCAAGAATATCCATTACCCAAGAGGAGCATTCAGTAAACCGAGGCAATCTGTCTGCACTTAAATCTGCCAAAGATCTAGGGCATTAATCATGTAGCACGTTTTATATTTTTCCCCCAAGGCAAACATTTTGTAGCCTGTCAGTTTTACATTTTCAGATGATCAGATTGACTTGAAAACCCACTGATCTGAAAGTAAAATGTCATGTTAATTATAATTGTATTTATATAGCACTTACTACCCCTGACGTGGCATCAAATCACTTTTCGGCAAGTAGCATGCTACTCTGGAACCCAAAAGGCTTAGTGGTGGGTTAGTATAGGGAAATATGAGTATATAATTAGTATAGGGAGGTATGAGGTAATTTGAACGATGGACATGTGAGTCTTTTGGTTGGTTTGAATAGAATAATAGCGGGGTAAAAGAGGGAAGAATCCAGAAGTGTTAATTGGGAGATCATAGTAATAAGATGATATTTGGGATGAGTAAAGGAGACGTGGAGGATGGAAGAGTCTGTAGAAAGGGATTAGGAAGATCATACTAGTTAAATGGGGTTTGAGATGAGTCAAAGGAGAGACAAATGAGGGAGAATTTAGTGGGGTTGTTTGAGAAATCAGTTGTAAACTGAGGTTTGGGGTGAGCCAGCAGGGATAGAGAAAGGAAGAGTCTGGAAAGGGTTATTTTGGAGATCAGAGTAGTAGAATGGGTTTGGTGTGAGTCAGAGAGTGAAGATCAAGGATAGATTGATAGAGGTATAGGGTGGTGGTCAAACAGAGTAAAGCTCTTGAGAGAGCAAACTGTTTATTCCTCTCTTCTAGAGTAGGATTAGAGTAGTACATTCATTTATAGATATATGATCACGTAAGGAAATAAATGTGTAAAATATATATTGAGAGTTAAAGTTGTATCATATAAACACAGGCTTTCAAGAGTTACGGTATTTGAAGTTAATTTATTTGTGTACTTTTAGAACATTATTTTATTGTTTTTCAATAGTAAAATGCTTGTAGATAAATAGTTAAGATATATATTTACCTATTGTGATAGATAAAATAAAAACACTCATAAGCATCTGATCAAACAACTTGTATAGAAACTATGCAATGACCTATAAACTTAAGTGTAGAATAATATACACAGTAATATATATACATAGAAACATATGCTTAATATATGTATCTATACACACAGATATATACATTTAATTGAAGTAAAATATACATTTGTTAAACAGCCCTAAAGAGTATGTATATATTTATTATACGTAGTTGTACATATCTAGATATATGCACATAATCAAAGTATATGTTTACATACACACACTTTGCAGTCCATTGCTGTTTGGGTATGGTGGTTATGTAGGAAAGAGTAAACTCTTAATTAGTCTTCTGAAGATAATATAGCTATCTGTGGATCTTATATTTGGGGGTAATGAATTCCATAGTTTGGTCTCTTGAACAGAGAAAGATGTACCACCTATTGTCTTTTTCTTGTATGGTGGTGTTTTGAGACGGGGTGCTAGTCTTGAGGGGATGTTTCTTTGTTGCATGTATTTGATGATTTTATTCCTGATAAGTGGTCCTGTTCCATGTATTGCTTAGTGGGTGATACAAAGCAGCTTGAAGGTGGATCTTCTGACAACCGGTAACCAATGTGGGGCCCTCAAGGCAGGGGAGATGTTGGCTAATGGCTTTCCATGTAGGAGTAGTCTGGCAGCTGACTTCTCAATGCGTTGTCGTTTTTTTTTTATAGTAGAAAGGGTTGATCCATGGTAGTGGCCATTGGCATAATCCAGTTTAGAGCGTACAAGAGAGATATTAGCCTGCCCCTTGTGTGGAAATCCAAGGTGAGGGAAGATGCTGTCAGAGTTTTTATGGTGATGAAGCTTGATCTTGCTAATTTGTTCACTTTAGCGTTCATTGTTAACTTGGCGTCCATGGTAATTCCATGGTATCTTACTTCCTTGGATAGTTTAGGAGGTGACTACAGATGGTCGGGCCAGGAGCAGAATGGGCCATAATTTTTCCAGTCGCCACTTGAGTATTTCTGTTGTGGAAGCATTCAGTTTGAGATGGCTTAATGTCATCCACTCATCAATGGCTCTAAGGCAACTGAGGATTTGTGAGTTGGCAATGTCTTTGGGACATTCCAGTTTAAGGAGTATTTGATTGTCCTCTGCATAGTTGTAGTATGTGAGTTGAAATTGATTTATCAATGACAGTAATGACATCATGTAGACGTTGAAAAGCATGGGTGAGATAATTGAGCCTTGAGGGATCCCTGCATTTGTGAAGCAGGGTTTGGACGAGAAAGGAGGAGTATGGATGACATTAGTTCCATTTTGAAGGTTGGATGTGATCCAGCTGAGCTCAGTCCCCTCTACACCGGCTTTGTAGAGTTTTTGTATTAGAATGTCATGCTCCACTATGTCAAAGGCAAATGAGAGGTCCAGGAGAAGTAGTGCAGCAACTCCATTGCAGTCTGTGTTTTCAAGATCATCCCAAATAGTGATGAGGGCAGATTAAGGCCTCTTTCTGGGCAGGAATCCAGTTTGGTAGCCTAAAAGTATTGAGTTCTCTTTAATGAGTTGTGACATCTGTGTTAAAGCTGCTCTTTCTATCAGTTTGCCATGTAAAGGACCATTTTTAATTGGTCTGTAGTGGTTGGCGTAATGCAGGTCCAGGTTTCTTTTCTTTACTAACCGGTGTATGCATCCCTTTTTAAGATCTTCAGGAAAGATTAGCGTAGTTAAAAAATCATTGGTGATGATTCTTATTGGTGTAGCAGCAAAGGTAGACAAAAGAATATTCTTGAAGATGTAAACTGTAAACTTCGTACTTGTATAGCGCACTACTCACCCGTTAGGATCTCAAGGCGCTGTACACATACCGCTGTGGAACCTCTCCTGGTTTTCCCTGTGAGGTGCCCACTCCTGGGCAACCTTCGAGGTGAAGCCAGGCATCCTAGCGCTGTTGGGGCCGTTGTGGAGATTAAGCAAGCTATTGCCCAGAGTTACAGAGTGGGACCCATGAATTAGATTAGGCACCGATGCGAGAATTATCTGGTCTGAGGAAATTGAGCCCAAGACCCGCCGAGGCGGGAATTGAACCCTGGTCCCGGGCCAGATTTCTGCATCAGGGTCTGCCGCTCTAACCATTGAGCCACACTTCTCCAGATGTGTGGTGGACAAGAGTCCGAAGGGCGAACAGAAGGCGTGCTTTCTTTGACAAGATCCATAAATTCACTTTAATATTTGTTTGAAGGAGTGCAGAGGCTGAGTTGGCTTACTGTTGGAGGGGTTTTTTGGAAATGGGTTGGTGCTGGTGGTTTTTCTTAGTTTTACATGGGAGTTAACTGGGTCTGCCTTGGTTGTGTAATGATTTGCCAGTTTGTCTGCGAAATCTTGAGTAATGGGATGAGTTCCTCCCATGTATTTAGGTTTTCGAAATTCATTGAATTTTATAAAAATCTTTATTTTCAAATATAGCATTTTGAATGCTGAGTAGTACCTTTTTAGGGTCTAGCCTGCGTTGCATGTGCTCGCGCATGCGTATCGCAGCGAGACGCTTTAGTATTTAGAAAAGGGCTCGGAGCCCTGTCAACTTCATGTCAGTGTTTTTTATTGGTTCGTGGGCTTGCCTAATAAAATCTGCTTGCTTTCATTAGTGGAAGGCACGCATAAGTCATGCCTTTTCCGGTGGCTAGCCCTCCTCGAGCGCAGCGACCAAGTACAGAAAACATGCGAGGCTTGCTGTTTTCCATCGGGCTCGTGGACTTCTTTTTCTCTAATTTACGAGCGCGATCTCGCTTGGCAGAAGTCGAGCGCTTTACATAGTTAATTTCACTTTTTCGGGTTGCGTACATAAATGCACTTTTGCCCAATAGGTGAAAAGTCTGGTTAGGAGTTTACAACGCGATCAGCTCTAACATGAGCAAACGCGAGACCCGTTGCATTGTAAATGCTTGTTTATTATTGTTTTAGCGTTTTTGATTGCTGATTTGTATATTCTGTTAAGTTTGCGCAGACTAAGTTTATCTTGACTGTTTGACTTGAGCCAGGTTTGTTGCAGCCTTCTGATTTGTTGTTTTATCTTTTTTTTGTTCTGTATTTCTCAAGTTGCTTGTTTTCTTTTGTCCTATTTAGATTTTCTTTGTCAAGTTTCTGAACAGAAGGTATTGTTTGTGGATCTGTGTTAGCTGTAAGTTGTGTTTCTAAGTGTTCAAAATTGAGCCTGTTATATGGTCGATAGATGTATGTATGTAATGTGGTCTTGAGTGTGTTGATGTGTGGTGTTTTATGTTGGAAAGTTACCAAATGGTAGACTCACCGTGTGACTGGTGTGATGCTTTGAATGTTAACTAGTTCTGGGTTTGCAAAAAGAACATCTAGGATGTGTCCAGCGATGTGTGTGGGATGGTGTACAATCGTATGTAGGTTAAGTGTGACAGGGCCAGTATTGATAGCTTTTGGATGGGGCATATTGGGCTGGTCAAACCAAATGTTTTGGTCCCCAAGAATGCATAGGTTGGAGTATACTGTTAGAAGGTTTGAAACTGTGTCTAGAAATGTGTCTAGGAATGTAGAATTGCTAGGTGGTGGTCTGTAAATGAGGAGGAAGATACAGGAGAAAGTTATTGTAGGGTTCCATCTGGTGAGGAGGGCCTCACAACCTGGTATGGAGATGTCTGTTTTGCTGAGATTTATTGCTTGTTTGAATACAACAGCTAATCCACCTCCTTTTTTTGCCTATACAGTTTTGTGTGGTGTTTTAATAACCTAGAGGAATGGCTTCATGCAACACTGGGGCCATGTCATATCCCAACCATGATTCATTTATGAAGAGTAAGTCATGTTGTGTCAGTGAGTAGGTCGTTGGTGTGGTACTTGTTTTTAGAGAGTGATCAAGCATTTGTGAGTAGGCAGTTTAGAAATTGTGTTTTGGTGGTGGTGTGATTTTGTTTTGTAGAGGAGTTATTACTATATTTTGAACTTGTAGCAGGTATGTCTTTGTGTTGCTATTAACTGTATAAGGGCCACAATAGTGTTTTTTTTCTATATTGTGTTCCTCATCCAGCTGGCTTAGAAGGCATTTTATTGGGTCTGAGTGTGTTGCTCGTGGAAATGGTGGTTGAGAGTGAGATGGTGAGTTGTATTGCTTTTGTAGAGTAGCCATGTTGTGTAATAGTCATGGGGATGTGAAACTGAAGAGTGGCATGTTGTGTATTTTGTTTGTCTGTTTAGGGTGGAAGTTGTATGGGTTAAGGGTGTTGGTGGAGCATGTGGGTCATATTGTAAGGCTGTAAATTGTGCAGTGATGAGAGACGGATGAAAGAATGTTGCTGTGTTGCGGTGTTTTGTGGTAGATGTTGGTGAAGAATGCGAGTTTTGGAATAAAGTTTGTTTTGTACTTGTATAGTTGGGAGGGTGGGAGTGGGTGTGATGGAAAGTATTTTGAAAGTGTGTGTGATTTTTGATGTGCAAGTTGTGTGTTTTTGTTTTTGTGGAGTAGTGAGAGGAAATATGGATGTAGTGTTCTTTGTGAAGCATTTGCATGTGATTTGCTGCTGGTGAGTGGTGTTTGAAAAGTATAGGGGGTGGTGATGTGGTTTGGAGGAGAATGTATGTTGTGAGTAAAAGGAGATGTACAAAAGTTACGATTGTGTTAGATTTGATCACTGGAAGAGGATATATGTGTGGTGGATTAGAGAGTAAGGAATCGTTAGTTGTGTTTAATTGGCAAAAAGAGGAGAAGGGTGTTTGCGGATGGTGTGATGGAAGGCTGAGTATAGGTTTTGTCATGATAAAAGGGGTCTGTTATGAGTAAGTAGAGGAAAGAGCTGGTGTTTTGTATGAACAGGGAATGTGTCTAGATGCATTATAGTTTTGCATAATGTAGCTTAATATTGTTTGTGTAATGTGTGGATGTGTTAGTGGTATGGGACAGAGTTGTGTTTTATGTGAGAATGAAGGTGCCATAGTTGGGGTAGAATGGTGTACAGGGAGTGCAGAATTATTAGGCAAGTTGTATTTTTGAGGATTAATTTTATTATTGAACAACAACCATGTTCTCAATGAACCCAAAAAACTCATTAATATCAAAACTGAATATTTTTGGAATTAGTTTTTAGTTTGTTTTTAGTTTTAGCTATGTTAGGGGGATATCTGTGTGTGCAGGTGACTATCACTGTGCATAATTATTAGGCAACTTAACAAAAAAAAATATATACCCATTTCAATTATTTATCATTACCAGTGAAACCAATATAACATCTCAACATTCACAAATATACATTTCTGACATTCAAAAACAAAACAAAAACAAATCCGTGACCAATATAGCCACCTTTCTTTGCAAGGACACTCAAAAGCCTGCCATCCATGGATTCTGTCAGTGTTTTGATCTGTTCACCATCAACATTGCGTGCAGCAGCAACCACAGCCTCCCAGACACTGTTCAGAGAGGTGTACTGTTTTCCCTCCTTGTAAATCTCACATTTGATGATGGACCACAGGTTCTCAATGGGGTTCAGATCAGGTGAACAAGGAGGCCATGTCATTAGATTTCCTTCTTTTATACCCTTTCTTGCCAGCCACGCTGTGGAGTACTTGGACGCGTGTGATGGAGCATTGTCCTGCATGAAAATCATGTTTTTCTTGAAGGATGCAGACTTCTTCCTGTACCTCTGCTTGAAGAAGGTGTCTTCCAGGAACTGGCAGTAGGACTGGGAGTTGAGCTTGACTCCATCCTCAACCCGAAAAGGCCCCACAAGCTCATCTTTGATGATACCAGCCCAAACCAGTACTCCACCTCCACCTTGCTGGCGTCTGAGTCGGACTGGAGCTCTCTGCCCTTTACCAATCCAGCCACGGGCCCATCCATCTGGCCCATCAAGACTCACTCATTTCATCAGTCCATAAAACCTTAGAAAAATCAGTCTTGAGATATTTCTTGGCCCAGTCTTGACGTTTCAGCTTGTGTGTCTTGTTCAGTGGTGGTCGTCTTTCAGCCTTTCTTACCTTGGCCATGTCTCTGAGTATTGCACACCTTGTGCTTTTGGGCACTCCAGTGATGTTGCAGCTCTGAAATATGGCCAAACTGGTGGCAAGTGGCATCGTGGCAGCTGCACGCTTGACTTTTCTCAGTTCATGGGCAGTTATTTTGCGCCTTGGTTTTTCCACACGCTTCTTGCGACCCTGTTGACTATTTTGAATGAAACGCTTGATTGTTCGATGATCACGCTTCAGAAGCTTTGCAATTTTAAGAGTGCTGCATCCCTCTGCAAGATATCTCACTATTTTAGACTTTTCTGAGCCTGTCAAGTCCTTCTTTTGACCCATTTTGCCAAAGGAAAGGAAGTTGCCTAATAATTATGCACACCTGATATAGGGTGTTGATGTCATTAGACCACACCCCTTCTCATTACAGAGATGCACATCACCTAATATGCTTAATTGGTAGTAGGCTTTCGAGCCTATACAGCTTGGAGTAAGACAACATGCATAAAGAGGATGATGTGGTCAAAATACTAATTTGCCTAATAATTCTGCACTCCCTGTATATGTGGTTTGTGCTATTTTGTAGTGGTTGTTGAGACATGGAAATCTGTATGAGGTCGGTTTGTGGTACATGAGTGGCATGCTTTTGCTTATATTGTGTTTGGATGTTGAAGAATGTGGAGGGATTAAGGCGGTTGTTTGAAAATGGGAAATTGGGCAGCATTTCTGGCCCTAGGTACGACCAGTCCCGAAGAACATGCCCACACAGACAACTGCCGTTGTCCTCTTCGCCAATAGCTTCGACGCCCGGACTGAAACACCCATATGAGACCTTGGCATAAAAATACCCCTACTGTCCAATGGGACGCTAGCCCTAACCTATCAAAATCCTAACCCTAAACTCTAGAGCCAATGACCGATCTGGCCCTATTAATTAATCACAACTGTAGCCGTAAATCAATAAGAACTGTACCTTAAACCCTTAGTCCAATAAGAACCCTAGCCCTACCTGCCAATTAGAACCCTAACCCTGAAAGCCACAACATTTGCAGAAAAACTGGGAGCCAAATGTAAACAGACATGGGTAGGGCAAACACGTTTTTTTCTTTAACCCCTTCGCTGCCAGGCCTTTTCCCCTCCTGTGCCGAGCCTTTTTTTTGGCTATTTGGGGCAGCTTGCGCTTAGGCCCTCATAACTTTTTCTCCACATAAGCTACCCATGCCACATTTGCGTCCTTGTTTTCCAACATCCTAGGGATTCTGTAGGTACCCAGACTTTGTGGGTTCCCCTGAAGTAGACCAAGAAATTAGCCAAAATACAGCGAACATTTAGTTTCTTTTAAAAAGGGCTGCAGAAGGCTTGTGTTTTTCTCCCCGATAATGGCATCAACAAAGGGTTTGCGGTGGTAAAATCGCCATCTTCCCAGCTTTCAGGAACAGGCAGACTTGAATTAGAAAACCCCATTTTTCAGCACAATTTTGACATTTTACTGGGACATACCCCATGTTTACTATTTCTTGTGCTTTCAGCCTCCTTCCAGTTAGTGACAGGAATGGGTGATAAACCAATGCTGGATCCCAGAAGGCTAAACATTTCTGAAAAGAAGACAACATTCTGAATTCAGCAAGGGGTCATTTGTGTAGGTGCTACAAGTGTTTCCTACAGAAAATAACAGCTGAAATAAAAGAATATTGAAATTGAGGTAAAAAAACAGCCATTTTTCTCCACGTTTTACTCTGTAACTTTTTCCTTCGATGTTAGATTCTTTAAAGCAATATATCGTTACGTCAGCTGGACTCTTCTGGTTGCGGGGATATATAGGGCTTGTAGGTTCATCAAGAACCCTAAGTACCCAGAGCCAATAAATGAGCTGCACCTTGCAATGGGTTATCATTCTATACCGGGTATACAGCAATTCATTTGCTGAAATATAAAAAATGAAAAATAGGTATCAAGAAAACCTTAGTATTTCCAAAATGGCCACAAGATAAGGTGTTGAGAAGCAGTGGTTATTTGCACATCTCTGAATTCCGGGGTGCCCATACTAGCACGTGAATTACAGGGCATTTCTCAAATAGACGTCTTTTTTTACACACTGTCTTACATTTGAAGGACAGAAATGTAGAGAACGACAAGGGCAATAACACTTGTTTTGGTATTCTGTGTTCCCCCATGTCTGCCGATAAAAATGGTACCTTACCTTTGGGGGTAGGCCTAGCGCCCGCGACAGGAAAAGCCCCAAAACACAACGTGGACACATCACATTTTCACAAAGAAAACAGAGCTGTTTTTTTACAAACCACCTAGCTGTGGATTTTGGCCTCTAGCTCAGCCGGCACCTAGGGAAACCTAGCAAACCTGCGCAGTTTTGTAACTAGACACCTAGGGGAATCCAACATGGGGTGACTTGTGGGGCTCTGACAAGGTTCTGTTACCCAGAATCCTTTGCAAACCTCAAAATTTGGCCGAAAAAATACCTTTTCCTCTCATTTCGGTGACAAAGTTCTGGAATCAGAGAGCAGCCACAAATTTCCTTCCACCCAGCGTTCCCCCAAGACTCCCGATTAAAAAAGAAAAAAATAAATAAATAAATGGTACCTCACTTTTGTGGGTGTGCCTACTGCCCGCGAAAGGAAATGCCCCAAAACACTATCTGGACACATCAAAATTATCAAATACAAAACTACCTGTTTTTGCAGGGGGGCACCTGCGTTTTTGTTTCTGGGCTCAGCAGCCTTCTAGGGAAACCTACCAAACCCAGACATGTCTGAAAACTAGACACCCGAGGGAGTCCAGTGAGGTGTGACTTGCGTGGATCACCCAATGTTTTCTTACCCAGAATCCTCAGCAAACCTCAAATTTAGCTAAAAAATCTAATTTTTCCCACATTTCTCTGTGGGATCACCGCACTGGGACACATTTCTGGGACACATTTCATACCACCCAATGTTCCCCTCTCCCGGTAAAAATGATACCTCATTTGTGTAGGTGGGCCAAGTGCTTGTGAAAGGGAAGAGCCAAAAACATGGTGATATTGAGGGGGAACCAAAGGGGGCCCAAAAGGACAGTTTGCAGAAAAAAAAACATTTTTAGGCTGACAAGTGCAGCAGAATTTTTATCGGTATAGATGAGACAATGCTGGGTGGTAGGAATTTTGTCGATTCCTGCAGATTCCGGAAGGTTCCATCACAAAAACGTGGGAAAAATGTGTGATTTCCAGCAAAGTTGGAGGTTTGCAGGGGATTGTGGGTACAAAAATGGTGCGGGTGCATGTGAAACACACCACCCTGGAATCACCCAGATGTTTAGTTTTCAGATGTGTCTAGGTCTTGTGGATTTTTCTTCATGGCAGCGTCCCAAAGTCCATAAAGTGCAGCCCTCACCATTCCAAGTGGGACGATTTTGAGAGTAAGCCTAGCTCTCATGGCCCAAATGTAAAATTAAAACCCAAAATAATCAAATGTCTTCTTGCTTGCTGTGGGATAAGATGTTTTAGAGTGCAGGGGAGAGCTGAAAGACTGTTACCCCCTTCAGTTGAGGTGGGGGCGTAACCAGGCCCATACTGGTTGGCAGCCACCACCCCAGTATTTTTTGCTTTAAAAAAAAAAAAAAAAAAATCCCTGGCATCTAGTAGACTTTCTGTCCCCTGGGGTGTGGATCAAGGGTAATTGCCCCATCTGCCCACTGGTGGGCAGAACAACTTTGGCCCCATTTATTTTGGGGTGGGGGTATAAAAAAAAAACGTCCCTGGCCTCTGGTGGGCTTTCGGCCTTCCTAAAATAGGCCCATCTGCCCCCAATTGGGGGTAGATATGGCCAACAGTAATGTGCCCCCACGGGGCGCGACCCTTACCCAAGGGGCTGCCCCCCTAAAGAAAATACACGCATACACACACACCAATCCCTGGTGCCTAAGTGGTTCCTGCCCCCATGGGGCCAGATTGACCTAACAAAAATTGGCCGATCTGCCCCCAAGGGGGGCATAAATAGTCTAAATGCAATGTGCCCCCAGGAGAGCAACCCTTGGCTAAGGGGTCGCTCCCCACCTCTAAAAAAACAAAAAAAAACAAAAAAATTATCCCTGGTGCCTAGAGGCTTCTGCCCCCCCCGGGGGCAGATCGGCCTAATAACAATAGACCGATCTTCCCTCGGGGGGGCAGATATGGCCTAAAATAAATTTGCCCCCTCATCCCCCTCCGGGGAGCGACCCTTGGCTAAGGGGTCGTTCCCCACCTCTAAAAAACAAAACAATGTTTTTTTTTTTATCCCTGGCGTCTAGAGGTTCCCCTCCCCCACCCCCCCCGGAGGCAGATCGGCCTAGTAACAATAGGCCCATCTGCCCCGGGGGGCAGAAATGGCCTAAAATTAATTTTATTTTAATTCCGGCTGCAGAATTAGGAATCGAGCACGATTCCCATTACATCTTGCACTCAATGACAGAAGCCTTCATCCTATTTTAGATCTCCATCCTCTCAGCACCTTCTTGCGGAAGGACAAATATAAGATGCTCATACTAAGTCAGGTTCTGTCCACCCTACATCCTAGACCCTGGATGGTAGCATTGGACCTGCAGGATTCTTATTTCCATTTTCCTGTCCAGCAGACCAATAGGTGTTACCAGCTGTTCACAGTGGGTAGGAGCATTTTCAGTTTGCTGTGCTCCCTTCAGACCTCACCATTGCCACTCAGATTTCCTCAAAAGGATTGACAGTAGTAGCATCACACCATCAGAGGATTGGTGTTCAGTCTTCCCCAACTTCAATGACTACACGGTGAGAGCCCGCCTTCAACAGACAGACATTCGGGCAATGATCCTGGTGTTTCAGCCTCTGTCCTGGATCTCAGTGAGGATGATGTTGAGGATCCTGGGATTATTGGCCTCCTGTGTCCTGCTAGTCAACCACATCAAATGGCACATGCAAGCTCTGCAGTGGGTCTTAGTCACAGTGGGCACAGCATCAGTGCAATCCATCTGACTCCATCCAGGTTTCAGAGGAGACTTCAAAGGATCTGCCTGCAGTGGTGGCTGCTAGATCCCAGTTGACCTATTGGCAGAACCCTCGCCTTACTCCATCCAGAGCTGATGTCACAGATACATCACTTCTGGGCTAGAGAGGTAGAGATCAGAGGACTCTGGTCTCCGGCAGAAACCTGCCTCTACATCAGTTTGTCTGACTTGTAGGTGATCTTCTTGGCCCTTTAGCAATGAAAGACTTCTTGCCATCCATCAAAGGGAGTTTTTTGTAGTTAAAGAACAAAACACGGCCATGTGGTACTGTAGCAAGCAGGCCGTAGTGGGGTCCTGAATCTTGTGCCAGGATGTTATGCGCTTCTTGAAGTGGCTGACCCACCAGTGGATTTTTCTAGTTGTGAATCACCTGCCAGGCGGCGGATGAACTCTGCCACCAGTGTTTAGCAGATCACAAATGGTAGTTACACCTGGATGTGGCACAGGCTGTTTTCCAGCAATCGAGGAGAACCCTAGCTCAATCTTTTTGCCACTGCCGAGAAAGTGCATTGTCAACATTTGTCTGTTGGAGTTCCCAAGACGTTTCTGTCTTGGAGACTCATTCCATCTAGTATGAACCTCTAGTTAAAGCTATGTGAGCTTTAGTGCACATGTTCACAAAGCACAATTGCCTTGACAGTCAGATCTGTCTGAATTGGCATTTTGCCCATTGAGTGCTGCAGGACTTTTTGGTATAAGCCATTATCTATTCACAAGGTGAGGAATATTCAGTTAGAAGTATCCCTCAGAAGAACAACTTACTTATCTTCAGCCCATTTTCTGCTGGATACTCATATCTTGCCTCAGATTGTTTACTAGCCTCCCCATTCTGTGAAATGGACTCTCATCCATCCAAAAAGGTCTCAACTAGAGATTTATACACTGTCAAGCCAATTTGCCGATAGACTCTGTCTGAGGGCAGTGGCAAGCCTTTGAAAGCACCTGTCAGCTCGCCTTGGTGGGGCTTATATGCAGCGCCGCTCATCACTTCTGGAGTGGAATTACATCATTGCGGAGGTATGCAGTGTCCCGTACTAGCGTAGAGGAGTACTGCTTTTGAGTTTGTGGATCCAGTCTTACATATGGGGGAAGATTCAGAGTAAGGAAACTGCAGTTAGTGTATCCAACAGAAAAAGTTGTTGAAGGTAAGTAACTTGTTCTTATGGGCTTGAGAAGCTTTTTTATGCTTCTTCGCTCCCAAAAGTTAATTTAATTATTACTTAAAAGTTATTATTTTTTTAAAGTACAATATTATATTTAATTTACTTCAAATGTAATATTGTAATTTAATGTATTGTAAACTTAAATTACCCTTCCCTGAACCCTAACAACCTCTTACCATCCCGCACAGCCATCCTTCCCCCAAACCCTAAAAATCCCATCCTACCTCTTAAGACTACCTTTCCCTGAATTGGAAAACCTTACTACCCCTAACTACTCCCCTTCCCCGAACCCTAAAAACTCCTTACGACCCCTTGACACTACCTTTCTCGGAACCCTAAAAACCTCTGACTACCTTTCAGCGAATCCTACAAACCTCTTTATGCTATCCTTTATCAAACCATACAAACCTCTTGCTGTCCCCCAATGCTACCCATTTCTAAAGCATGAACCTCCTTACTATTCCTTAATGCTACCCATCCCTGACCCCTAAACACCCCTTAATGGTATGCTTCCTTGAAGCCTAAGTACCCCTTGCTATCTGTTAATGCGATGACCTAGCTAATGGGGTGAAAAGTTAGGGTTGTAAAGGCGCTCAGGTTCCTAAGTAGCAAAAAATTCGTAAACATCAAGATGATGGGTGCCTGCACAAGGGAAAACACCCATCCCTTAAAGGTTTATACAAAACCAACCATCAAATAATACAATATGCGGCACACCATTCACACACAATTGTAATATACATATGACCCAAATAAATGATCTTGAAGAAACCAAACGTCCAATTTTAATATAAGTTTGGAATGTCCAATCCGATCCAAAGATCCAAATACATTTCTTCAAATGTTTGGAAACCCCTCCATGATAACACAATTCAAGCCAACACGTGTTTCGTCATGGGAAAATCTTTTTCATATCCCGAAAGACTTCTTCAGGGCTAAAAAATTGTAAACATATGTTCGATGGCATATGTTGCTGCAGATACACATGTTTGGCACAGTCCGCTGCCTGGTGTTGGGCTCGGAGTATTACAAGTTGTTTTTCTTCGAAGAAGTCTTTTTGGTCACGGGACCGAAGGACTCCTCCCTCCTCGGCTCCATTGCGCATGGGCGTCGACTCCATCTTAGATTGTTTTTTTCCGCTGTCGGGTTCGGACGTATTCCTTTTCGCTCCGTGTTTCGGTTCGGAAAGTTAGTCAGAATCTCGGAAGAAAGCGTCGGTATTGTTCCGTTCGGTATCGGGATAGTTAGGTACATCGACACCGATCATCGGAAGACTTTGGGGTAGTTTCGATCCCCCATCGGGGCCTGGTCGGCCCGACCGCGTGCGACATCGAAGCCGATGGAACGGACCCCGTTTCGTTTCTGCCCAAAATGTCACAGTAAGTATCCTTATACAGATCAGCACTTGGTCTGTAACTTGTGCTTGTCCCCCGAGCACAAGGAGGATACCTGTGAAGCCTGTCGAGCCTTCCGGTCCAGAAAAACACTCCGGGACCGAAGAGCCAGGCGTCAACAAATGGCGTCCACGTCGAAAAAACAACGTTTCGACGAGGAAGAGGAAACATTCTCGGTTCCGGAATCAGAATCCGGAGACTCCGACGTCCAACAACAGCAACAAACTGTGAGTAAGACGTCGAAAAGTAAATCCATCGACAAACCGAAAGCCCAGGGGACGCCACTGCCAACAGGCCATGGCTCGACCCATAAAACAGGCGACCCGTCGAAGGCGCCGAAAAAGGGCACGCCCATAGCAAAGACACCCGACTCCGGTCGAGGGACCGCCATGGAGCAACCTCGGAGCCGAGAAAGCGGCTCCGAGAGACAAAAACAAGATACCGGCACCGAAAAACATCGGCACCGAGAATCCATGCCGAAAGGAACAAAAATTCTGTCGGTGCCGAAACCGAAAAAAGATTCTCTCTCGGCGCCGAAAAATACCACACCTTCATCCTACTCAGAGGAACAAGGAATGAGTGGCCAAATGCACAAATTTGGACAAGAGCTCCAAAGTGTAGAATCGGACTACACACAAAAGAGACTGTACATCCAGCACGACACAGGGAAGATATCAACCCTTCCCCCAATCATGAGGAAAAGAAGGATCGGACTTCCAAAGGATGACGCACAACCACAAGCCAAAGTGGTTAAAAAAGTCACGCCTCCGCCCTCTCCACCACAGGCATCGCCGGCACAAACACCGCCACAAATGCACTCACCAGCGCAAACTACCATAAGTCATGACGATCAGGATCAAGACGCTTGGGACCTGTATGACACCCCAGTGCCGGACAATGATCCCGAGTCATACCCCACAAAGCCGTCACCGCCAGAGGACAGTACCTCATACTCGCAACTGGTGGCTAGGGCAGCAGAATTCCACAATGTCCAACTGCATTCCGATCCTATAGAGGATGATTTTTTATTTAACACCCTCTCGGCTACACACAGCCAATATCAATGTCTCCCAATGCTACCAGGGATGTTACGGCACGCAAAACAAATTTTTGAAGAGCCCGTAAAATCAAGAGCCATCACCCCAAGGGTGGATAAGAAATACAAACCACCACCCACAGACCCAGTGTTTATTACTTTGCAGTTACCACCTGACTCCGTGGTAGTAGGGGCAGCTCGCAAGAGAGCAAATTCACATACATCTGGCGACGCCCCACCTCCGGACAAAGAAAGCCGAAAATTTGATGCGGCAGGGAAAAGAGTAGCATCACAGGCAGCCAACCAGTGGCGCATCGCAAATTCACAAGCGCTGCTGGCCAGATATGACCGCGCACACTGGGACGAGATGCAACTTCTCGTAGACCATCTTCCCCAGGAATACCAAAAAAGGGCGCAGCAAATAGTGGAAGAGGGACAAACGATCTCAAACAATCAAATCCGCTCTTCACTAGACGCAGCTGATACTGCAGCAAGAACAGTCAACACTGCTGTCACCATAAGGAGACACGCTTGGCTACGCACTTCAGGCTTCAAACCTGAAATCCAGCAGGCTGTCCTTAATATGCCCTTCAACGAGAAACAACTTTTTGGCTCTGAAGTGGATACAGCCATTGAAAAACTTAAAAAGGACACAGACACGGCCAAGGCCATGGGCGCACTCTACTCCCCGCAGAGCAGAGGCTCTTTCAGAAAAACTCCATTTAGAGGGGGGTTTCGTGTCCAACCCACAGACACCACCAGCCAACAAACAAGAACCACACCATATCAGGGTTCCTTCCAAAGGGGAGGTTTCAGGGGATATCGGGGGGGGTCAATTCCCAAGGAGTAGGGGAAGATTCCAGACTCCAAAAACACCTCCACCTAAACAGTGACTTTCAAGTCACGCAACCCCTTCACTCAACACCAGTAGGGGGAAGACTAAGCCAATTCTACCAATCTTGGCAACAGATTACAACAGACAATTGGGTATTAGCAATAATCCAACATGGCTATTGCATAGAATTCCACAACTTCCCACCAAACATCCCCCCCAAAACACGCAAAATGTCACCACAACATTTAGAACTTTTAGGACTAGAAGTTCAAGCACTACTGCAAAAGGATGCAATAGAGTTAGTACCAGTACAACAAAAAAACACAGGAGTTTACTCCCTGTACTTTCTAATTCCAAAAAAAGACAAAACATTAAGACCAATATTAGATCTCAGGACACTAAATACCTACATCATATCGGACCATTTTCACATGGTCACACTACAAGACATCATTCCACTGCTCAAACAGCAAGATTACATGACCACATTAGACCTAAAGGATGCGTACTTTCATATACCAATACACCCTTCTCACAGAAAGTACCTACGGTTCGTATTCAAAGGAATACATTACCAATTCAAGGTGTTGCCATTCGGAATAACAACTGCACCAAGAGTGTTCACAAAATGTCTAGCAGTAGTAGCAGCACACATCAGGAGACAACAGATACATGTGTTCCCTTACCTAGACGATTGGCTAATCAAGACCAACACAGTAAAAAAATGCGCAAACGACACCACATTTGTCATACAAACCCTTCACAAACTGGGGTTTTCCATCAACTATACAAAATCACACCTAGAACCGTGTCAAACACAACAATATCTAGGAGCAACCATCAACACATCAAAAGGAATTGCCACTCCAAGTCCACAAAGAGTGCAGGCATTCCACAAGGTAATAAGTGCTATGTTTCCAAACCAAAAGATACAAGCAAAATTTGTGCTAAAACTTCTAGGCATGATGTCATCATGCATAGCCATTGTCCCAAACGCAAGACTACACATGCGACCCTTACAACAGTGTCTAGCATCACAATGGTCACAAGCACAGGGTCAACTTCAAAATCTGGTGTTGGTAGACCGCCAAACATACCTCTCGCTTCTATGGTGGAACAGTAAAAATTTAAACAAAGGGCGGACATTTCAGGACCCAGTGCCTCAATACGTTATAACAACAGATGCTTCCATGACAGGGTGGGGAGCACACCTCAATCACCACAGCATTCAAGGACAATGGGATATACACGAAACAAAATTTCATATCAATTACCTAGAACTGTTAGCAGTATTTCTAGCGTTAAAAGCCTTCCAACCCATAATAACACACAAATACATTCTTGTCAAAACAGACAACATGACAACAATGTATTATTTAAACAAACAAGGAGGAACACACTCAACACAATTGTGCCTCCTAACACAAAAAATTTGGCAGTGGGCGATTCACAACAACATTCGCCTAATAGCACAATTTATTCCAGGAATACAAAACCAACTAGCAGACAACCTTTCGCGAGACCACCAACAAGTCCACGAATGGGAAATTCACCCCCAAGTTCTGAACAAGTACTTTCAAATTTGGGGAACACCCCAGATAGATTTGTTCGCAACAAAAGAAAACTCAAAATGCCAAAACTTCGCATCCAGGTACCCACACCGCGAATCACAAGGCAATGCTCTATGGATGAGTTGGTCAGGGATATTTGCGTACGCTTTTCCCCCTCTCCCTCTCCTTCCATATCTAGTAAACAAGTTGAGTCAAAACCAACTCAAACTCATACTGATAGCACCCACATGGGCAAGACAACCTTGGTATACAACTCTACTAGACCTTTCACTAGTACCGCATGTCAAACTACCCAACAGGCCAGATCTGTTAACACAACACAAACAACAGATCAGGCATCCAAACCCAGCATCATTGATTCTGGCAATTTGGCTCCTGAAATCCTAGAATTCGGACACTTAGACCTCACACAAGAATGCATGGAGGTCATAAAACAAGCTAGAAAACCTTCCACTAGACACTGCTATGCATCTAAGTGGAAAAGATTTGTTTACTACTGCCATGCCAATCAAATACAACCATTACATGCCTCTACTAAAGACATAGTAGGATACTTACTACATTTGCAAAAAGCAAATCTCGCTTTTTCATCTATAAAAATACACCTCGCAGCAATATCTGCTTACCTACAAACTACTCATTCATCGTCTCTATTTAGAATACCAGTTATTAAAGCATTCATGGAAGGGCTAAAAAGAATTATACCACCAAGAACACCACCAGTTCCTTCATGGAATCTTAACATCGTCTTAACAAGACTCATGGGTCCACCTTTCGAACCCATGCATTCCTGTGAAATGCAATATCTAACCTGGAAGGTCGCATTTCTCATTGCAATCACATCCCTCAGAAGAGTAAGTGAAATACAGGCATTTACCATACAAGAACCATTTATTCAAATACACAACAATAAAATAGTTCTAAGAACAAATCCAAAATTTCTGCCAAAAGTAATCTCACCATTCCATTTAAATCAAACAGTAGAATTGCCAGTGTTCTTCCCACAACCAAATTCTGTGGCTGAAAGGGCACTACATACATTAGACATCAAAAGAGCACTAATGTATTACATTGACAGAACAAAGCTAATCAGGAAAACAAAACAACTGTTCATAGCTTTTCAAAAACCACACATAGGAAATCCAATCTCTAAACAAGGCATTGCTAGATGGATAGTCAGATGCATTCAAACATGCTATCTTAAAGCCAAAAGAGAATTGCCTATTACACCAAAGGCACACTCAACCCGAAAGAAAGGTGCTACAATGGCCTTTCTAGGAAACATTCCTATGAGCGAAATATGTAAGGCTGCAACCTGGTCTACGCCTCATACGTTTACTAAACACTACTGTGTAGACGTACTAAATGCACAACAAGCTACAGTGGGCCAAGCTGTACTAAGAACATTATTCCAAACTACTTCAACTCCTACAGGCTAAACCACCGCTTTTAGGGGAGGTAACTGCTTTATAGTCTATGCCAAACATGTGTATCTGCAGCAACATATGCCATCGAACTGAAAATGTCACTTACCCAGTGTACATCTGTTCGTGGCATTAGTCGCTTCAGATTCACATGTACCCTCCCACCTCCCCGGGAAGCCTGTAGCCGTTTAGAAGTAGATCATAAATCTTAAACATCTGAACATTTGTAAATAATTATTAGAAACTCTGAACGTACATACATATTCACTCCATTGCATGGGCACTATTTATACCAAACAACTCCATCCTCACCCTCTGCGGGGAAAACAATCTAAGATGGAGTCGACGCCCATGCGCAATGGAGCCGAGGAGGGAGGAGTCCTTCGGTCCCGTGACCAAAAAGACTTCTTCGAAGAAAAACAACTTGTAATACTCCGAGCCCAACACCAGGCAGCGGACTGTGCCAAACATGTGAATCTGCAGCGACTAATGCCACGAACAGATGTACACTGGGTAAGTGACATTTTCATTAGTGAGTTAGGAACCAAAATGCTCAAACTTAGTCGTTGAAAATTAAATAAATAAAGATCCCAGAACCCGAACCTTAAATGCAATAGTCTCACGCAAAACACTGGTGTAGTGCCCCTTAAAATCTTAATTCACCCCAATGTGGAAAAAAACAGATGAAAGATATATATATATATCAAGTGCTCCCCACGAACACCACTACAATCTTAAATCATGCAAACATCCGCCACATTGAGAGGATATGAACTGCCAGTGCTGACCAAAAACACAAAATCCATGCAGAAATAACCTCTGTCAACCAACAAGCTTACAAAATCCTTAGTAGTACCTCCTAATTAAAAAGATCCTACAAATCCAATGACAATTGACCGTATTTATCAAGCGTTATCTGTTGTTCCCATTATAAACCGAACTTCTCCAAATCTATCACATAAACAGAAAACAAGAATACGATTCATATCTGTTAATGCGACCCTAGAAACTTCTTGCTACCAATTAAACATACTGCAACTTAAAAACCTTTCCACATCTTAATGCTACCATCCCTGATTACAAAAAAAAAAATCCCTTACAGCTACCCTTCTCTGAACCGGAAAACGTACTGCTCCTTAACTCCATCCTTCCCTGAACCCATCAAACCCATACACTTTAACGCTATCCATCCCCGAACCATAAAAACCCTTGCTACCCCTCTCGAAATCCCCCAAAAAACCTATAGCTCCTTAATACTATGCTTCCCTGACAAGTGACTTTACTGCCCCTTAACGCCACCCTTCCTTGAACCCTAAAACTCCTCAATGATGCCTTTCCCTGAACCTTACAAACCCCTTACTACTCCTTAATGCTTCCCATTCCTGAGCCCTAAACGCCTTACTACCCATTAATGCTCCCCTTTCCTGAGCCCTGCAGGCCCCTAAGTATCCCCTGTTACCCATAGGAAGCCTTAAAAACCCTTAACGCTGTCCTTCTCTGAACCCTATAAATCCATTGCTACCACTTGACAGTAGCTATCCATACACCCTAAAAATGCTTACCCCATCAATCTGCCCTTCCCTGAACCCTAAAAAAAAACCTCTTGCTACTCCATAATGCTACCCTTTCCTGAACCCTACAAACCCTTTCTATCCCCTAAAGATCATTCGGAGACTCTCCCCCCTGAAAGCAGGTGGAGCCTAAGGGTCTAGTAATAGAAATAATTGTAAATCAAATTACTAACACCCCGACCCCCCAACCTCATTATTCCTCACTTCTAAGGTAACCCTCCTGGTCTCTTTAGTGTTCCCTGTTATTTCTATCGCCTCCCCGCAGTTATAAACATCTTTGATATTGCGGAAAGGAGTTTAGGTGATACCAGGGGCATTGTGTAAAAGCCCTTAGTGGTGACGAGCGATACGGAAAAGCTATTCTCTTTAAAGCAGTAGAAGAATAATTTTAGGGTATCAGTCGAAGC